>NC_037687.1:21021345-21057073 GCF_003255815.1 Theropithecus gelada | reverse complement strand
TTTTTTTTTTTTTTTTGAGACGGAGTCTCGCTCTGTGGCCCAGGCTGGAGTGCAGTGGCCGGATCTCAGCTCACTGCAAGCTCCGCCTCCTGGGTTTACGCCATTCTCCTGCCTCAGCCTCCCGAGTAGCTGGGACTACAGGTGCCCGCCACCTCGCCCGGCTAGTTTTTTGTATTTTTTTTAGTAGAGACGGGGTTTCACCATGTTAGCCAGGATGGTCTCGATCTCCTGACCTCGTGATCCGCCCGTCTCGGCCTCCCAAAGTGCTGGGATTACAGGCTTGAGCCACCGCGCCCGGCCAGGAAGATAAATCTCTTGATGCCAAAATTACTAAGCCACTAGAAAAGTCAAGCTGGGAACTATGTCAGGCAAACCTGCCTCCCATTTTATTTCTAAATAAGATAGCTACAAAGATAAAAAAAGCTACATACCTTCTTTACAATTAATCAACAAGGAAATTCCTTGAGAACAAACTACAGACAGAACTCAAAAGTCATTTCTCTGAGCCTGGCCTGAGACAAATGCACATCCAATTGCTTCCTCTGCACTGTTGTTAATTTAGATATGTAGATTCACTGAGCCAGACTAAATTGTGTATTCAGTTGAATGCTTATCAAGGACTCAAAAGAATCCAGCCTTTTATCTCTTACTTACTTATGACTTGGAATCCCCCACCTCAAGTTGTCCTTCATTACTGGATCAAACCAATATACATCTTATACATATTGATTGATGTCTCATGCTTTCCTAAAATGTTTAAAAGCTGCCGGGTGCGGTGGCTCAAACCTGTAATCCCAGCGCTTTGGGAGGCCGAGGTGGGCAGTTCACCAGGTCAGGAGATCCAGACCATCCTGGCTAACAGGGTGAAACCCTGTCTCTACTAAAAATATAAAAAATTAGCTGGGCATGGGGGCATGTGCCTGTAGTCCCAGCTACTCGGAAGGCTGAGTCAGGAGAATCACTTGAACCCAGGAGGCAGAGGTTACAGTGAGCCAAGATCGTGCCACTGCACTCCAGCCTGGCTGGCAGAGCAAGACTCTGTCTCAAAAAAAAGAAAAAAGAATAGATATATAAATGTAAGTATAGGCAAATGTAGATGCAAATACACATCTGTCTAGACAATTCCTGCTTTCAAAATCACAGAGAATGGTCACTTTTTAACCTTTTTATGTAATTAAAACAACAGATTTTTCATCTTCAGTTACATTTATGCTCACAATACATATACATACCAACATTATTTAATAAAATTCTGGATTCCATTTATTCTATTAGAACTTCTGTACCTATTTTGAAACTTGAGATTAAATTGTCTTTTGCTGAGTTTGCCCAGTTTATATTTCAAGTAATACTATATCATGGGAAGACGTTAGAGATTTTCTATATTTTTATGTTTTGCATCAGTTTCTAAAACCTGGAAATTATCTGTTTTTGAATTTCTTAT
Organism: Theropithecus gelada; assembly: GCF_003255815.1. Taxonomy (NCBI): domain Eukaryota; kingdom Metazoa; phylum Chordata; class Mammalia; order Primates; family Cercopithecidae; genus Theropithecus; species Theropithecus gelada. Next base: position 21,055,629 of record NC_037687.1, on the reverse strand, counting down.
GAAAATAGAATACTGTCCACTAAGAATATTCCATTAGCATACTGCAACTTAAAAGTCAGGAAATCTAAACTTTTCTCTTTCTGGTAATATTACCTATATAATACTTAGGTTTTTTAAAATTTTCTTTCTCTTTTTGCATGTGCTTTTTAATTTATTTTTTAAAAATATGCATAACATTTCCTTGAATTCTATTAATGGACCTCAATGCTTTAAAAAAATTTTTGATATAAAAATAAAAACTCAGTCTGAATGTGATGGTTCATGCCTATAATCCCAGTACTTTGGGAGGCTGAGTTTGTAGGATTCATTGAGCCCAAGAGTTTGAGACCAGTTTGGACTACACAGTGAGGCTTCATCTCTACAAATAAAAATATAATAACAAATTAGCTGAACATGGGGGCACCTGCCAGTCGTCCCAGGTTGCTCCAGCCTGGATTGCTGAGGCTGCAGTGAGCTGCAGTCATGCCACTGCACTCCAGCCTGGGTAACAGAGACTCCCTTTCAAGAAAAAGAAAAAAAACAAAAAACCCACAGAGAATAAATAATAAAATATTCAATGTTTGTAATGCTTCCTACTCAAAGGACCAGAAGCCAGGAAGGTCATAAAAGCTGAAATTTAAAAACAATTATTTTCATTTTTTAGTAGCCATATAGTATATTATTTATAAGTGCGTATGACCTTATACACAAGGTTAAAAGCAAATACCCTCTGGGGTGGGCCTGCTCAGCTCAGGGAGGAAGCCCTGCCTGAAAAGGCTGCAGCCTAGGCTGTCACTCTTTCTTCATTCAGTCCAGCGTCTGATCACGTCTTCTTTCACTCAGGGTTTGAGGGGGCAGGACCTTAGAAGTTATCCAATCAGGGACGCTGGGCTGGAAACCGTCCAATCAGGCAGGAGGCAGGAGCGGACAGGGCGGCTTCCGGGATGTGGCGGGGCCTTTGTCTCTGGGTGCAGTCGGAGCTCCGTGTTTCGTCTTCACTCTTCTGTGTCCTCTGCTCCTAGGGGCCGATCCTCTGGGGCCCTGTGACCTGCAGGTATTGGGGGATCCACAGCTAAAGACGCCAGGACCCTCCAGAAGCCTAGAAATGGTGAGTGCCGGGTCCGACATCCTGAGAGGGGGAAGGGGCCGTGGCGCGACTGAGGCCTCCCTGCAGTCAGCTCCACAATCTGCGCTGCCGGAGTTCTTGCCCAGCTCAGTCTCAGTTCCCTTCAGTCGTAAGATGGCGGCTGCGCTGACAGCCGGGCCCGGGCGTCCTGTCTCTTCCCTGCGCAGTGACTGTGTCCCGGCCTGGAGCCCTCTGTGGGCAGCTCCGCAGCCGCAACGCGGCGTCTCTCCCAGATTGTGCGGGGACCACGGGAGGGTAGTCAGGGGAGAATCCTGACTGGTGATGCAGTTTCATGAATAGTAAGAGCTTTGGTCCGTGGCGTTTCCAGTCCATTTTTTCGTCTATTAGAAACTTAGGAGAGTCGGCCGGGCGCAGTGGGTCCCGCCTTTAATCCTAGCACTTTGGGAGGCCCAGGCGGGCGGATGACCAGGTCAGGAATTTGAGAGCAGCCTGGCCAATATGGTGAACCCCGTCTTTACCGAAAATACAAAAATTAGCTGGGCGTAGTGGCGCGCGCTTGTAATCCCAGCTACTCGGGAGGCTGAGACAGAAGAACAGCTGGAACCCAGGAGGCGGAGTATGTAGTGAGCCGAGATCGCTCCATTGCACTCCAGCCTGGGCATTGTGGTGAGACTCTGTCTCAAAAACATATATACACACACACATAAGTCACCACAAAAATATTAAATAATTTAATCAAAGAGTAATTTAAGACTGTAGAGCACCCAGCAATGGTTTGTAGTTCGTGGTCCATGGAGAATGAAGGAAAGACTTTTTTTTTTTTTTTTTTTTTTGAGACGGAGTCTTGGTCTGTCGTCCAGGCTGGAGTGCAGTGATGCGATCTGGGGTCACTGCAGCCTCCCTCTTCCGGGTTCAAGCGATTCTCCTGCTTCAGCCTCCTGAGTAGCTTGGAACTACAGGCGCGCAGCACAATGCTGGGCTGATTTTTTCTATTTCAGTAGAGACTGGATTTCACAGTGTTGCCCAGGCTGGTCTCCAACTCCTGAGCTCGGCAGTCCGCCCGCCTCGGCCTCCTGAAGTGCTAGGATTACAGGCGTGAGCCACTGCGCTCGGCCAGGAAAGACTTTTAGAAGGTGCATGATGAAGAAAACCAAATTCAATAATTTGTTAGGTAGAGTTATATAGTTTTTTAGTTTGAATGATTAAGGTGGAAATTTCCTGATTATATATATATAAGGTGGAAATTTCGGGTTAATTGGCAGTTTATAGTTGTTTAAGCCTGAATTTTGTTTTCCTCAGTGTAGTAATTTACAAAATACACATTTGAGTTAGATTTTTATAAGGTAGAAACCTTGACATTAGCGCGATCTCAGTCTAATTACCTGCCACGTAATTATTTTTACACTCCACAGAAGAGTGATTTTCCTCTGCATTTTTCTCATATGTTTCAAGCAGGGTCTGAAGTCTACACCCAACTCCCTATTCCTGCAGCCTAATGGGTTTGAGTAAAATACTAAATTTTCAGTCTGGGCACAGTGGCTCACGTCTGTAATCCCAGCACTTTGGGAGGCTGAGGCGGGTGGATCACGAGGTGAGGAGTTCGAGACCAGCCTGGCTAACAGTGAAACCCCGTCTCTACTAAAAATACAAAAATTAGCTGGGTGGTGCGTGCCTGTAGTCTCAGGTACTCGAGAGGCTGAGGCAGGAGAATGTCTTGAACCCAGGAGGCGGAAGTTGCAGTGAGCCCAGATTGCGCCACTGCACTCCAGCCTGGGCAACAGAGCGAGACTCCGTCTCAAAAAACACAAACAAAACAAAAAATCAGCCAGTTGTGGTGACGGGCGCCTGTAATCGCAGCTACTTGGGAGGCAGGAGAATCGCTTGATCTCCGGAGGCGGAGTTTGCAGTGAGTCGAGATTGCATAGTACTCCAGCCTGGGCCACAGAGTGCAACTCCCTCTGGAAAAAAAAAAAAGAAAACTAAATTTTCCTTTTTTTCTGACATTCACAAATGCCACCTTCTTCTCCCTAATTCACATTATCAACTGTTTTTTCTTTTTTTTTTTTTTTTTTGAGACGGAGTTTTGCTCTTTTGCCCAGGCTGGAGTGCAATGGCACAATCTCGGCTCCCTGCAACCTCCACCTCCTGGATTCTAGGGATGCTCCTGCTTCAGCCTCCTTAGTAGCTGGGATTACAGGCGCCTGCCACCACGCCCAGCTAATTTTTTATATTTTTAGTAAAGACGGAATTTCACTATATTGGCCAGGTGGTCTTGAACTCCTGAGCTCAGATGATCCACCTGCCTCAGCCTCCCAAAGTGCTGTGATTACAGGTGTGAGCCACCACGTCCGGCCATATTTTTAAGAATCTTTATGCAACTGATGTACGTAAACCATCACATTTAATCTGGCAGCTGCTCTTCTTTCTTAGGTTTTCTTTGCATTTATCTGTCTTTTGAAAATGAAAGCTCTTTGTTTACTGGCCAGAAAAACTAGAAAAAAACACAGACTTTTCCACTTACTGGATGTTTGACAAATAGTCTTTTTGGGCCAAAATCATTGGCATTACTGGTGACTTTGTTAGAAACTTAGAAACTCAGACTTTATTCTAGATCTTCTGAAAAAATAATCTGCATTAACAGGATCCTCAGTTTATTGTACACCTTAATATTTTAAAGGTCCCTTCTAACTCAACATGTCTTTATCTGAAAAATATTCGCAACTGATTCTGTATGATGGAAATTGAGAACTCAAAAATTTACATGTTTGTGTTTATGCCCTCAGTTTTATAGTTTATCATCCAGAAAAGTATTATATATACACTGATATTGTGGATCTTATGCCACTTTCTTTTCTCAGGGGTAGAGAATGCATTGGAGAATATTTCCATGTAGAGAATTATTTTATTGGATAATTTCAGTGTCTTCTATAAGTCAGAACCTGTTCTCTTTACTCTCTCGTTTTACCTTGAGTCAAATTATAAATTCTGCATGTGGCCACTTGGTAAATGTGTGTGTTTGTGTGTGTGTGTTTTTTTTAGGGACCATTGACATTTATGGATGTGGCCATAGAATTCTGTCTGGAGGAGTGGCAATGCCTGGACACTGCACAGCAGAATTTATATAGAAATGTGATGTTAGAGAACTACAGAAACCTGGTCTTCCTGGGTAAGCATAACTTCAATACTCAATTCCTAATACACCCTAAATCTTTCATTTTTTTTTTTCTGTAGACTGTTTTTTGGTAATTTGTACTTTGCATACATGAGTTTCAGAGTTTCCTGTTTTCAAAAAAACTGGGGGGATTTGTTGGTGCACTAAATAATTTTTTTCAAGATATTTCATCTTGACCTGAACTTTCCACATTTCTGAGCTGATCTGTATCTTTCACTCCAGAATAGTAGTAATTCCAGAAATTAAGTGGCATAAAATATTTTTGCCCATAACTTAAAATCTAATTGCCAACACTAATTTTTGATTCAGTATTACCAGGTAGTGAAATACAAAATAAGATATTTTCTAAATATTTAGAAATTTTTGTTAATGGCCAGGCATGGTACCTCACTCCTGTAATCCCAGTACTCTGGGAGGCCGAGGCAGGCAGATCACCTGAGGTCAGGAGTTTGAGATCATCCTGACCAACATGGCAAAACCCCATCTTTACTAAAAATGCAAAAATTAGCCAGGTGTGGTGGTTCATGCCGGTAATCCCAGCTACTCAGGAGCCTGAGGCAGGAGAATGGCTTGAACCCGGGAAGTGGAGGTTGCAGTGAGCCGAGATTGTGCCACTGCACTCCAGTCTGGGCAACAGAGTGAGACTCTGTCTCAAACAAAAAGAAATTTTTGTTAATAATTAGTATTTTGGGGCCAGGTACGGTGGCTCATACCTGTAATCCCAGCACTTTGGGAGTCCAAGGAAGGCGGATCACCCTGAGGTCAGGAGTTTGAGACCAACCTGACCAATATGGCAAAACCCTGTCTCTACTAAAAATACAAAAATTGATCAGGCATAGTGGCACACACCTGTAATCCCAGCTACTTGGGAGGCTGAGGCATTGGAATTGCTTGAACCCCGGAGATGGAGATTGCAGTGAGCCGAGATCGCACCACTGTACTCCAACCTTGGTGACAGATTGAGACTCCATCTCCAAAGAAAAATTAGTATTTTGGGATTAATGTTTAGGATATTCTATCACACCCTTCATACCGGACACATTGCTAGGTTAATAATTGGAGAATATGAGCAAGATTCATGTAATTTATTTTTTATTCAAACAGGTATTGCTGTCTCTAAACCAGACCTGATCACCTGTCTGGAGCAAGAAAAAGAGCCTTGGGAGCCTATGAGGAGACATGAAATGGTAGCCAAACCCTCAGGTAGGTGAAAGTGAATACAACAAACACAGATGATAGGTCCAAAAGTTAAGGGGAAAGCCAGTCCTTAAAATGTGACTTGGGAAGCTGTGTTCCAAAGGAAACAATTTCTGGGAAGCCTGAGTTTTTTCATTTTGCTTTCACATAGGGGCATCTTCTGTCTTATGCTTTTAAATTCTCTCAGGATTCTTATTTCCCTTTGGTGATCTTCCTTCAAGTTTGCCATGAGAGCCAAAGTCCTCTTCATGACATTTAAGAGACTGCACAGTCTGACTACTTTTCCATTCTTTTGGGGGACACACAAGTATCTGTATGCTTTTGAGAAACTCTATATTAAACTATTTTTTAAGTTATTTCTTTGCTTCATGTCTGAAATACGTGAGAAGTGCTTTCTGTTCCATTGGATTTCTTTGTATATTTTCTGCACAATTCATCCTGTTTTATTACTGTAGCCTTTAAATAATTTGAAATTATGAATTATGATGTTTCTTTGCTTTGTTCTTTTTCCTCAAGTTTGCTTTGTTCAAAGTTTATTCTAGTTCCATGTATATTTTAGAATTGCATTGTCCATTACTGCATTACTGTGAAAAAAAATCCCACTAGAAATTTTGATAGAAAGTTTATTAAATTTATAGATCACTTTGGATACCATGGCTTTTTTTTTTTTTTTTTTTTTTTTTTAAAAAGACAGTCTTGCTCTGTCGCCCAGGCTGGAGTGCAGTGGCACGATCTTGGCTCACTGCAACCTCTGCCTCCTGTCTCAGTCTCCCAAGTAGATGGGATTACAGGCGCGTGCCACCACACCTGGCTAATTTTTGTGTTTTTAGTAGAGACAGGATTTCACCGTGTTTGGCCAGATTGGTCTCAAACTCCTGACCTCAGGTGATCTGTCTGCCTCAGCCTCCCAAATTGTTGGGATTACAGGCATGAGCCACCATGCCTGGCCTGTAGTGGAGAGGGGTCATAGCTTGGTCACAAGGCTGGTGGGTCTGCACTAGGTCCACCTTTAGTTGGCTTGTTACAAGGAGCTTGGGTAGTTGTAATTTCCATTTTATTTTTGAACAGAGTAAATATCCTTCAGGACTTTCGTCTGTAGGGCAGACACTAGGGCAGGTTTTTGCAGTCGGGTCTGCATATGGTGGGCTTTATATTAGGATGTGGATGAGTGTGGCTTTCACTGAGTATCAGAGAGGATTTCCCTAGGTAACTGTGTGGGTTTCTAATTAGGCAGAACTGGCCATAAACCATGGCTTAGGGAGCTGGAACAGTCACTGAACTGCTTCAGGGTCCACAGTAAAGGTCTGCATGGCTATAAACCAGTATCTTCCTCCAGGCCTTTTGAAGAACAGGACCTCTCCCAGACTGTGGCTGGAAGCAGTTTGGGATGGTTACAGAGTAAGTTCAGAATTTTCTGTGGGACCAAGCTGGGTGGGCCATTTTCTGGCCTGTAGTTAAGAACAAGGGTCCTGTAGTTTGCCACCTGAATGAGAGCCTGCCTTCTGAAAAAGAACACTCCTTAATCTTGGGCTTTATGAGAGTTTTACAACTGCCTCCCTGGATCTCAAAACTCTTTTAAAGGAAATTATTTTTGAGAGGGGGTCTTGCTACATAACCCAGCCTGATCTTAAAATCCTCGCCTGAAGCAATTCTCCTACCTCAATGTACCATATAGCTGTCATTTCAAGTGTGAGCCATGATGCCTGGCTCTCATAAAGGCATTTTTGTCTAGGATGGCTGACAAATTTTCTTGCTCTACAGTGATAAGCAAATAGGGCACCTTTTATTTTTCCATCTTACTGTTGTTACTCTCCCTATACATTTTTAGTTTTTAGTTTCTATTTTCTTTTTCTTTTTTTTTTTTTTTTGAGTCAGAGTCTCGCTCTGTCGCCCAGGCTGGAGTGCAATGGCACAATCTCAGCTCATTGCAATCTCCACTTCCCAGTTTCAACTGATTCTCCTGCCTCAGCCTCCCAAGTAGCTGAGGTTACAGGTGTCCCCCATCACACCTGGCTAATTTTTTTGTATTTTAAGTAGAGATGGGCTTTCACCATGTTGGTAAGATTGGTCTAAAACTTCTGACCTCAAATGATCCACCCATCTCTGCCTTTCAAAATGCTGGGATTATAGGCATGAGCCACCGTGCCTGGCCCAGTTTCTATTTTTTATTTCCAAATTTGTCTGTAATTTTGGATTCAGACATTTAGGACAGTTATACTAGAATTTACATGTTATGTCTGAAGTAAATTAGATAATTAGTAAGCACTCCATATTTACTAATATAGTTACTTATAAATTTAAGTTTGCTGTAGGTAAAAGAGAATGATAGGATTTGTACCTACTTTTCTACCCTATATCTAAATAATATAATTTATTCCCAGATATTTGTTTTATATATCAGAGGCTCTAACCGTATTTTGCCATATATAAATATATATATAAAAAATATGTAATTCAGTTTTGCCTCTAGAGTTGGATTACAGCAGTTTCATTTTTTGTAAGTATAGCATCTACTTAAAATATAAAAATTATCTGTAGTTTCTTTTAAATGTTTATTAAAATTTTATCAGAATCTTGTATTTATGATTATACTGTGTTTTCTCTAAAATTTTACTGCTGTACAGTTCATGCCAATGATTCAGAAGTACAAAGCTACAGTCAAATATTGTAGTTATCTAAACAAATTCTTCTTTAATGGTGCATCAGTGTTACATACCAGATTTTTTTTTTCTTTAAACGGAGTTTTGCTCTTTTTGCCCAGGCTAAAGTGCAGTTGCATGATCTTGACTCACTGCAGCCTCCGCCCCTCCAGGTTCCAGCGATTCTCCTGTCTCAGGACTGAGTAGCTGGGATTATAGGCATTTGCCATCATGCCCGGCTAATTTTTGTATTTTTAGTAGAGACGGGGTTTCATCATATTGGTCAGGCTGGTCTTGAATTTCTGACCTCAGGTGATCCACCTGCCTTGGCCTCCGAAAGTGCTGGGATTACAGGCGTGAGCCACTGTGCCTGGCCTTGCATACCAGATTTTATGGGTAAACATTTCTCTTATTATTGTTTTCCAGTTACATATTAGTGTATTTCTTCAGTGTAGGTTTCTTAAAATCAGTTTATTGTGTTTTTTGGTTTTACCTGTGTATTGTAATTTCAGACAATTTTCAATTCTGTATGCTTTAAGTCAATGTGGGATTTAATTAAGAGATAAATTGTAGCAGGACGAGCCTCAGACACCAAGTTGTAGAAGGAAGGGCTTTATTCAGCTGGGAGCATCAGGAAGCTACCGTCTTAAAATCTAAGCTCCCCAAATGCACAATTTCTGTCCCTTTTAAGGGCTCACAACACTAAAGATTTTACATGAAAGGGTTGTGATTGATTAATCTAGGGGGTGTGTGACAGGGGCTTCATGCACCGGTAGTCAACGTGAAACAGAACAGAGCAGGGAGTTTCACAGTGTTTTTCCATACAATGTCTGGAATCTATGGATAACATAGGTTGCTAAGTCATAAGCTGATTTTTAACCACTAGGTTTGGGCCAGGCTGGCCCATGCCTGGTTTCGGGTCTGGTGCCTAGTGCCGGGCTGCCAGCCTTTGGTTTCACTTCCTTGTTTTTTTTTCTTAAAACAGGTACTGAGTATAAAACAATATAAAACAGTGTGAGAGGGTCTCTCTCTTCCCTCATTTACCCCTTTGAGACTTTCACTCATTTTGTTAGTGGGAGTTCTCACTTTCATTCTCACTAGTTTTGTCTTCCTGTGCAATAGACTGATAGTGATTCATATAGTATGTTCGTGCTGAAGCATTCTGGTGAACTAAGGTAGCGACGAAGCTTTTTATCATTTGGAGAAGTACAGGTAGCAAACAAGGGAGCAGTAAGCAGGTTCCTATTACTATTATTACTCCTATTGTAAGAGTTTTAAATCCTCCTATTGCCACGAACCAATTTCCAAACATGGCTCCCGGATTAAATCTGTGCCACACTTGCACGGGTACATGTGCCAGTTTTGTTATATTTTTATATCTTCAGCTACTTGTTGCCATCTTCTGTACCAAGTCAACCACAAATGCCGGCCCATTATCTGAGCCAATTCGTAGAGGCAGTCCAAATCTAGGGATGAGATCTCAAAGAGGCACGTGGGTTACTTCACGAGCTTTTTCAGTTTGTGTTGGATAAGCCTCCACCCACCCAGAGTAAGTACACACTAGAACCAGTAAATACTTGTTACCTCCACATTTAGGCATCTCTGTGAAGTCCACTTGAAGATCTTCAAAAGGAGCCGCTCCGTAGGCTTGTATGCCAGGAGGCACAGAGGGGCCTTGCTTTGCATTGTGCTGTCAACGGGTAACGTATTGCTGCGCTACTGTTTTAGCAAGAGCTGGCAAGTGTGAGATGTAGAAATACTGGCCTAACAGCTTTTCAAGTGATCCTTGGCCTAAATGGGTAGTTTCATGTACAGCCAGCACAACTGTGGCTCCTAGCAGCTGTGGCACAGCTATTCTTCTTCATCTGGTAACTTTATCCATCCTTCCTTTATTGTTTGTCCTCTCTCTGCCTGAAGAAAATCTTTTTCCTCTTTAGAGGCACCAGATCAAGCGTTTGAGGGAGTAGTGGGGCTATGACTGGTGCCTGGTAAGGAGTTGATGCTGCTTTTCGTGCCTCTGTGTCTGCTTGGGAGTTTCCTTGGCTCACCGAGGTGGAAACTCACTGGTGTCCCCTGCAGTGCATGACTGCCACCTTTTGGGGTTTCCACACTGCTTCTAATAATTGTAGAATTTCTTATTGATATTTTATGTCCTTTTCCCCAGAATTTAACAGGCCTTTTTCTTTATATAATGCTCCATGTACTTGAAGGGTTAGAAAAGCATATCAGGAGTCCAACACCTCTACACAGTTATGTTCAACAGGGCCGTCGGATACTGGGAGCAAGGTGGCAGGATTTAAAGTGTTACAGACTACAGTAGTTATGCAGGGGTTTTCACATAACAAGACTTGGTCCTTAGTTAATCTAGCATTTGTTAGCCAATGGTGTCCTTTGGTATTCATCAGAGTTACCACCGCATGGGGGGCTTTTATATTTAGGTTTTGTCCAAGGGTTAGCTTTTCCACTTCTTGTGCTAACAGGGCCGTTGCCGCCAAGGCTCTTAGACATGGAGGCCAGCCTTTAGAAACCCCATCTAGTTGTTTTGAGAGGTAGGCCACTGGTCTTGGCCAGGGCCCCACAGTTTGAGTTAAAACTCCTACTTCAATTTTTTCTCTTTCTGACACATAGAGCGTGAAGGGCTTTGTCAAATCTGGTAGTTTTAGAGCTGGGGCTGACATAAGTTTTTCTTTTAACTTACAAAAGGCTTGCTGTTGTAGAGGCCCCCATTCAAAGGGCTCTCAATCGCCTCCCTTTGTAACCCCATACAACGGTTTGGCTAGCACCGCAAAGTTTGGGAGCCATAATCTGCAAAACCCCACAGCTCCTAAAAATTCTTACTTGCCTTCTGGTTTTAGGTTCCAGTAGACTGCAGATGATCTGCTTTCTTTCTGACCCTAGGCTGCGCTCCCCTTTTCGAATAGTGAATCCCAGGTAGTGTACCTGCTGTCTGCAGATCTGAGCTTTCTTCTAGGACACCTTATACCCACACTCCTCCAGGTGCCGAAGCAGGGCATCCGTCCCTTTTGCACACACAACTGCCGTGGACTGTCCTAGGAGAAGGTCATCCACGTACTGGAGCAGGACGCAGCCTAGGTCTTTAGCAGGAAACTTCTGGAGGTCTCGAGCCAACGCCTCCCCAAAGATGGGGGAGTTTTTGAACCCTTGGGGAAGCCGAGTCCAAGTGTACTGAGTGGTGACACCTGACCCCGGATCTTCCCACTGAAAGGCAAATAGCTTTTGGCTCTCAGGAGCTAGTCTGATGCTAAAGAAGGCACCTTTCAAGTCCAGGCAAGTAAACCAGCCGTCCTCAGCCGGTGGCAATCCTAACAGTGTGTAAGGGTTAGGAACTGTTGGGTACAGAGTCACTGTAGCTTGGTTTACCAAGCATAAGTCCTGTTCGAGTCTATATTCTTTGGTCCCTGGTTTGGGGACAGGTAGGAGGGGGTTGTTTCTTGGAGACTGGCAAGGAACTATAATTCCAAAGGCTTTTAAGCGTCTAAGATGAGTCTGTATTCCTTTAAGGGCTTTCCTGGGAACTGAGTACCGCTTTTGTCTGATTGGCTGGGCCCCAGGCTTGACTTCTATCAGTACGGGGCTTAATTGATTGCCAGCCCTGGAGGATTGTCCTCTGCCCATACTCAGGGCCATCGCTTAGCTAGAGTTGGTTTTATTTCCTGACCTGGCTCGGTTAGAAAAAGTCTCCATTCTTCCTCCCCGGGGGACTGTAAGGGCCATGATGACTCCTGTTTCCGGTAACTTCAGCTGTAAAGAACCCTGTTTTGTAAAGCAAATGATGATTCTCAGCTTGCTAAGCAAGTCTCTTCCCAACAAAGGCAAGGGGCAGTCAGGCATATACAGAAATTGATGAGTCACTTTATGTCCTCCCACCGAGCAGGTCCACGGCAGGCAGAAAGCCTGCTTGGCAGAGACACCTGTTGCTCCAATTATATCAATGGTCTTTTTAGATAAGGGGGTCACTGGGGTGGTTACTACTGAGTGTTCGGCTCTAGTATTGATCAGAAACTTAATGTCCTTGCCACCTATTTTCATCCTGACCATGGGCTCCTTGGGGACGTTTGAGCCCAGTCCCCTTCAGTCTAGTAGCCCTTCAGCCAGATTGAACAAAGTCCCTTCATCTTTGTCTGAGATCTTTTGCTCTGCATCACCCTGCTTTTCCTTTAGTTGCGGACATTTATGTTTCCAATGTCCTATTTTTTTTTTTTTTTTTTTTTTTTGAGATGGAGTCTCGCTGTGTGGCCTGGGCTGGAGTGCAGTGGCCGGATCTCAGCTTACTGCAAGCTCCGCCTCCCGGGTTCACGCCATTCTCCTGCCTCAGCCTCCCGAGTAGCTGGGACTACAGGCGCCCGCCACCTCGCCCGGCTAGTTTTTTTTTGTATTTTTAGTAGAGACGGGGTTTCACCGTGTTAGCCAGGATGGTCTTGATCTCCTGACCTCGTGATCCGCCCGTCTCGGCCTCCCAAAGTGCTGGGATTACAGGCTTGAGCCACCGCGCCCGGCCCAATGTCCTATTTTTTTTACAGTAGGCACATTGGTTATGCTGCAGACGTGAGCGATTGGACTGGGCATTCCTCCCAGAACCCCCCTTTCCCTGCCCTTTCGGGAGAATTCCTCTAATTGCCGCTGCCAGCAAATCAACATTTCATCTGGCCTGGCGTTCGCCCTCCTTGCAGCTGTCTCGGCAGCTTGTTGCATCTCTATTTACAAATGCTTGATTAGCTATCTCTAGTAACTACGAGGCATTCATTCCTGCAAACCCAGCCTGTTTTTGCAATTTTCTCTGGATATCTTCTGCGCTCTGACTAACTAAGGCCATGTTAATCATATGCTGATTTTCAGGACTGTCCAGATCGAAAGGAGTGTACATACGATAGGCCTCATACAGTCTTTCACAGAACTGGGCTGGGCTTTCCTCCTTTCCTTGGATGACTTCAGAAACTTTATTTACATTGGTGGCCTTTTGAATGTTTAAGTATTCCTGGGGATTTTGGTAATTGGCTGGGACATGCTCCTCTAGCCATTTAATTCCCGCCTGGAGCACTCATCGCCTTTCATGTGTGCTCCTCTAGCCATTTAGTTGCTGCCTGGAGCACCCTTCACCTTTCATCTATGTTTCATGAGTAGCTGGTGGCAATCAGCCCAAGTAGGATTATGAGTCTGGATAATTGTTTAATTGATAATCAGTGTAAGATGGAGTGTTATTTTTCCAATTGAGGAGGTCAGCAGAGGTGAAAGGGTGATATACAAAGGCATGCCATTCCACCATGTGTCCGTCCTCATCTATGCCAGTATATCACTGCTCTCGCAGGGGCATTTGGATTCCAGCCTTGGGCCATAAGCGAGCTGCCAAGGGAGGAGTTTCTCCTGCAGCTTCACTTCCCTTCTTGTCTACTCTGGGTAGTCTGGGGGTTGTGAGCTCAGGAGAACGGGGCCTCTCCGCTTGATAAGTGGGGGGCACTGTTGGTGCCATCTCCTGCCATGAGTCCTTGGGCTCTGGGTCAGACAGAACTTTAGGTGCCGGCTTCCCTCAGTGGGTGGAGCGAGAATGTTCCTTAACTAACTCTCCCTTTGCTACTAGTACTGCTGCTGCCTGTCCCCTTAACCACTGTGGGGGATTTAAAACTAGCTGTAACCAGGAATGTAACCAGGAATCTATATATGGGAATTGATCTGGGTGTCCTGGCTTGCCAGTTACTTTGTGCCATACCTTTGAAACTAGAGACCTGTCTAGGCTTCCTTCTGATGGCCAACCTACATCTAATGCTGGCCAGTCTGTTTCACACAAAGTTCTAAGTTTTCCTGGAGTCATAGTGATTCCATAGTCTCCTTTGAATCCTTTCTTGAAATTCTTTAACATAGTCCCTAATGGGGTGGGCTTACTTTGTGCCTGATCCATGTTTTCTCAAGACAAAATATCATGCTCACACCACACACTCACCATAAAACAAAGAACAGGTAAAGAGGGCACACACACACACCCCTTTACAGTTTGTACCAAACTAAAAGCGAAACCAAAACTAGAGTATCCAGAGATTCAAGCCAAGTCAGAACTAAAACCGAAGTATCATGCAATTCAAGTCAAGTCAAAACCAGAACAAAAGTGCCAATGCAGGCACGCTGTGGGTGATCAGGCCATGCTTCCACTCAGGTGGAGTGGACAAGTTCCAAAGACTAGTCTTACCAAGTTTCAGATGTCCGGATTCCAAGTGCCAGTTCCTTCCTGGCGTTCAGCCACTGTGTTAATCCTCCATGGGGGCCTGCTACGCACTGCTCTGGCGAGGCGTTCCACCGGGGCAATTGCCTACCCGGGAGCACTCTTTGGATCGTGTCACTCAGGCTGGCTGGACCCCCCGCAGGGATGCTCCACAGGGCAGGCCTAAGCCGCCTAAGGGACTTTCTCGGCCGTCCATCAGTCACCTTGCTTCCCAGTCAGGGAACCAAGAGATGTAGCAGGATGAGCCACAGACAAAACCCCTCAGACACCGAGTTGTAGAAGGAAGGGCTTTATTCAGCTGGGAGCATCAGGCAGCTACCATCTTAAAATCTGAGCTCCCCGAGTGCACAGTTTCTGTCCCTTTTAAGGGCTCACAACACTAAAGATTTCACATGAAAGGGTCGTGATTGGTTGAGTAATCACAGTGCTTCATGCACCGATAGTCAGAGTGAAACAGAACAGAGCAGGGAGTTTCATAATGCTTTTCCATACAATGTCTGGAATCTATGGATAACATCGGTTGCTAAGTCATGAGTTGATTTTTAACTACTAGGTTTAAGCCAGGCAGGCCCAGGCCTGATTTTGGGTCTGGTTTTGGGTCTGGTGCCTGGTGCCAGGCTGACTGCCTTTGGTTTCACCTCCTTGTTTTTTTTTCTTAAAACAGGTACTGAGTATAAAACAATATAAAACAGTGTGAGAGGGTCTCTCTCTTCCCTCAAAATCACTGGCCGGGCACAGTGGGTCACACCTGCAATCCTAGCACTTCGAGAGGCTGAGGCAGGCGGATCACAAGGTCGGGAGATGAGACCCTCCTGGCTACAAAAAATTAGCCTAACACGGTGGTGTGTGCCTGTAGTCCCAGCTACTCGGAAGGCTGAAGCAGGAGAATCACTTAAACCTGGGAAGTGGAGGTTGCAGTGAGCCAGATTGCACCGCTGCTCTCCAGCCTGGGAGACAGAACAAGACTCCATCTCAAAAAAAAAAAAAAGATCAATCACCAAATGTCTATCACAATCCTATTATATATATGTGTGTGTGTGTGTGTCTGTGTGTGTTTATAAATATGACCCCAATTTTGGTTAAAGCTTATCTTGTATATATTATTTTTCAGCTAATTTTTAATGGTTGTTTTATCTTCTCTAAGCAAGTAATCATGGAAATAGTCTATTTTCACCATGTGTTTAATGATGAAAATATATTTTCTTTGTATGAAAGAAACACTTTTGTAATTCGAAGGTAGTTTTTAAAAAGGTTTATAATGCTGTATTTTTTTCAGTTTTTTTTTTTTTTAATGTTAGTGTTGTAAAAACACGTAACATAAAATTTACCAACTTAAATCTATTGAAGTGTACACTTCAGACATGGTGGTGACTCACATCTGCAATCCCAGGATTTTGGGAGGCCAAGACAGGTGGATTGATTGAGGCCAAAGTATGAGACTGGTCTGGGCAACACATGGAGATTCCCTCTGTACAAGTAATTTTAAAAAATAGCCAGGCATGGTGGTGTGCACCCATGGTACAAGCTTTTTGGGAGATTGAGGGGGAGGGATTACATGAGCTTTGAAGTTAGAGTCTACAGTGAGCCATAATTGCACCACTGTACTTCAGCTTGGGTAACAAAGTGAGACTCTGTCTTTAAAAAAAAAAAAAACAATTGTACATTTCAGATATGATAAAAATATATACATTGTTATTCAAAAAACTTCTAGAAATTTTACATATGTGAAACTAAATACACATTAAGTAACAAGTGCTCATTTTGCCGTTTTCAGCCCTTGACAAACACCCTTTTACTTGCTGATTTTATGAGTGTGACTACTTAAGATACCTCAGATAAGTTGAGTCATATGGTATCCATAATTTCGTTACTTGCTAATTTCTGGTGACATAATATTCTCAAAATTTATCTTAAAATGAGGCAAGATTTTCTATTTGAAGGCTGAATAATATTACATTGTAGGTATATGTTACGTCTTTTGATGTATTTATAAATCAAGGGACATCTAAGTTTCTTCAACCTTTTGGCTTTTGTGCATACTGATACAAAAAATATGGATATTCATATATGTTACTCAGGTCCTGCATTTTCTGTTATGAATATAGATTCATAAATGAGATTTTTTTGTATTGGATAATTTCATTTTTAATTCTTTGAGAAACATTTATAATTTTTTTTTTTTTTGAGACAAAGTTTTGCTCTCGTTGCCCAGGCTGGAGTCAATGGCGTGATCTCGGTTCACTGCAACCTCTGCACCCCAGGTTCAAGCGATCCTTCTGCCTCAGCTCTCTGAGTAGCTGGGATTACAGGCATGGGCCACCATGCCTGGCTAATTTTGTATTTTTAGTAGAGATGGAGTTATTCCATGTTGATCAGGCTAGTCTCGAACTTCCGACCTCAGGTGATCTGCCAGCCTCGACCTCCTTGTTTTCCACCAACAGTCAACATAGGGTTTTTTTTTTAATTGGTAATTTATTATTATTATTATTATTTTGAGATGGAGTCTCGCTCTGTCACCTAGACTGAAGTGCAGTGATTTGTTCTTGTGTGCCAGGTTCAAACAGTTCTCCTGCCTCAGCCTCAGGAGTAGCTGAGATTACAGGCACCCATCACTATGTCTGGCTAATTTTTGTCTTTTTAGTAGAGATGGGGTTTTGCCGTGTTGGCCAGACTGATCTCGAACTGACCTATGGTGATTCACCTGTCTCAACCTCCCAAAGCACTGGGATTAAAGATGTGAGCCACTGTACCTGGCTGGTTTTATTTTATTTTATTTTATTTTATTTATTTATTTATTTTTTTGAGATGGAGTCTCGCTCTGTTGCCCAGGCTGGAGTGCAGTGGCCAGATCTCAGCTCACTGCAAGCTCCGCCTCCCAGGTTCACGCCATTCTCCTGCCTCAGCCTCCCGAGTGGCTGGGACTACAGGCGCCCACCACCTCGCCCGGCTAGTTTTTTGTATTTTTTTTTTAGTAGAGACGGGTTTTCACCATGTTAGCCAGGATGGTCTCAATCTCCTGACCTCGTGATCGGCCCGTCTCGGCCTCCCAAAGTGCTGGGATTACAGGCTTGAGCCACCGAGCCCGGCTGGTTTTATTTTTATTGCATCATCAACAGATTTTGTGTTTTTATAAAATTTATAGTAGCCATTCGAAATGGGTGTGAGGTGATTTTGTTTTTCATTGTGATTTTTATGCATTTCTCTACAAATTGTAATTTTGTGTCTTTTTAAATGCTTCTTCCCATTTGTGTATAGTTTTGGTAAAAATTTAGTTCAGTTATTTGTACATTTCCAAATCAGATTATTCAACTTTATTGTCAGTTTTAAAAGTTGTTTATATATTATGAATATTAATACCACATGTGATTTACAAATACTTTCACTCATTTTCTAGGAGGCATTGTCTCTCTATTGAATGTTTTCTTTGATGTACACAAATTTTGAGGTATAGTGTAGTTAAATTTTTCTGTTCTTTGTTGTTCATGCATTTAAGGTTGTATCTAAGAAAATGGTGCCAAGACCAGTGTCGTGTCTTTTTTCCATATTTCTTTTTAAAAGATTTGTTAGTTCCTTTTTTCTGTCTTACGTGTTTTGTTTAAAATGTTTTTATATATACTTCAAGGAAATCATCCAACTTTATTTTATTAGTGTTGGTATCCACGTTTCAACATCATTTTTGAAGGTATTTTTTTTCTATTGTTTGCACATGACAACTTTGTAGAAGATCGTTTGATCATATACAGAAGGGTTCATTTTAGGGTTCTTTATTCTGTTCTTTCATCTACTTATCTGTCTTTGTGTCAGTACCACATTGTTATTGTAGCTTTTAATATGTTTTGAAATCAGAAAGTATAATGCCTCTTTATTGTTTCATAATTGCTTGGCTATAGTTTTTTTTTTTTTTTTTTTTTTTTTTTAGAGATAGAGATCTCGCTCTGTCACCCAGGCTGGAGTGCAGTAGCACGATTGTGGCTCACTGAAACATCTGCCTCCCGGGTTCTAGCAATTCACCTGCCTCAGCCTCCCAAGTAGCTGGGATTGCAGGCACACACTGCGATGCCCAGCTAATTTTTTGTATTTTTGGTAGAGACAGGGTTTCACCATGTTACCCAGGCTGGTCTCAAACTCCTGAGCTCAGCAGGCAATCCACCCGCCTTGGCCTCCCAAAGTGCTAGGATAACAAACGTGAGCCACCGTGCCTGGCTTGGCTATAGTTTTTAATCAAATTTTAAAATTGTGAAGAATATTTCTGTGAAAAATTGTACTATTGAATTTTATGTAGATATTATATTGAATTAGTTCACCACTGTAGTTTGTATTGACAACTTTGGAAAAGTTAAATTCTTTGGTCCTTGAGCAAGAATATGTTGAAGAGTGTGTTTTATTTTCATATATTTTTGGATTTGCCAATTTTGCTTTTAATTCCTAGTTTTATGCAATTTTGGTCAAAAACTGCAGTGTATAATTTTGGTCTTCTTA
Source organism: Theropithecus gelada (assembly GCF_003255815.1). Classification (NCBI taxonomy): domain Eukaryota; kingdom Metazoa; phylum Chordata; class Mammalia; order Primates; family Cercopithecidae; genus Theropithecus; species Theropithecus gelada. Next base: position 21,036,844 of record NC_037687.1, on the reverse strand, counting down.
AATTTATTTGTCACTGTTGTTGTTTTGAGACAGGATCTTACTCTTGCCCAGGCTGGAATACAGTGACATGATTTTGGCTCACTGTAGCCTCAACCTCCTTGGCTCAAGTCAACCTCAGCCCCTCAAGTAGCTGGGTGTACAGGCATGCAGTACTATCCCTGGCTAATTTTTTTTTTTTTTTTTTTTGAGGCGAAGTCTGGCTGTGTCGCCCAGGCTGGAGTGCAGTGGCGTGATGATCTCGGCTCACTGCATGCTCCGCCTCCCGGGTTCACGCCATTCTCCTGCCTCAGCCTCCTGAGTAGCTGGGACTACAGGCACCTGCCACCACGTCCGGCTAATTTTTTTTGTATTTTAGTAGAGATGGGGTTTCACCGTGTTGGCCAGGATGGTCTTGATCTCCTGACCTCGTGATCTGCCCGTCTCGGTCTCCCAAAGTGCTGGGATTACAGGCGTGAGCCACCGCGCCCGGCAAATTTTTTATTATTATTTGTAGAGACAGAGTTTCACTGTGTTTCCCTGGCTGGTCTCAAACTTCTGGCCCCAAGTGATCCTCCCACTTTTGTTTCCCAAGTTTTAGGATTAGGGGCATAAGCAACTGCACACAGTTTATCCTAGCAGAATACACAAGGTGCAAAGAAGAATATTGTATGTTCTCTTGCTTTTTTTTTTTTTTTTTTTTGAGGCAGAGTCTGGCTCTGTCGCCCAGGCTGGAGTGCAGTGGCCGGATCTCAGCTCACTGCAAGCTCCGCCTCCCGGGTTTACACCATTCTCCTGCCTCAGCCTCCCGAGTAGCTGGGACTACAGGCGCCCGCCACCACGCCCGGCTAGTTTTTTGTATTTTTTAGTAGAGACGGGGTTTCACTGTGTTAGCCAGGATGGTCTCGATCTCCTGACCTAGTGATCCGCCGGTCTCGGCCTCCGAAAGTGCTGGGATTACAGGCTTGAGCCACCGTGCCCGGCCGTTCTCTTGCTTTTTACTGGAAAGGTTTATATGAGTCTGTTAAGTTTACTTTGTCTGTGATATGGTTTGGATGTCCATGTTTCCAAACCTCATGCTGCAATGTAATCTTCAGTGTTGGATGTGGGACCTGGAAAGAGGTATTTTTGTCATGGAGGTGAATTCCTCATGAATGACATGGCACCATCGTCTTGGTAATAAGAAAGTTTACACTCTGTTAATTCAAGAGAGAGCTGGTTCATTGAAAGAACCTGGCTCTTTCACCTCACACCTTCTCTATCTGTTACCATGTGATATTTCCAGTTACTCTTTGCCTTCCACCATAACAGTAAGCTTCTTGAGACCCTCACCAGAAACAGATGCTGGTACACACTTCTTTGTAGTACAGTCTGCCAAATTGTGAGCAAAATAAGCCTTTTTTCTTTATAATTATCCACTCTCAGGTATTCCCCTATATGCAAAATAACTGGAGTTGGCAATTTACTTCTAAAGGCACTATGTTATGTTGGAGAGCAGAAAAAGCCGTGTTGGGTAAATGTAACCATTATCTTTTCCTTCTATGTGGCTCTTTGCATTGGGCTCACCTGGGGCACTGCACACACTTATTTATAAATTTTTCGCTGATGCATTTTGATCAGTATGTTTTTGTTACATTTGTATGTCTATAAATAAATTAGGGCCTGTGGCATTTATCTATGACATCTTGCTTATATAACTTGTGTGATTTTATATGTTAGGTAAAGTATATTTATCTCTGAGTCTAGCAAGTGGAATAATTTGTTATTTTTATTTTTTTCAGTTATGTGTTCTCATGTTGCCCCAGACTTTTGGCCAGAGCAGCATATAAAACATCCTTTCCAAAAAGTGACACTGAGAAGATATAAAAACTGTGGACATAAAAATGTACATTTAAAAAAAGACTGTAAAAGTGTGGATGAGTGTAAGGTGCACAGAGGAGGTTATAATGGATTTAACCAATGTTTGCCAGCTACCCAGAGCAACATATTTCTATTTGACAAATGTGTGAAAACCTTTCATGAATTTTCAAATTCAAACAGACATAAGATAAGCCATACTGAAAGAAAACTTTTCAAATGCAAAGAATGTGACAAATCATTTTGCATGCTTTCACAGCTAACTCAACATAAAATAATTCATACCAGAGTGAATTTCTGCAAATGTGAAAAATATGGAAAAGCTTTTAACTGGCCTTCAATCATCACTAAACGTAAGAGAATTAATACTGGAGAGAAACCCTATACATGTGAAGAATGTGGCAAAGTCTTTAACTGGTCCTCACACCTTACTACACATAAAAAAATTTATGCTAGATACAAACTCTACAAATGTGAAGAATGTGGCAAAGCTTTTAACAAGTCCTCAATCCTTACTACTCATAAGATAATTCGCACTGGAAAGAAGTTCTACAAATGTAAAGAATGTGTCAAAACTTTTAACCAATCCTCAAACCTTAGTGAACATAAGAAAATTCATCCTAGGGAGAGACCTTACAAATGTGAAGAATGTGGGAAAGCCTTTAATTGGCCCTCAACTCTTACTAAACATAAGAGAATTCATACTGGAGAGAAACCCTACACATGTGAAGAATGTGGCAAAGCCTTTAACCAGTTCTCAAACCTTACTACACATAAGAGAATCCATACTGCAGAGAAATTCTACAAATGTACAGAATGTGGTGAAGCTTTTAGCCGCTCCTCAAACCTTACTAAACATAAGAAAATTCATACTGAAAAGAAACCCTACAAATGTGAAGAATGTGGCAAAGCTTTTAAGTGGTCCTCAAAGCTTACTGAACATAAGTTAACTCATACAGGAGAGAAACCCTACAAATGTGAAGAATGTGGGAAAGCCTTTAACTGGCCCTCAACCCTTACTAAACATAACAGAATTCATACTGGAGAGAAACCCTACAAATGTGAAGTATGTGGCAAAGCCTTTAACCAGTTCTCAAACCTTACTACACATAAGAGAATTCATACTGCAGAGAAACCCTACAAATGTGAAGAATGTGGCAAAGCTTTTAGCCGGTCCTCAAACCTTAGTAAACATAGGAAAATTCACATTGAAAAGAAACCCTACAAATGTGAAGAATGTGGCAAAGCTTTTAAGTGGTCCTCAAAGCTTACTGAACATAAGATAACTCATAGTGGAGAGAAACCCTACAAATGTGAAGAATGTGGAAAAGCTTTTAACCATTTCTCAATCCTTACCAAACATAAGAGGATTCATACTGGAGAGAAACCCTACAAGTGTGAAGAATGTGGCAAAGCTTTTACCCAATCCTCAAACCTTACTACACATAAGAAAATTCATACTGGAGAGAAATTCTACAAATGCGAAGAATGTGGCAAAGCTTTTACCCAATCTTCAAACCTTACTACACATAAAAAAATTCATACTGGAGGAAAACCCTACAAATGTGAGGAATGTGGTAAAGCTTTTAACCAGTTCTCAACTCTTACTAAACATAAGATAATTCACACTGAGGAGAAACCCTACAAATGTGAAAAATGTGGCAAAGCCTTTAAGTGGTCTTCAACCCTTACTAAACATAAGATAATTCATACTGGAGAGAAACCCTACAAATGTGAAGAATGTGGCAAAGCTTTTAAACTGTCCTCAACCCTTTCTACACATAAGATTATTCATACTGGAGAGAAACCCTACAAATGTGAAAAGTGTGGCAAAGCTTTTAACCGATCCTCAAACCTTATTGAACATAAGAAAATTCATACTGGAAAGCAACCCTACAAATGTGAAGAATGTGGCAAAGCATTTAACTATTCCTCACACCTTAATACACACAAGAGAATTCATACTAAAGAACAACCCTACAAATGTAAAGAATGTGGCAAAGCTTTTAACCAATGTTCAAACCTTACTACACATAACAAAATTCATACTGGAGAGAAACTCTACAAACCTGAAGATGTGACAGTGATTTTGACAACACCTCAAACTTTTTAAAACATAAAATTAATTATACTGGTGAGAAATTCTAGAAATGTAAAGAATGTGACAAAGCCTCTACATGGTTGTCACACTTGATTGTAGGTAAGATAATTTATATTGGAGTAAACTTCTACAAGTATGAAGAATGTGGCAGAACTTTTAATTAATGCTCATACATTATTGCACAGGAAATAATTTTTACTTGGGAAAAGGTGTATACACAAAGAATGTGGAAAAGCCATTAATATCTGCTCATATCTTACTCAACATCAGAGAGTCGGTACTTAATAAAACCATTATAGATGCAAGTAGTGTCAAAAGATCTTTCAGAAAATATAAGCCTTTAAAGTGAAGAAGAGAATTCATTCTGAAGACAAACATTACAAATACAAAGAGGGTTGTAGTATACCATTACGTGTATCACAGATCTTATTGTACACATTTTGTACTAAAGAAAACCCTGAAGCAGTTGCTCAAATATTGTTCAACATCAGAAAATTTATATTGGAAAAACCTGGAAAATGTAATAAATTTGTAAAAACAGTTTTGAAAAACTACAGCTTATAAAACATGAGGGTCTATAGTACTTTGTTGATAGTACAAAGTTTGTTCAACATCAGGGAATTTATATTGCAGAGAAACCCTACAAATGTAATCAGTTTGGAAAAACATTTTTTCAAAAACCACAGCATAGAAAACACCAGAGGGTTCATACTAAAATATATTTTTGCAGATGCAGTAAATATGAAAAAAATTTAATCCTAAATTAAGTTTGTGTAAACATCTGAGAATTCACAGTGGAAATATCTAAGGCATGGACACTTCAGATGTTACACTAAATCAGTGCTAAGTACAGAAAACAACCCAAAATAAAACTTGGTGGATAAATTGTATATAACATTAAAAAAGTAGAAAATTTTCAGAGTTATAACTACATTTAAAGTATACTTTTATCTTGAGAAAATTACTGATTTTTGAATTAGTGAATAATGATGTAATTAAACTCTCAAATAACTATGCTCTTTTTTCATTCCTGCTATATTCACATGTGAAAGCTTGTGACCAATTGTTGCTGCATCAAAGATATGAGAGATTCTTTTATTAGGTGGGCATTATTTAAAACATTTTTTTATGGAACAGTAAGGATACTAAAATGTAAGATGTAGCCAGGCATGGTGGCTCACACCTGTAATCCCAGCACTTTGGGAGGCTGCGGCCGGTGGATCACCTGAGGTCAGGAGTTTGAGACCAACCTGACCAACATGGTGAAACCCTGTCTCTACTAAAAATACAAAAATTTGCCAGGCACCTATAACCCCAGCTAATTCAAAGGCTGAAGCAGGAGAATCCCTTGAACCTGGAAAGTGGAGGTCTCAGTGAGCCGAAATCATACCTACCGTTGCACTCCAACCTGGGCAACAAAAGTCAAACTCCATCTCAAAAAAAAAATGTAAGATTCATGAATTTTCATTCCTGCTATATTCACATGTGAAAGCATGTGATTGAAATTACATTTCAGGCCGGGCGCGGTGGCTCAAGCCTGTAATCCCAGCACTTTGGGAGGCCGAGGCGGGCGGATCACGAGGTCAGGAGATCGAGACCATCCTGGCTAACATGGTGAAACCCCGTCTCTACTAAAAATACAAAAAACTAGCCGGGCGTGGTGGCGGGCTCCTGTAGTCCCAGCTACTCGGAGGCTGAGGCAGGAGAATGGCCTGAACCTGGGAGGCGGAGCTTGCAGTGAGCCGAGATCGCGCCACTGCACTCCAGCCTGGGTGACACAGCTCGAGACTCCGTCTCAAAATAAAAAAAAAAAAAAAAAAAAAAAAAAAAAGAAATTACATTTCAGTAATGAAATTACATTTTCAGTAATTGGAGAGGCACTTTGTGGTTAACTTATAAAGGAGTGATGCAGGAGGTAGGTTTTCAGAGTAATAATCTTCTGCATTATAGTGAGAAAACAAGTTTTTTATTATAGTTAAAATTGGTTAAATTAGTAGTAAATCATTTTATTATAATTTTATGTAATGAAGTATATCTTTTAACATTTTACATGTAAACATAACTTTTTAAAAAATGTATTAAGACCATTGTGCATTCAATGAAACATTATGCTTCTAACTTTAACCTATTCCACCTTACTCAAGGGTGTATGTAAAAGATGGTAACAATATACTATTTGGTAACATAATGGACTAACATTTCTAGTAATCTTCATCAGTGGCTTTCAACTGCAAATAAGTTAAAGAATATTTTTTCTATAGGTTAAATATTCTTGTCTTAATTTCTGTGGATACATAGTATGATTTTAATTACCTTATTATTTGTGCTATTCATAATTTTTTTGTTTGGTTGCTTTTTGGCTTTTTTTTTGGAGACAGAGTCTCGCTCTGTCACCCAGGCTGGAGTACAGTGGCACGATCTTGGCTCACTGCAACCTCCACTTCCCCGGTTCAAGTGATTCTCCTACCTCTGCCTCCCAAATAGTTGGGATTACAGGCATCCGCCACCACACCAGGCTAATTTTTGTATTTTAGTAGAGATGGGGTTTCACCATGTTGACCAGGATGGTCTTGATCTTCCGACCTCGTGATCTGCCTGCCTCGGCCTCCCAGAGTGCTGAGACCACAGGCATGAGCCACTGTGCCCAGCCAAATGTGTATATATTTATGCAATATATGACATGTTTTGATACAGGCATATAATATGTATTAGTCACATCAGGATAAATAAAGTATCCATTACCTTCAGCATTTATCATTTGTATTACAAGCCAATTCTACACTTTTCATTATTTTAATGTACAATTAAATTGTTATTGACTACAGGGTCATTTTAATTATAAAAATTATATAGAGTATAAATAAAATCCATACATTTCTGAGTCATGAATAAACATTGTTACATATTTTTCCTTGAATATGTGGCTGCTCTGCCTGAAACACAAGAGTTTTAGTTTTGGCTTACGTAGAATGAAATATACACATACATCACTCTAAAGATAAACCTTAGGTGTAAGAAAATTATGGAGTAAGTAACTGTTCTTGTGAGTATGAGTTTGTACCTATTTTAGGAAGAAAAAAATCAATATTGAAGCAAGACAAGTAATTTTATTAAGGTGACTAATTTACTAGAAAACTAAAAACCTCAAAAATGCTGAAAGGCAATCTATACTGTCTGCTTTCTATTGGATTCATTACTGTAGGATTTTATGGCTTATGGTTCAGAATCTCCCCATGCAAACTTTTTTTTTTTTAACTTGCTTGGTACTCATGCTAAACCCATAACTTTCTTTTTTATTATTTTTTCTTTTATAGTTTATGAGGTATTCATTATGTAAGCTCACCAGGGATTATAAGAATGATTTTTATGAAATTTAGTTGTGCACACAAAATTTTTAGGTGGAATTCCACAATTAGTGTTTTAAGTTATATTTAGTTAGGACATTCGATTTTGTTTGTTTAATTGGAGACTTCTATATAAACCTACTTTAGTTATTCATTTCACTTTCTATAATTGACATATGTAAATTTATTGAGCTAATAATAGGTAAATACTAGGGAAGCTTTATATGTTCTGAAGTTTTTTTGTTCTGTTTTGTTTTGAAACAGAGTCTCAGCCGGGCGCAGTGGCTCAAGCCTGTAATCCCAGCACTTTGGGAGGCCGAGACGGGCGGATCACGAGGTCAGGAGATCGAGACCATCCTGGCTAACACAGTGAAACCCCGTCTCTACTAAAAAATACAAAAAAAACTAGCCGGGCGAGGTGGCAGGCGCCTGTAGTCCCAGCTACTTGGGAGGCTGAGGCAGGAGAATGGCGTGAACCCGGGAGGCGGAGCTTGCAGTGAGCTGAGATCCGGCCACTGCACTCCAGCCTGGGCAAGAGAGCCAGACTCCGCCTCAAAAAAAAAAAAGAAAGAAACAGAGTCTCACTCTGTCGCCCAGGCTGGAGTGCAGTGGCGTGATCTTGGCTCACTGCAACCTCCACCTCCCAGGTTCAAGCAATTCCCCTGCCTCAGCCTCCTGAGTAGCTGGGACTATAGGCACACACCATCACGCCCAGTTAATTTTCCTTTTTGTATTTTTAGTAGAGAAAAGGTTTCACTGTATTAGTCAGGATGGTCTCCATCTCCTGACGTGTGATGTGCCCGCCTCAGCCTCTCAAAGTGTTAGGATTACAGGCGTGAGCCACTGCACCTGGCCTTTTGAGGATGTTTCTATACATAAATGTAGCAAACAAGCATGACAGTGCTTGCTGTGTAACAGATTGTCCATAATAAGCCAAAAATATTTTTGCTGGAGTTAGTTTGTAACTTCAAGTCAGAGATAGAAAATATCAGTGATGAAGAAATAATATTGATTATTCATGTGGAGAGGACATTTTCCCCGTCTTTAGTAAAAATACAAAAATTAGCTGATCGTGGTGGTATGTGTCCGTATTCCCAGCTACTCGGGAGGCTGAAGCAGGAGAATCGCTTGAACCTGGGAGGCAGAAGTTGCAGTGAGCCGAGATCATGCCATTGCACTCCAGCCTGGGCGACAGAGTGAGACTCCGTCTCAAAACAAAAAACTGGTTTTGTAAGCATCCTCAAAGAAATCTACACCTGTTTCCCAAATACTTGCAATTCAAAATTAAATTTCACAATCTTTTCACAAGAGTGGGTAGACAGCTTTTTTCTTCAAAGTGAGACCTGTACTATAAGGTCTTGATTCTAGCAGATCTGGGAGGTCTACCTACAAACCTGCATGCAGGGCTGTGTGAGTGGCCGCTAGGGCACACTGGTGGGCTGAGAAGGGCCATGGAGAGATTTATGATCACCAGATACCTTCAAAGGTGCATTATCCAAATGCTAGGCTTCACTTCCTAATGAGTTCTAGCAGACTAGTGTTTCCACCAGTCCCTGACCCATGTCTTTTGAATCTCCCTTGCCCAGGGTCTTCACAGCTGTCCACTATGTATGTCTCAGTCTTTGCCGATAGAGGCCACCTAAAATGAGAGCAGAATAGACCTCAGAAAAAGCACCTAACAACCCTACTGTAAGTATTTCAAAGAAAACCAGCTAATTCAGATTTTCTCCAAGGCTTGTCTATTGCAGCTTACTGTTCCTGAGAATGCTTTCTAAGCAGCAATAGATTTGAGAATGTTATTAGCTACTACTGTTTGTTTTCCTTCTAAGGTCCCACATTAACCAAAACCAAAATGAAACCAAAAATCTTCAAGTGTATAGCTTTTATATATATGCCTAGCTGTCTAGCAGTAAAATTTGCACATTATATTGAATCTTGAATGATCTTTGGTGCTTACCAAGATGGCTCTTGGCATCAAACCCCAAAGGCTTTTTTTTTTTTTTTTTTTTGCTCTTCCGTTCTTTTTCCAACGTCAAAACGTTGACGTTAAAATACATCAAACTACAGAGGGAAGAAAAAACCTTAAGTCTTCTAAAAATAATTATTTCATTTAGAAATCTGACGGAGGGTTGGCAGAGGGTCACCAGAATTCAAAAGAGGTTGAGTTTAATCCTCCAGTCCAGCCGTCCACATTTAGAAGTGACAACATTCATGAACTAAGTCAATATAATTTGCGCAGATCTTACCCAACAAACACTAAACTGCAAAAACAAACACTTGCATTTAGACTTATTTTTCTGAGATAGAGTCTTGCTCTGTCGCGAGGCTGGAATGCAGTGGCACGATCTCAGTTCACTGCAACCTCTGCCTCCCAGGTTCAAGCGATTCTTCTGCCTCAGCCTCCTGGGCAGCTGGGACTACAGGCGCATGCCACCACACCCAGCTAATTTTTTGTATTTTTAGTAGAGACGGGGTTTCACCATGTTGGCCAGGATGGTCTCAATTTCTTGACCTCGTGATCCGCCCACCTCAGCCTCCCAAAGTGCTGAGATTACAGGCGTGAGCCTCCGTGCCTGGCCTGCATTTAAACTTTTCTAAAATGTCAAATTAGCATATTCTTTCCTCAGTGTAAAGTTTTTAAAAGCTTTAATCTGCCTTTATTAATTACCCTTTCAAAAATATATTTAAATGCTAGGAAAAGTTAACTTTATTCTCTACTCACAAATTTCTTTTTACAGATAAATGTGGTTATATACATTGTTTAAAAACACTTTTCTACTAGTGACACTTCATGTGTAGATCTACACAAATGCTGTTTTTATTCTTCTGGGAATAAAAAGAGCTGTGCCAAGAACTAATGGAAGGATAAAAATATCTTTGCGGCTGGGTGTGGTGGCTCACGCCGGTAATCCCAGCACTTTGGGAAGTTGAGGCTGGCGGATCATGAGGTCAAGAGATCGAGACCATCTTGGCCAACATGGTGAAACCCCGTCTCTACTAAAAATATAAAAATTAGCTGGGTGTGGTGGTGCACACCTGTAGTCTCAGCTGCTCTGGAGGCTCAGGGAGGAGAATCGCTTGAACCCTGGAGGCTGATGTTGCAGTGAGCAGAGATCGCCTCACTGCACTCCAGCCTGGTGACAGAGTGAGACTCAGTCTCAAAAAAAATTTTTTTTTTTTTGCAATTTTTCCCTACTTGCTCAGCCATTTTTTGTTTGTCTGTTTGGGGTCTGGTGTTTGTTCTTTTCCCTCCATTTTGTTTTTTTTGAGACAGTGCACTGGTAGAAATTGGCACTGATGGGCCAGGTGTGGTGGCTCATATCTGTAACAGCACTTTGGGAGGCCAAGGCAGGCAGATAACTTGAAGTCAGGAGTTTGAGACCAACCTGACCAACATAGTGAAACCCTGCCTCTACTGAAAATACAAAAACTAGCTGGGCGTGGTGGCATGTGCCTGTAATCGCAGTTACTCAGGAGGCTGAGGCAGGAGAATCCCTTGAACCCAGGAGGTGGAGATTGCAGTGGCTGAGAATGCGCCACTGCACTCCAGCCTTGGTGACAGAGTGAGACTCCATCTCAAAAAAAAAAAAAAAAAAAAAAACGAAAGAAAAAAGAAACTAGCACTTGTGGTTGGCTAACCTTTACTCTTCTTTGGAGCAGTGGAGAATTTTTAGCCCCCTGTTGAGGCAAATGTTGAAAAGTCTGACCTTGTTCTCAGGTGCTCCAACTTCTTATTTACAGTGGACCTGCCATGCCTGTGAAAGCCCATGGGCCAGGACATAAGGTAGACTTTACTGCAAAGCACAGGGCGCACTTCATTCCTCACCCTTATGCTTGTGCAGAATGTGCTTGCAGGACCTGGAGAACAGGATGGTCCACACGATCCGGAAGAAGTGCTTAACAACAGATGCGGTGCTGTGAAGATTAAGTCCAGGGTCAGAAACTAGAACCAGTAGGCCAAGCAGATGACACCCTCTAAAAGAAGGGCCTAGGCTAGGCTGCTGGCCACTGAGGCCGGGTTGAAATGCTGGGACACGTTGGAGATGTTAAGTCCAAGAACATCCAAAAGCTCTTCCTAGACGCTCCACAATGTCTGTAGAAACACATCTACTCCCAACACAAACCTCTTCATGAGCCAGGTCAAGATCTTTTGAGCAGCAGATACTGCCTTTTCACAACAGGCTATGGATGCTCCAGCAAAAGGTGTTGACTATGCTAGTGTGGCTGTTCTCAGTTCCCGAGTGACCCCATGTTTCCGGCGCTCCTGAGGCCAACAGCTCAAGCAGCAGCAGTAGCAGCAGCAGGCAAGGCCAGCTCAGGCCTGGCACGTGAGGTCTGCCTGAGGTGCATGTGCCCGTGCCAGCAGGGGGGATGTGATGTCATGGTGCAGGGTGAGGGCTGCACACAAATCTAGGTTGTCATGGGCTCAGCAGGAGCAGCACTGAAATGATCGAGGGCTGCACACCACACCTTTGTCTACTACTGCTGCCACCACCTATAATTTATAGGTAAATACGTTTTAGGAGGCACATGTAATCATTTAGAAAGATTAAAATTCCCTCCTGCTACTTTTTTTTCTCCTTTTCGCATGCCAGACTTTTAGCTAATATCTACAAACCTATTAGGTGGCAGCCATATAAATTTTACTTTAATTAGAATGCTTTCAAAATTACTAAATGAGTTATTTAAGTATAAAATAAAATCTTAACTACTGTATCAACAAAAGAAAATCAAGCTCATATTACAATTAAAGTGAAGAAAGTTGATGGGCTGCATATATTGATTGGTAAAAGTTTGATACCAAAAGTTTTGCAGGCAATAGAATATCCTGATTACCCAGAGCAGGTAGAGCAGGTAGTCAGATAGTGATGAGTGGGGTAGGGTAGAGGCTCTGGGAATGTGCCCCAGGAATGTCAGGTGATTATCAGGTGGTCATCTCAGGATTGATAAGTGATCTCAGCTGGTGACAAGTAGGGGAACCCTCCTAACAAATAGAAAACATTTTGAGCTCTTGGGCAACGACTTAATAAAATCTCACAAATTTGGCAAGACCATCCAAGCATGGACAGTGAGAGGCAAAATAGTGGAGTTTAACCGATATATGCCTTTCTCTGGAGGTGCTCAACTGGCAAAGAAAAATATCTCCAATAGAGAAAGCATAGAACCTCAGAACACTCATGAAGGATGCAGACGACTTCCCTACTGCTGGCAAGTACCACACGAGTAACAGTGAGGTATTAATCATGCCCAAAGGGACCTGGGGAGGAGTCCATAAAACTAGAAAATAGGTGAATGTGTAAGAACCTGGAGCCAAGGGCCAGGTAGGGCACTTGATCTCTAAGTCACCCGTTTGGTCCCTTTCCAAAGGTACTTTGCTTTCTTTCAATAAAGTCCAACTTTTGCTTCAAATTTGCTTTTTGTCTCTTGGCTAGATACTTTCTTTTGAGAAGACAAAAACCAGAAACACTGCCAACCTGTGCGGACTGCCATTGGTAACACAGTGAGAAATGATTTATATTTTATTGCTGGTAATGTATTAGTTATTAACTTCTCCATAATAAATAGAATTTCACATGTAAGAGTCTAATTATTATATGAAGCTTTTCATGTTTTCAGAAATAATTGTCAATTTTTCTCCAAGAATTAACAATTAATGGTCATCAACATTGCTGTGTTTATATCTCCTAAAATTATTAGATGAGAATAAATTTTTATAAACAAAATATTCTGGGGTGGAATGTTTTATCTTTTGCAGCTCATGCATCAACATATCCCAAAAGAACCGTGAATTTGGGAACTGCAAGAACTGAGGCCAGATTTGTTTACCGTGGAAAATTTGGAGTGTTTTCCATTGCTGACTCCATCATCCTTTAACCTTCTGTTGAAGGACCAGTGAGAACCTGTTAATTTCTTTCTTTTTCCTTTTTTCTTTTTTTTTCTTTTTTTTGAGACAGATTCTCACTCTGCTGCCCAGGCTGGAGTGCCGTTGCATGATCTCGGCTCACTGTAACCACCACTTCCTGGGTTCAAGCAATTCTCCTGCCTCAGCTTCCCAAGCAGCTGGGAACAGGTGCATGCCACCATGCCCAGTTAATTTTTGTGTTTTTAGTAGAGATGGGGTTTCACCATATTGGCCAGGCTGGCCTCAAACTCCTGACCTCGTGATCCACCCGCCACGGCCTCCCGAAATGCTAGGATTATAGATGTTAGCCACCGTGCCTGGTCAGAATCTGTTGATTTCAAGCTGCAAAAGCCTTATTATTTTAGGATTAGCATTAAAAATGAGGAACGGGCAATTTTCTTGTATTCTTTGTATGTAATTAAGCGATAGTAAATAGATACTGAAACAAAGCGAAATGTTTGTTTTTGTTTTTTGTTTTTTGTTTTTTTTTTGAGACGGAGTCTTGCTCTGTCACCCAGGCTGGAGTGCAGTGGCCGGATCTCAGCTCACTGCAAGCTCCACCTCCCGGGTTCACGCCATTCTCCTGCCTCAGCCTCCCAAGTAGCTGGGACTACAGACGCCCGCCACCTTGCCCGGCTAGTTTTTTTGTATTTTTAGTAGAGACGGGGTTTCACCGTGTTAGCCAGGATGGTCTCGATCTCCTGACCTCGTGATCCGCCCGTCTCGGCCTCCCAAAGTGCTGGGATTACAGGCTTGAGCCACCGCGCCCGGCCAAAGCGAAATGTTAATGGTGACTATTTGGAGCACCTGCTCTATTTTCTCTGGATTCCCTGATATTTCTGAAATTTTTAAAGATAGTTTTGATCAGTGATTAGTACTACCTTGCCAGAAATGTGCTCAGTTAAGAGATAAGTAAATGAGTTGGCTAAAAGCACAATTACTAAGTAGTGAGGTCACAGCTGGATCATTACTGATTCCATTTTCTCTCTTCAGATATTTTCAAGGCTTCATACTGTGTTACAATGTAACACTAAGAACATATAATTTGAAAACAACTTGTTTTTCATTTGTTTCTAGAAGTTATACTTCAATATTGGAGCAAGGTACAACAATTTGAAGGACATTATTAGCCAATTTAATCTGAATTTGGCTAGAAACACCTACAAAGTTCTAGGTATGGGTCCAATTGATATGCAAATTTAGATTGCAAACATGTACAAACAAAGAAGATAGCAACTGTTTAGATCAAATAAGAGTTTAACTGGATTTGAACCCTGTTAAAAGCCATAAAGGTCTTTCTTTTTCTTTCTTTTCTTTTTTTTTTTTTTTGAGACAGAGTCTTGATCTGTTGCCAGGCTGGAGTGCAATGGCGCGATCTCTGCTCACTGCAACCTCTCCTGCCTCAGCCTCCCGAGTAGCTGGGATTGCAAGCACGTGCCACCATGCCCAGCTAATTTTTGTATTTTTAGTAGACATGGGGTTTTGCCATGTTGACCAGGATGGTCTCGATCTCCTGACCTCATGATCCGCCCGTCTCAGCCTCCCAAAGTGCTGGAATTACAGGTGTGAGCCACCATGCCTGGCAAAGGCCTTTCTATGATATAAAAATTTGTGAATATACAGATGACTTTTTGCAGAATCCTAACAATGATCCGTTAATTGAAATATTACATTTTGAAATTTGAGTAAGCTAACAATAACTTAAATAAACAAGGATTCTAGCTTAAGTAATAAAATATCGGGGAAGCAATCTTAACAATTATTAACTACAAAAACTAAAGCAAAGGTAATTATTCTATAGATATTATCATGTATCCTACTTAATAGAATATTTCTATTTGTATATTTCTTCAATTTGAAAACTTTAAAAGATGTCTACACTAAAAAAGCCAGAATAATATCCAGATTTTCTATCCAAAGCTTTTTTGAAGACTTCAAAGATGGGTTGTGTGTTTTCATTTATGTAGCAAAGAAGGAATGAAAAAAACAAATTACAAAAAGTAGAACATTGGCCGGGCGCGGTGGCTCAAGCCTGTAATCCCTGCACTTTGGGAGGCCGAGACGGGCGGATCACGAGGTCAGGAGATCGAGACCATCCTGGCTAACACGGTGAAACCCCGTCTCTACTAAAAAAATACAAAAAACTAGCCGGGCGAGGTGGCGGGCGCCTGTAGTCCCAGCTACTCGGGAGGCTGAGGCGGGAGAACGGCGTAAACCCGGGAGGCGGAGCTTGCAGTGAGCTGAGATCTGGCCACTGCACTCCAGCCTGGGCGACAGAGCGAGACTCCGTCTCAAAAAAAAAAAAAAAAAAAAAAGAAA
>NC_037687.1:21000263-21021259 GCF_003255815.1 Theropithecus gelada | reverse complement strand
AAAAAAAAAAAAAAAAAAAAAAAAAAAAAAAAAAAGTAGAACATTTAAAATAATATTAAAATGTTAAAAAGAATTAGAAAACGGCCGGGCGCGGTGGCTCAAGCCTGTAATCCCAGCACTTTGGGGGGCCGAGATGGGCGGATCACGAGGTCAGGAGATCGAGACCATCCTGGCTAACACGGTGAAACCCCGTCTCTACTAAAAATACAAAAACTAGCCGGGCGAGGTGGCAGGCACCTGTAGTCCCAGCTACTTGGGAGGCTGAGGCCGGAGAATGGCGTGAACCCGGGAGGCGGAGCTTGCAGTGAGCTGAGATCCGGCCACTGCACTCCAGCCTGGGCTACAGAGCGAGACTCCGTCTCAAAAAAAAAAAATAAATAAATAAATAAATAAATAAATAAAAATAAAAATAAAAAGAATTAGAAAACGTTTCAAAATTAATTTGAGCTTTGCCTGCCTGAGGCCACACCTTACCTATTGAAATCAATATTTTCTGTGTGTTCGTGTGTGTATGACTAAGTTCTTACAGTCTTAGGAAATTTTTGAAATTGCATCAAGAAAAATTGAAAATTATAGGCTTGGAGACTTTAATTCAGCTTAACAAATATTTACTATATCTGCATAATGTTCATAGCAATATATTCCAGGATTATATTTTCATCAAAATCTAAAAAAATTTTAAGTTGATTTTTTACAGATTAGATTTTGGTTTAGAAATATTAGGTTTAGGCTGGGTGCGTTGGCTTACGCCTGTAATCCCAGCACTTTGGGAGGCTGAGGTGGGCAGATCATGAAGTGGAGACCATCCTGGCTAACAAGATGAAACCCCGTCTCTACTAAAAATACAAAAATTAGCTGAGCGTGGTGGCAGGTGCCTGTAGTCCCAGCTACTCAGGAGGCTGAGGCAGGAGAATGGCGTGAACCCAGGAGGCGGAGCTTGCAGTGAGCTGAGATTGCACCACTGCACTCCAGCCTGGCCAACAGAGTGAAAGTCTGTCTCAAAAAAAAAAAAAAAAAAAAAAAACAGAGAGAAAGAAATATTAGGTTTAATACTCTAGGTAAAGATACCTGAAATACTGTAAAACTCAGTGAATAAACATTTTAATTGCCTTCTACTGTGTTCATAGACTTTATAATAAGAGATGTCCCAAATAATATTTGTGGAAATAGACCTAAATGTATTATGTTAGTAAATATTGGTATTATGCTAAGGATAAATAATTTTTTTTTCAAGACGGAGTCTTGCTTTGTTGCCCCGGCTGGAGTCCAGTGGCACGATCTCAGCTCTGCCTCCTGGGTTCAAGCGATTCTCCTGCCTCAGTCTCATGGGTAACTGAGATTACAGGCTTATGCCCCCACGCCCAGATAATTTTTGTATTTTTAGTAGAGATGGGGTTTCCTGATGTTGGCCAGGCTGGTCTCGAACTCCTGACCTCAGGTGATTTGCCTACCTCAGCCTCCCAAAGTGCTGGGATTACAGATGTGAGCCACCTCTCCTAGCCGAATTACAAATTTTTGTAAACAATATGATGAAACTAATCCCTAATCTCTACTTTTTAGGTACAGAAACTAGCAGACATATAAAGTAATTTTTCTTTGTTCCCCTCCTTATTAGTCCTTTCAGTTGATGGTAAAAGCTGTATTTTCTTTTTTTCTAATTGGCTTGCATGTGAAATCAGGTTTTTCATTGAGAAGCTTATTTTCCTGAGATTTTGTTATACTTGGTTTTAGAGCATCCAGTTTCACAGCATCTGTTATTTTGGGGACCCTCAATTTATTAATTGTTGAGATTTATCCTTGTGAAAATTATTGTTTCAATGAAGGTAATAAATATGAAGAGTTTTTTTTTTTTTTGTAAAGTTTAGTTTTTCTCCTTCTTTCAGGTAATTTTTTCCTCATCTATTTGACTTAAACCATATGAACTCTAAAAACTGTCCTTTAATACTGATATATACGTGGAAACCACTTTTCTGTTAACTGCCCTTCCCCACCATTCTAGCAATTCAGAATACTAATAGCATTATTTTTACCTAAACTTGTAGTCAGTGAATGCTGTAAGGTGATTAATTAAATATTATTTACTAAACACCCAAGCAGTATACTATGATTTTATTACCTTTTTTATCCTTTTTTTTTTTTTTTGAGATGGAGTCTCGCTCTGTCACCCAGGCTAGAGTGCAGAGGCGCAATCTGGGCTCACTGCAACCTCCGCTCCCCAAGTTCAAGCGATTCTCCTACTTCAGCCTCCTAAGTAGCTGGGATTACAGGCGCGGGCCACCACGCCTGGCTAATTCTTTTGTATTTTTAGTAGAGACGGGGTTTCACCATGTTGGTCAGGCTGGTCTCAAACTCCTGACCTCAAATAATCCACCTACCTTCGTCTCCCAAAGTGCTGGGATTATAGGCATGAGCCACCACGCTCGGCCTTTTATTACCTTTTTAATACAAATTTATTTCTTGAATTAAATAGTTTTTTCACTTTATATTAGTTTGGTTTTCTTTTTGCCTATTGCTAAGTTTTGCTAAAATACTACCACTTAGCTTACACTTGCCCCAAAATTGTTTTTCATTTGTTTATAGCACTTTAAATTATCTCTGGGTTACATTTTTTCTTTGCCTGCAGATGTCTCTCCTGCAGCCTGCCTTCTTCCTCCTCTGATTTGGTTTCTCTCTGAAGAGTGTAAAGCTGCAACCTGAGCCTCCCCTTCTTACTCCCCAAAATGACTTCTCTGTCTCTGAGTCTCCTGCTGTTTGGTTCTGCTCTTGTTTTGCTTGCTGATTCCACAGACAGTTTGCATCCTGGTGTCCAGAGAGGGTGCATGTTAGGTACATTTTTAAAGATCTTGGATGTCTAAAAATAAATGTATTCTACCTTTTATATTTGATGGTAGTATGGTTTGGATATGTGTCCCTGCCAAAATCTCTTGCAAAATTATAATCCCCAATGTTTAAGGTGGGGCCTGGTAGGAGGTAAATGGACCATGGAGGTGAATTTCTCCTGGTGCGGTTCTCAAGATACAGTTATCTCAAGATCTAGTTGTTAGAAAGTGTGTGGCACCTCACTCCCCCTACTCTCTTCCTCCTGCTCTGGCCATGTGAAGCATGCCTGCTGCCTCTTCACCTTTTGTAATGAGTATACATTTTCTGAGGTCTCCTTAGAAGCCCAGCAGATGGCCAGCACTGTGCTTCCTATATAGTCTGTGAAACCATTGAAACTAGGCCTCATCAAACTTAGAAACTAGGCCTCATAAAAAAAGAACTTAAAAAATTAACACCAGGTGGCTCTGGATAAGGTCCCACCCTGCCTCGATAGGGTCCCACCCTGATAGGGTCCCACCCTGCCAATTCCGGGAAACAACCTCATGGGGTCCCACCCTGCCAATTCCGGGGGTCCCACCCTGCCTCGAAGTTCCCGGAATCAACAACTCCAGGAAAAAACCTCATAAGGTCCTGCTCTAACCAATTAGAACAAGACACCTTGCTCAGGCCATAGACAGACCCAATTACCACGCGCCTAAAGCTTTGTTTGAATTTCGCGCCCTAAGCTGTGTTTGAACTTGTGTTTGCCTATATAAACAGCCTGTAACAAGCAGTCGGGGTCCCAGGGCCAACTTAGAGCTTGGGACCCTAGCGCGCTAGTAATAAATAACTCTCTGCTGTGAATCTCGAGTCGGTGATCCTTTGCGGCGACCCCTGCCCAGGAGGGAATCGACAGTTCGGTTCCAACACCATGACGATTAAACCTTTTAAAAAAATTAATTACCCAATGTCAGGTATTTCTTTATAGAAATGCAAGACCAGACTAATACTGATAATTGTATTCAAAACTGGATTTTTTTGTCTATTGAGCTCCTACTGTGTACCATGCATTATTTTAGGAGCTGAGGATTTCAGAATAAGTAGAACAAAATAAAAATAAATTCGGGTTTCTATGTAAAAAGAACTTTTATTTTGGGGTGACAAGAATATAAAAAAACAGCAAATTTATATGTGTGTGTATATATATGTGTATATCTATATATTTATCTATATCTATATATACACATATCTATATATACATACACACATCCATATGATTATATAAGAAAAGCGAAAAGCAGAAAGCAAGGTAAAAGAGTTGGAGGGAGATAGTGGTATGTCATTTTCTAAATGAAAGTCCCAGGCTCAGAAAATCTGAACAGTGACCTAAAATAAATAAAAGAGTCATGTCTGTATTTCAGATGAGAGCATTTCAGACAGAGCAAAGAACAACATCCCTTCTGCTGCTCTGACATTAAAGATCTGAATTTCTATTATATCTCAACAGAATTTGCTTGGTTTGTCACTGCAGAGATTAATGCACCAGGTTAATCTCTAGGGGCTCTGGTCTGCAGATTGTCAAGACAGCTTTTTCAACGTATAAGAAAAGCTCATGGACGTGAAAACACCCATTTCTGCAAAAGGGGCACAAGCATTGTCAATTTCTTTACATTTTGGAGACAAAATATGCCACATTTGAGAATGCTGTTTCAACACATGTATGGAGTGACTCAGAAAGCTGCCTATCTTCACTGAAGCCCAGAGCAGGAGGCAGCTCTGCAGCTGATGTGACTGGAGGGAAGGCAGCTCTGCAGTAGAGGACATAGGATGGAGCTGGAGCGTCTGCAGCAAGTCATGGTGCTGTCAGTTGGCAAGCCCTACTGACAACCACAGTGCAGAATTCCAGGGATGTAAAAAAAAAATCTATTTTTGAAAAAAACACGTATTGGAAATAGGTCTTGGCTTGCCACTGCATTTCTTTTTTTTTTTTTTTGAGACGGAGTCTGGCTCTGTCGCCCAGGCTGGAGTGCTGTGGCCGGATCTCAGCTCACTGCAAGCTCCGCCTCCCGGGTTTACGCCATTCTCCTGCCTCAGCCTCCGGAGTAGCTGGGACTACAGGAGCCCGCCACCTCGCCCGGCTAGTTTTTTGTATTTTTTTAGTAGAGATGGGGTTTCACCGTGTTAGCCAGGATGGTCTCGATCTCCCGACCTCGTGATCCACCCGTCTCGGCCTCCCAAAGTGCTGGGATTACAAGCTTGAGCCACCGCGCCCGGCCTCCCACTGCATTTCTTTAGAGATTGAACAACTGATCATGGGATATGATGTAACAAGACCTGAAATATCCATTATGAATTGCGTTTTATGAGATCTACTGGAAAATAGCATGGTATACACAGGTGCTGTATACAAGTAAGAAACACTGGTCTATAGGCCATCAAGCTCAAGCACATGTTGTAGGCATAAAAAAGTTGCATGTAGAGGTGACTCAGACCTCCATGGCACCTACCTCCATGCATTGCCACCTTTCTCTCAACCAACAACTGAGGCTCCATTGGTGTTTCTTATGAACAGGTAACAATGGGGAAAATAGTTTACCTATCCACAGATGATTCTGTACAATATGCTATTTCCTGTATAATTTAAGCTGGTAGTTATTGGCCCTGAAAAAAAAAAAAATCTGGGGAAAAGATAGCCTTCCAAATGGCAGAAATTTGAACAATATATATGTTTTTGTTTACATCATTTAGAGATAGGCATCTGCATGTATTTATTGCTAATGGCCATAAGTTTGGAACTGGAAAGACTTTGATATAAACAAAAGATTCAGCAATAATGAGTCTGCAATGAGGGATGTATGACTGACCAGTTGGAATGAACCTGGGAATATTTGTTTCCTATATGAATTCTTTTTATGAGTATGAGAGGCTACCAATAGTAGGGCCAACAGGGCAAGGTGCGGTGGCTCATGCCTATAATCCGAGCACTTTGGGAGGCCAAGGCAGGCAGATCATGAGTTCAGGAGATAGAGATCATCCTGGCCAACATGTTGAGACTCTGTCTCTACTAAAAATACAAAATTTAGCTGGGCATGGTGGTGCGTGCCTGTAATCTCAGCTACTTGAGAGGCTGAGGCAGGAGAATTGCTTGAATCAGGGAGTTGGAGGTTGTAGTGAGCCAAGATGGTGCCACTGAACTCCAGCCTGGTGACAGCAAGACTCCATCTCAAAAAAAAAAAAAAAAAAGGGCCAAATGGATGACTGGCCTTTGGATATTAGACTTTTTCCATACCTTTCACAATCTTTGCTTAATGGATCCATGGAAGACAATGTGGCCATGGTAGGAGAGAGATTTTCCATGAGTTCAAGAACATGGACTTTCCTTTACCGATACTGGCCACTGATGCAAATGAGCACCAAGATTGCCAATAATTACCAATGCTGAAATCCTGGAAAGGTGAGCTGCCTTGACTAGACCCATCAAATTCCTGGTAGAATTGTAGTAATGTTCTTTCCCTTTTTTCCTAGAGGTAGTAAAAAATTTTTATCACTAGAATTGACACACATTTGAATACTGATGTTCCTCTATTATGCTTCTCCTTGCATTAGATTAGTTGCATTTGCTGAATCTTTATTCTCTGTCCTGATTTTGTACATGTTATTGCCACTGATGACAGAGCTTATTTTACAAAAAAAAAAAGAAGTGTCACAGTAGGCTGCAGCCTATAAGATTTTTTTTTTTTTTTTTTTTTTTTTTTTTGAGACGGAGTCTCGCTCTGTCACCCAGGCTGGAGTGCAGTGGCCGGATCTCAGCTCACTACAAGCTCCGCCTCCCAGGTACACGCCATTCTCCTGCCTCAGCCTCCCGAGTAGCTGGGACTACTGGTGCCCGCCACCGCACCCGGCTAGTTTTTTCGTATTTTTTAGTAGAGACGGGGTTTCACCGGGTTAGCCAGGATGGTCTCGATCTCCTGACCTCATGATCCGCCCGTCTCGGCCTCCCAAAGTGCTGGGATTACAGGCTTGAGCCACCGCGCCCGGCCCAGCCTATAAGATTTATTGGTCTTGTGATTGCCTGCATCATCCAAAACATACCCTTAAAAGAATCAGTTATGTTACCAACTGTGGTTTCTATCCTAAGAGCTTAGGTTTCTATCACACAAGATGTGGTGAATCCTCTGAACCAGGAGCCAATAAATTATCTCATAGCTGGAACATGTGGTTCCTTGCATCAATAGTTATTTCAAGGCTGGGTGTGTTGGTTCACACCTGTAATCTCGGCACTTCAGGAGGCCGAGGTGGGCAGATCACAAGATCAGGAGATCGAGATCATCCTGGCTAACATGGTGAAACCCTGTCTCTACTAAAAATACAAAAAATTAGCTGGGTGTCGAGGTGGGCACCTGTAGTCCCAGCTACTTGGGAGGCTGAGGCAGGAGAATGGCGTGAACCCAGGAGGCAGAGCTTGCAGTGAGCAGAGATCACACCACTGCACTCCAGCCTGGGCGACAGAGCGAGACTCCATCTCAAAAAAAAAAAAAAAAAAAAAAAAAAAAATATTTCTAGGAGTTTATTGAGCTTACGTTGTAGATCAGTGGATGAAAAACAAAATATCCAGAAATGCTGCTTTTTGGCTCTTGTCTCACCCATTTCTATTGCAATTCCAATATTCTAGGAAACATCTGAAACATAAATCTTGATTGTCTACTTTTAGCCTTAGCTGTGTTACTCCATACAAAATTTTAGTTGCAGAATGTATGGATGTAGAAAAATAAAAGTTCTCATAGGAGGTGTTAGAAATGATGCTACACGACTGGGCGCAGTGGCTCATGCCTGTAATCCCAGCACTATGGGAGGCTGAGGCAGGCGGATCACAAGGTCAAGAGATCGAGACCATTCTCACCAACATGGTGAAACCCCATCTCTACTAAGTAAAGTACAAAAATTAGCTGGGCGTCATGGCTCGCACCTGTAGTCCCAGCTATTCGGGAGGCTGAGGCAGGACAGTCGCTTGAACCCAGGAGGCAGAGGTTGCAGTGAGCCAAGATTGCACCACTGCACTTCAGCCTGGCGATAGATCAAGACTCCGTCTCAAAAAAAAAGGAAAAAAAAACAGATGATGCTACATGGGTTTGTAACTTTAGAAAGCAACCGTTTTCAGGAACGCTCCTGTGAGAAGTAACAAAACTTTTTCTTAAACACACACAAAACAAAATATGTAATATATTAAAAATAGCAATCATCAAATAGTAATTTTAATGTTAGCTCTTCTCGTCCTATGATAATTATTTAATTTGTCAATCTAAATACAAACATAAAACGTTACTTAATAAATTTCGATTTCTTTTTTTTTTTTTTTTGAGACGGAGTCTTACTCTGTCGCCCAGGCTGGAGTGCAGTGGCCGGATCTCAGCTCACTGCAAGTTCCGCCTCCCGGGTTTACGCCATTCTCCTGCCTCAGCCTCCCGAGTAGCTGGGACTACAGGCGCCCGCCACCTCGCCCGGCTAGTTTTTTGTATTTTTTTAGTAGAGATGGGGTTTCACTGTGTTAGCCAGGATGGTCTTGATCTCCTGACCTCGTGATCTGCCCGTCTCGGCCTCCCAAAGTGCTGGGATTACAGGCTTGAGCCACCGCGCCCGGCCCATAAATTTCGATTTCTATCTCAACTTTTGTATAATCTAAAAACTAGTTTTGTTTTGTTTTGTTTTGTTTTTTGAGATAGAGTCTTGCTCTGTCACCAGGCTGGAGTGCAGTGGTGCAATCTTGGCTCACTGGAATCTCTGCTTCCAGGGTTCAAGCGATTCCCCTGTCTCAGCATCTTGAGTAACTGGAACTATAGGCATGCACCACCACGCTGGCTAATTTTTTGTATTTTAGTAGAGGTGGGGTTTCATCATGTTGGCCAGGATGGTTTTGATATCCTGACCTCGTGATCCACCTGCCTTGGCCTCCCAAAGTGCTGGGATTACAGGCTTGAGCCACCACACCCAGCCTGGTTTTCCTCTTAATTAATTAAAAAAAAAAAAAAGCCGGGCGCGGTGGCTCAAGCCTGTAATCCCAGCACTTTGGGAGGCCGAGACGGGCGGATCACGAGGTCAGGAGATCGAGACCATCCTGGTGAACACAGTGAAACCCCCTCTCTACTAAAACTACAAAAAACAAGCCGGGCGAGGTGGCAGGCGCCTGTAGTCCCAGCTACTCGGGAGGCTGAGGCAGGAGAATGGCGGGAACCCGGGAGGCGGAGCTTGCAGTGAGCTGAGATCCGGCCACTGCACTCCAGCCTGGGCAACAGAGCAAGACTCCGTCTCAAAAAAAAAAAAAAAAAAAAAAAAAGAACCACAGAAAATTCACTTAAATTCTTTGAACCATGTATAAAATAGAATAAAGACCTTTTGGGAGCTGAAAAGGCCAAAGGGGTCATGACCAACTCAGCATTCCACTGGAGGCCATATGATCAAACAGCAAACTGTTTGTCATGAATGCTGGATGTGAGCAAACTCACGACTGTGCCTGCTTCCAGAAGATTTGTTGAGGGTGGTCACTCCCTGGCACCCGGCTCCTTGAGGTTATTTACTGGGACATCTAGAGCCTATTGTTCAAGGAATGCAGTCTTGTAAGCCTACTGTGAACCGAGCGGCTGATCTCTTCTTCCACCCCCCTTCTTGCTATCTCTTTTACCAATAAATATGAAGGGCTTTGGAAAGTCTGGGCCCTTGTCTGCTAGAGGCAAGGTGCCTCCTGACCCCTTCTGCCAAACATACTCTTTTGTGTTTGTCTTTATTCCCACGTTCACTCCCCTTTGTTCAGTCCCCCAAGGTCCCTGTAGAAACAAGTGGTGACCCAGAACAGGGACTTCAAGGATGTCAACAAGTGACGTCTGAACACAGGCACTTCAAGGACATGAATGAAGAAAGTCTGCTGGAGCAGAGGAACTGAAATTGACAAGAAAAACAGGGACCCTGGGACGAGTCTGCCGGCAGCAGATATAAGGTCAGTGCCCTAAAGAAGTACTGGGAGGAGTGCTTTAAAGAAGTACTGGGAATGGGAAGTTTTCTAAATCAGGGTTACATGGGGCAGAATTTGTCTGTTGAAGAAAAAACATTATGTGCAGTTGCTTAAAGTTCTGTTGAGACAGTCTGGAGCTCAGGTTAATTTGTAGACACTAACCTCCTGCAGAAGCCACAAAAGGTTATTACACATAACCCATGGTTTCCACAGGCAGGCATTCTTGATGTGGAAAATTGGGACAGAACAGCCAAAGGATTAAAAGGGGCTCATCAAAAGAGTCTTAAAGTTGATTCTTCTGTTTTTTTTCCACTTGGAGTTTAATTCGTACTGTACTTCTGCCATTATCTCCCTATTATTCTGCAGGACAGCAGGCTTAGTCTAAAAATCTGAAAGAATATGTTGTCCCACCCACAGCACCAATTAAAAATAAAAAACAGGAGAAAAGGGATAAAAATTGGCCTATACTGCTTCCTCCAGTTGCAGAAACATCTGTACCACATCCTTTGGTAGCAGAAATAGAGACCCCAGTACAAAGAACTTTATGCTCTGCTGCCATAGCTAGAGAGCCCTTAGGACCTTGCACTTTTCCTATTTCCATAAGGCCTGATCCAAACAATCCACAGCAACTTATTCGTGAATGCATTCCACTAGAGTTTAAGTGGTTGAAGGAATTAAAAGTGAGTGTGGTAAATAATGTCATACAGAGCCCGTTTACTTTAGGATTGCTAGAATCTGTGTTTGGTACTATGCATCTTTTACCCTTTGATGTAAAACACTTGGTGTGAACTTGCTTGTCTGCTAGCGCATGTCTGACATGGAATTTAAATTGGCAAGAAATGTGTGCAGACAAGGCTAGACAGAATCGTGTTGCTGGACACAGAGATATTACAGAGGATATGCTGTTAGGCAATGGCCCTTATTTATACCTGGAATGTCAAATGGCACTCCCAAGTGCTGCTTATCAGCAGTGTGCACAGGCTGCCTGGGCCACAATTCCTGAGGAAGTCCCAGTACAATCCTTTTTACATATTATGCAAGGGTCATAGGAACCCTATGCACAATTTCTTGGAAGATTACAAGAGATAGTGAAGAATCAGATTCCCCATACTGAGGCTGCAGAAATGCTAACCTTAACTCTAGCTTTTGAGAATGCAAACATGGATTGTAAACGTGCAGTGGCACCTGTGAGCTGTACAAAACCTTGGGAAATTTTCTCAGAGCTTGTCAGGATGTAGGAACTGAGCTTCAATGATCTGCAGTGTTAGTGCAAGCAATGGCTAATTTAGCTGTTGACAAATCTAAAAGAAGCCAAGGGTCAAACCCTAAAATGGGAAAATGTTATAATTGTGGAAAAACTGGATGTTTTAAAAAGGAATGCCACCAGATCTCAGGACAGACAGGATCTTACAATGCAGTTCCCCTACCAGTGGAAAACACACCAGGACTTTGTCCTCGCTGTAACAAAGGAAATGACTGGGCTAATCAGTGCCACTCAAAATTTTGTCAGAATGGGACCCCCTATTGGAAAATGAGACAGGGGCCTGGACCCGGGCCCCTTAAACAATGAAGACATTCCCCATTCAGACCACAACCCCATTTCAGGGATGGGCTCCCAGAGGCACATTGATTCCCTCACCCCAGGAACACCAGGAAACCAGGAAGTGCAGGATTAGATCTCACGACCAGAGAAAAGGTTACATTAGATGGGGGAGACAAACCCACCAAGATTCCAACTAGCATTTGGAGACGTTTACCAGCAGGATACATGGGACTAATTTTAGGCAAAAGCGGCCTTAACTTACAGGGCATTAGTGTAGTCCCAGGAGTTGTTGACTCTGATTATGAAGGAGAAATTCAAGTAGTTTTAATGTCACAAGATCTTTGGGTTTTTGAACCAGGAGAATATATTGTTCAGTTATTGCTTATTCCCTATAAATTACACCCTTCTCCACGAAAGGAGAAACAAGGAAATAAAGGGTTTGGGAAGCACAACTACACAGGAAATCTATCTATCCCAAACCATAGCCTCTAATAGACCCACCTGTGTAGTACAAATTAAAAGAAATAAATTTTATGGGCTTATGGATACAGGAGCTGATGTGTCAGTAATATCTAAAGACAAATCGCCCCCATCCTGGCCCTTGCAATTAACTTCTACATTCCTAGTGGGAGTAGGAACAGCTCAAAGTGTTCAACAGGGTGCTGAGATTTTACCTTGTCTTGGTCCGGATGGACAGTCATGTACTTTTCAGCCGTATGTTGCAAATATAGCTATCCATTTATGGGGTCGAAACTTACTTACAGCATGGGATATGAGACTTACAAATGAAAACTTTGATAACCCAGGATTAAAAATGTTGAAGAACATGGGATATCACAATGGAAAATGTTTGGGGAGGTTCCTACAAGGAAACCCTAACCTGATATCAATAACTGGAAAAACAGATAGAAAGCGGCTAGGACGTCAGGATTTCTGATGGGGGTCATTGATATTTCTCCTCCACCCTCTGCCTTATCATTACTGTGGGGAAAAGAGAGAGAGATCAGCCTCTTACTGTGTCTATATAGAAAGAAGTAGACATAAGAGACTCCATTTTGTTCTGTATTTGAGATGCTGTTAATCTGTGAACCTACCCCCAACCTTGTCCTTGCAAGAGACATGTGCTGTGGTGATTCAAGGTTTAATGGATTTTGGGCTGTGCAGGATGTGTCTTTGTTAAACAAATTCCTGAAGGCAGCTTGCTGGTTAAAAATCCTGCCTGTCCCTGGGCAATGGAACATCTCGGTGTTTGATTGTATGCTCTGTTTACTGAGATAGGAGAAAACCGCCTTACGGCATAAGGTGGGACTTGCTGGCAGGACTTGCTGGCGCAATGCTGCTAAGAGGTTTATGGAGATGTTTGCATATACATATCAAGGCACAGCATTTTCCTTTGAACTTATTCATGTCACAGAGATCTTTATCCATGTCTTACTGCTAATTTTCTCCCTAAAAGGATCCTATTGTCCTGCCACTCCTTTATCTTTAAGATGGTAAAGATAATTATCAATAAATGCTAAGGGAACTCAGAGACCGGTGCCGGCGTGGGTCCTCTGTATGCTGAACCCTGGTCCCCTGGGCCCACTTTTTCTTTCTCTATACTTTGTCTCTGTGTCTCATTTCTTTTCTCAAGTCTCTCGTTCCACCTAACGAGAAACGCCCACAGATGTGGAGGGGCAGGCCACCCCTTCAATTACAATGGCTTAGTGACAAACCCTTGTAGGTGGATCAGTGGCCCCTATCTCAGGAGAAGCTGACGCAACATCAGCAGCTAGTAAAAGAACAATTGGATGCAGGACACATAGAGGAGTCAGTCCCTTGAATTCTGCAGTGTTTGTTATTCCAAAAAGGTCCAGAAGATGGCGACTGCTGCATGATTTGAGAGCTATTAATGCAGAAATGAAACCGATGGGCACCTAACAGAAAGGTTTACCATCTCCAGAGGCTATTAATAGATCTTAAGGATTGTTTCTGTACTATACCCTTACACAAGAAGGATAAGCCTCGATTTGCCTTCTCTGTGCCTTCTATTAATCAAAGAGAACCTGTTTCTTGTTATCAATGGAGAATTTTACCCCAAGGCATGCATAACAGTCTTATGCTATGTCAGCATTTTGTAGGACAGGCATTAAAGGAGCCTCGGAATATGTTTCCTACTGCTTACATCATTCATTCATTTTATGGATGATATTTTTTTTTTTTTTTTTTTTTTTTTGAGACGGAGTCCCGCTCTGTCGCCCAGACTGGAGTGCAGTGGCCGGATGTCAGCTCACTGCAAGCTCCGCCTCCCGGGTTTACGCTATTCTCCTGCCTCAGCCTCCCGAGTAGCTGGGACTACAGGCACCAGCCACCTCGCCCGGCTAGTTTTTTGTATTTTTTTAGTAGAGACGGGGTTTCACCGTGTTAGCCAGGATGGTCTCGATCTCCTGACCTCGTGATCCGCCCGTCTCGGCCTCCCAAAGTGCTGGGATTACAGGCTTGAGCCACCGCGCCCGGCCATGGATGATATTCTTTTGGCCGCTCCTACAGATCAAATATTGCATCAATCATTCAGAGAAGTAAAGTGAGCTCTTGTTAATTGGAATCTCAAAATACTCCAGAGAAGGTACAAACAACTTCCCCATACCAATACTTAGGAACTATTGTTACAGAGAGGAATGTACGGCCTCAGAAAGTAGTTCTCTGTAAAGACAGGTTACAGACTTTAAATAATTTTCAACAATTATTAGGAGATATTATGTTGGAACCGAACTCTCGATTCCCTCCTGGGCAGGGGTCGCCGCGAAGGATCACCGACACGAGGTTCACAGCAGAGAGTTATTTATTACTAGCGCGCTAGGGTCCCAAGCTCTAAGTTGGCCCTGGGACCCCGACTGCTTGTTACAGGCTGTTTATATAGGCAAACACAAGTTCAAATACAGCTTATGGCGTGAAATTCAAACAAAGCTTAAGGCGTAAAATGATTGGGTCTAGCTATAGCCTGAGCAAGGGGTCTTGGTTTAATTGGTTAGAGCAGGACCTTATGAGGTTCTTTCCTGGAGTTGATGATTCCGGGAACTTCGAGGCAGGGTGAGACCCCTGGAATTGGCAGGGTGGGACCTCATGAGGTTGTTTCCCGGAATTGGCAGGGTGGGACCCTATCAGGGTGGGACACTATCGAGGCAGGGTGGGACCCTCTCTAGGCAGGGTGGGACCCTCTCTAGGCAGGGTGGGACCCTATCTAGGGCCACCTGGTGCTAACTTTTTAGGTTTTGTGAGGCCTAGTTTCAATTAATTGGCTATGCCTGATGTTAGGAATTCGTACCTATCAACTTACACATCTTTACCAAACCCTTCAAGGAGATTCTTCTTTAGATTCCCCATGCCAATTAACTAAAGAGGCAGAAGTTGAGTTATGGCTTGTAGAGCAAATGTTACAGCAGAGGCATGACTCACGTCTGCAACCGCAAAAACCCTTGCTTTTGTTTATTCTTCCTACCCCCGACTCTCCAACAGGACTTTGGGGCCAGTTCATAGACAAGTCTGTAACAGTAATAGAATGGCTCTTTTTACCTAATCAAACAGTCAAAACCTTGCAAGTTTATCTTTCTTTAATTACACAAATGGTGAGTAGGGGCAGGCATAGGTCAAAAATGCTTACGGGATATGTCCCTGACAAAATTATTGTTCCTTTAGACTCACAGCAACAGGCCACAGCTTGGGAAATGTCAATTGCATGGCAAATTGCTTTTGTGGACTTTGTGGGAATAATAGAAAATCATTATCCCTCAGACAAAATTCTGCAGTTTTATAAAATGCATTCTTTCATTCTTCCTGTGATTACTCATTGGAAACCTATTCCAGGTGGTCAGAATTATTTTACTGATGGCTCTTCCAAAGGCTGTGCCACTGTCTATGGACCTAAACATATTGAAGCAATAATGACCTCTGGGGTTTCAGCTCAATGCTCAGAGTTTAATTGCAGTCATTCAGGTTTTACAGCTCACAGCTTCAGATCCTATCAACATTGTCTGTGATTCAGCTTATGTTGTAAATGTAGCCAGTGGCACAGAAACTGCTACAATTAAAAGTACACTAGAACTGGAACTGCTTATTTTTAAGATTTCAAAAAGATATTCATTCTCGTGAAGCTTCTTTTCATATTTCTCATATGTGTTCTCATACATAGCTTCCTGGACCATTATCCCTAGGGAACGATAAAGCAGATAAATTGATTGGTTCTGTGTTTCAGCAAATGCTACTGCACCAAAATACTTCTGCCCTTACTTGTATGTTCATTTATCTCACAGCCAAGGTAGGGCTGTAATACAAGCCTGTCCTACTTGCCAGCATGTCCCTGGAGCCACACTTGTAGAAGGCTGTAACCCATGACGTTTGGCTCCAAATGAAATTTGGCAAATGGATGTTATACACATAGCAACCTTTGGTAAGCTTAGCTATGTCTATGTGACTATCGACACTTTTTCTCATATGCTGCATGATACATGCCAAACAGGCGAGACAATTGGTCATGTACAGTGACATTGTCATTATTTGCTCATATGGGGATACCTAAACGGTTAAAAACTGACAATGGACCTGCTTATACTAGTCATGCTTTTCAAAATTTCTTACAGCTTTGGGCTATAACCCATAAAACAAGAATTCCTTATAATCCTAGAGGACAAGGCATTATAGAGCAGGCACAGCAAACATTACAACACATGTTGAAAACACAAAAAGGGAGTATAGGAGGCCAACTACCACCTCAATCAAAACTACATTTAGCCTTATTTGCTTTAAATTTTTGGACTCCTGGTACAGATGTTAAGGCTCCAGCAGAAAGACATTGGCAAGTGTTAGAGGAAAAGAGGAAAGTTTGTCCAAAAGTGTTATGGAAATCCCCAGAAGAAGGACAATGGAAAGGTTAAGTGGATTTACTGACAAGAAGACAAGGGTATACTTGTGTTTTTACAGGAGATGGACAAACTGTGTGGATGACCTCAAGATTCATGAGACCATGGAATGGGAGACTGGAGGAACCCAGGGTGGCCAACCATGGGCTCGGTCCCTTGGTACGAGTCGTGAGCCAGCTGAGCCTGAGAGTGAAGACGGAGAGAAGGCCGACCAGAGTCATGACGACATCAACCCCATAACCTGGGGGCAACTCAAGAAAACCACGCAGGAAGCTGAGAAACTGCTGGAGCATCAAAATCAGACAAAAACCCCTAATTACATGTTCGTGGCCATGTTAGCCATAAGGTCCTGTGTGATATGTTTTCCTTGTGCAGAGGCAAAAACATATTGGGCATATGTTCCCAATCCCCCAGCAGTATGACCTATACTTCAGAGTGACACTCCTCCTGAGATTTATTATGATCAAGGAGCTTGGGCATCAGGACCCCTAACTTCCCCTGACATAGAACAGTTAGACTGTCAGAATAATGTCATTAATTATATCGCTCCAGTGGAAGGATTCCTCATGTGTATCACCACAAAGATATCACTCAGTCATAGCTGTCTTACAATTCAAGCTTAAATATGGTTGAGTCACTATAGAGGAATCATGTACTTATTAAGTCTTGGTTCTATTAATGTAAGTGGTGTGCTCACCAACCATTCCCAGCCCAACTGCCCTAATTGTACTGACTATATGGAATGGATTCCCTTCAAGAGTTCCTACCTGCTCCTTGGACCTAGTGTCTTGGCCCACTGGCTAGAAAACAATCTATGTTAACTGGAGACATTGTGGATTGGGGACCTAAAGGTCAATTAGATGGAAAAGATGAAAATTGAAAATCATGGCACAAACTT
This sequence comes from Theropithecus gelada, assembly GCF_003255815.1. Taxonomy (NCBI): domain Eukaryota; kingdom Metazoa; phylum Chordata; class Mammalia; order Primates; family Cercopithecidae; genus Theropithecus; species Theropithecus gelada. The sequence continues at coordinate 21,004,121 of NC_037687.1, read as the reverse complement.
CGCTGGCATTGGTGGCAAGCTTTTAATGCTTCTTCTTTATACAACACTGGAATCCAATCCTAGTCTGCCACACAGATTGCTTGGCATGGAGCAGGCTTTAGCCCCCTCTTCCTCAGTGGCATTATCTAGGGAGGAAAGAACCAATTCAAGAGATGATAGGGAAGGCAGCACTCCCATTTATGAATGGCAACATCTGGGTTGGAAGGGATGGAATATTATCCAATAATAGCAATAGCAAATGACACAGTCTTAATGTTGCATTTGTAAAGAATATCACTACTCAATTCACAGTTTTTGTTTGTTTGTTTGTTTGTTTTGAGACAGAGTCTCACTCTCTCACCCAGGCTGGAGTGCAATGGCATGGTCTTGGCTCACTGCAACCTCTGCCTCCTGGGTTCAAGTGGTTCTCCCACCTCAGCCTCCCGAGTAGCTGGGACTACAGGCATGTGCCACCATACCCGGCTAATTTTTGCCACTTATATCACTGCATTAATCATAGCACATTGCAACACGTAGTGTCTTTACTTTGATGATTTTAGATTGCATCCCTGGGCTATAGATTCCTGTCAATCTGTCCAAGCCTTGTACTGCCACACCTGCTTTACATTTTGTGAAACTTCTAACTCAGCTTACTCATCATGTCCATAGAGCCTTAGGCATGATAATTTTCAATATTGTTTCCTTGGTCACACTAATAACTTCTGTTGTGATGTCCTCTGTAACTCTGCATAGTTCTATTCAAACAGCTCAGTATATGGAGAACTGGACACCCACAGCTGTCCAAGCATGGCTACTTCAGAATGAAATTAACACTGAGTTACAAACTGAAGTGGCAATGTTAAAATTCATGGTTCTATGGTTAGGAGAACAAGTACAAAGCTTGCAATTACAGGAGCAATTGCGTTGTCATTTTAATCACACTCATATTTGTGTAACCAACTTAGAATATAACCAAAGCGAGTATCCATGGGGCCCTGTGAAAGCCCATTTGCAGGGAGCTTTCACATCCAACATCACCTCTGATATTGCTGAATTACAAAACAAAATTCTTGATCTAAATAAACAAACTCAAGAGTTTCAGCCTTCTTTAGAAGACTGGACCAAATTCCAGCAAGGCCTGGAGAGCCTCAACCCTTGGACCTATCTAAAGCATCATATTAACATCTTGTATGTAGTTCTTGGAATAATGTTGTTCTGTCTCTGTCTTCTGTTCATAGTCTAAAATCAGATGGAATGTCAATTGGAAAATGAGAGCTGCCCAGCCTGGCCTTATATTATTTTAATTAATACATAAACACAAAGTAGGAGAGGTTGGGAGCCAAAAAGGCCAAAGGGATTGTGACCAACTCAGCATTCCACTAGAGGCTATGTGATCAAACAGCAAACTACTGTTTGTCATGAATGCAGGATGTGAGCAAACTCACGATTGCACCTGCCACCAGAAAGTTTGCTGAGGGCAGTCACTCCCTGGTGTTCGGCTCCTTGAGGTTATCTACTGGGACATCTGAGCCTATTGTTTGAGGAATGCAGTCTTGCAAGCCTACTCTGGACTGAGCAAATGACCTCTTCTTCCATCCCCCTTCTCACTATCTCTTTTACCAATAAATACAAAGGGCTGTGGAAAATCTGGGCCCTTGTCTACTAGAGGCAAGGTGCCGCCTGACCCCTTCTTTCAAAAATACTCTTGTGTCTTTGTCTTTGTCTTTATTTCCACATCTGCCCTCCTTTGTTCAGTCCACCAGGGATCGAGGTCAGTAACAAAGACTCAGAACTTTGGGAGATAAAGGCGGGTGGATCATGAGGTCAGGAGTTTTAGACCACCCTGACCAACATGGTGAAACCCTGTTTCTACTAAAAATACAAAAATCAGCTGGGTGTGGTGGTACGCACCTGTAATCGCAGCTACTCAGGAGGCTGAGGCATGAGAATTGCTTGAACCTGGGAGGCAGAGATTGCAGTTTGCTGAGATTGTGCCACTGCACTCCAGCCTGGGCGACAGAGCAAGACACCATGTCAAAAAAAAAAAAAAGTAGAATAAGGAGTTTATTAAGAATTTATAAGGTTGTTTGAGTATTAAATTTAAAAATGCATTTGAATTTTGTGCTTTGTGAATAGTGACAAGCTGCAGAAATTTTTGTTTCTTGTTCTTTGTCTTAAGCTTTGCGCCCATCATCATTAAATATCATTCATTGCACAAAATAGTTATTTAGTTGTTAGGAACTAAGTAAATTAATATTAGAAAATAATATAAGATTTTGGTAAAATAAAAACAAGCTTCCATTTGCTGACTCTCTTTATCTATGTTGTGTGCTACACCAGATGAATAATGTAAAAATCCCTTAATGATTCAAAGCAGGAATTCTTTACACTTAAGCTCAAAACAGCATTCTATGCAAGTGCTGTTTTCTACATTGTCAATCATTCTACTTCTGCCTTGCATTTCCACCTGGAAATATGCCTCTCAGTATCAATTTTGAATTGTCAATGTTTCTGCCATTTTGCTAAGATCATTCCCTTCCTTAATCACAAAATTGTGCAAAACCATAAGAAACCTCTGGTAGAGCCAGTGTTCCCACAGACCTTTTTTTCAAGATATGCTCAGATTCCCTAAGACAAAAATGAAAGGTAAAGGCATTTGAGAAGAAGAATATAAATGATTTATAACAATATTCACTTTGAAAACAGAGCCAGATTTACAAAGAAATGTTTTTTGTTGTTGTTTTTTTTTGTTTGTTTGTTTTTTTGTCATTGTTTTTGTTTTTGAGATGGAGTTTTGCTCTTCTTGCCCAGGCTGGAGTGCAGTGGCATGATCTCAGCTCACCGCCACCTCCACCTCCCAGGTTCAAGTGATTCTCCTGCCTCAGCCTCCTGAGTAGCTGGGATTGCAGTCATGCACCACCACGCCCGGCTAATTTTTTGTATTTTTAGTAGAAAAGAGGTTTCTCTATGTTGGTCAGGCTGGTCTCCAACTCCTGACCTCAGGTGATGCACCTGCCTCGGCCCCCCAAAGTGCTGGGATTACAGGTATGAACGATCGTGCCTGGCTAAAATGTTTTTAATAATTTAAAGACACTAGAAATCAAGGTGTTATCCAGGAATATAAATTGTTTAAATTATTTAACCTTTTTGACATATTAACTTAGATGTCAGGGGTTACAGGAATTCAATTCTAGTAATTTCAGATATTTAACAACTTTATCTGCATCATTAATTTAATTTTACAACTTTATCTGCACCATTAATTTAATTTTTGCAAGTTTGTAACTTGTGATTCCTTTTTGCCAAATGAGTTAATGTCTCCTGTATTCTACAATAGAAATACATTTTAGAGTCATAAAATATGTCTAGAAAAAGGGTCTGTTTCAAATTCTTTCTCCCTAGTAGTTTATCAGGAAGTTGTAATTAAGATATCAGTGGGACACCTAGGAAATACTGATCTTACATTTACAGAGAAAGTAAACAAGCAATTGCTCTGGTGGGTTCAGATAATCCCTAAATTATCTAGTTTAATCTGGTGTACTTAAAGATATCCTGGCTACAGAAAATCTGGTTGAATTTGCATGAGTGTAAGAATGTGAGGGTGTGTGTGTGCATGTTTGTATATGCATGTTTGCATAGTGGGAAAGTTTAGAATGAAAATCAAGTTCTGGGCCGGGCGCGGTGGCTCAAGCCTGTAATCCCAGCACTTTGGGAGGCCGAGGTGGGCGGATCACGAGGTCAGGAGATCGAGACCATCCTGGCTAACATGGTGAAACCCCGTCTCTACTAAAAATACAAAAAACTAGCCGGGCGTGGTGGCGGGCGCCTGTAGTCCCAGCTACTCGGAGGCTGAGGCAGGAGAATGGCCTGAACCTGGGA
>NC_037687.1:20984721-21000034 GCF_003255815.1 Theropithecus gelada | reverse complement strand
CCGCCCGTCTCGGCCTCCCAAAGTGCTGGGATTACAGGCTTGAGCCACCGCGCCCGGCCCCAAATCAAGTCTTAAAATCTTTCATTTTTGGCCGGGCGCGGTGGCTCACGCCTGTAATCCCAGCACTTTGGGAGGCCGAGGCGGGCGGATCACAAGGTCAGGAGATCGAGACCACAGTGAAACCCCGTCTCTACTAAAAATACAAAAAATTAGCCGGGCGCGGTGGTGGGCGCCTGTAGTCCCAGCTACTCAGGAGGCTGAGGCAGGAGAATGGCGTGAACCCGGGAGGCGGAGCTTGCAGTGAGCCCAGATCGCGCCACTGCACTCCAGCCTGGGCGACAGCTCGAGACTCCGTCTCAAAAAAAAAAAAAAAAAAAAAAGAAAAAACTTTCATTTTTTTTTTTTCGGTATGTAAAATATTTTTTTGAGGTATGCATTTAGGAGGATTCTGTTGATAATCAAATTAGTGGGTTTTCTTTTGAAAATATTTTGATTTGCACTTTGTTCTTTTCTTTTCTTCTTCTTCTTCTTCTTTTTTTTTTTTTTAGAGTTTTGCTCTTGTCACCCAGGCTGGAGTGAAATGGAGCGATCTGGGCTCATGGCAACCTCCGCCTCCCGGGTTCAGGCTATTCTTCTGTCTCAGCCTCCTGAGTAGCTGGGACTACAGGCATGCACCACCACACCCAGCTAATTTTTGTATTTTTAATAAAGACGGGGTTTCACCATGTTAGCCAGGATGGTCTCGATCTCTTGACCTCATGATCCACCTACCTTGGCCTCCCAAAGTGCTAAGATTACAGGTGTGAGCCACTGTGCCCAACCTTGTCATCCTTATAGCTTCTTATTCATTCCACATTATTAGTATATTTTCTATTTTTCCCATCGTCTTGGGTTAAACATTTTAAACTTAAGTCCCATAACTGTGGGTAACATGAGTTGCAATTTTCTTTTCACTTATGAAAGATACCACATTTGAAATGTCTGCAGTTAATTTGTGTTGTCTTTTTTTTTTTTTCATTATTCTTATGAAAAGTTGGACAACCCATGGAAATTTTTTGTTTGTTCACTCATATCTAAGAAGAGCACTTACTTCTTAGTTTAATTACATCCTGGATTCTTCTTTTGGTTTTCTTCTGTACCTAGAAAATTCTCTTTGATTTTTAATTTTTTTTTTTTTGAGATGGAGTTTCTCTCTTGTTGCCCAAGCTGGAGTGCAACGGCAGGATCTGGGCTCCCCGCAACCTCCCTCCCCTCCCCCTCACCGCCCAACCCATTCAAGCAATTCTCCTGCCTCTGCCTCCGGAGTAGCTGGGATTACAGGCGTGCACCACCACGCCTGGCTAATTTTGTATTTTTAGTAGAGACGGGGTTTCTCCATGTTGGTCAGGCTGGCCTCTGTGGGAAAGAGAGTTTCAGGGATGCCAGATGAGTTGGTCTCCCCTGTGTGACACCCACAGGGAGCCAGGGGCGACCTCTGAGAAGAAAAGTCTCCTTGTTGCATATCTTTATGCCCCCAGAGCATAACAACTCCACGCATGCCACAGGTTGCTGGGGGAAATAACACTCCTTTGAAGCAGTGGAGTATAATCAAACATCCTGGCTTCTCCTGAAACCCACTCCCACCCATTTCAGTCCTGGTAAGTTAAAGATCTTAAGTAGTTGAGACACACGCCTTTGCTTGAGGAAATTCACAGAAACTGCCACTGCTATACATCTTATTGAATGACTCGTGAGTTCTCCTTCACTGATTAATCCTTTTCCTCATCCCTTCTTACCCCTCCCCTTTGCCCTAAGAACAAAGAGCTTGTAAACCAATAAATTGGGTGGAGGCGGAGAGCTCAGGGCGTGAGCAAGCCTCCGACGCTCCGGTTGCGGTCCCCTGGACCCGCCTTTTAAACTGTTATTCTGTCTCTTTCTAATTCCTTTGTCTCTGCTGGGCTCTGGGTACCCGCCGGGTGGTGTGGGGCTGGTTTCCCCGACCTCAGGTGACCCGCCTGCCTCGGTCTCCCAAAGTGCTGGGATTACAGGTGTGAGCCACCACGCCCGGCCTGTTTTGTTTGTTTGTTTGTTTGTTCTTTCTGATACAACAGAGTCTCGCTCAGTCACCACGCTGGAGGGCAGTGGCGCGATCTCGGCTCACTGCAACTGTCTCCCGGGTTCAAACGATTCTTCTGTCTCAGCCTCCCAGTAGCTGGGACTAGAGACGCGCCACCACGCCCAGCTAATTTTTTGCATTTTTTTTAGTAGAGAGGGGCTTTCACCATGTTGGCCAGGATGGTTTCCATTTCTTGACCTCGTGATCCGCCCGCTTCGGCCTCCCAAGTGCTGGGATTACAAGCGTGAGTCACCGTTCCTGGCTGAAATTTCTTTTTTTTGGAGCCTCGCTCTGTCGCCAAGGCTGGAGTGCAGTGGCGTGATTCGGGCTGACTGCAAGCTGCGCCTTCAGGGTTCACGCCATTCTCCCACCTCAGCCCCTGGAGTAGCTGGGACTACAGGCGCCCGCCACCACGCCTGGCTCATTTTTTGTTTTTGTATTTTTAGTAGAGACGGAGTTTCACCGTGTTAGCCAGGATGGTCTTGGCTAGTCTGGATCTCCTGACCTCGTGATCCGCCCTCCTGATCTCGTGATCCGCCCGCCTTGGCCTCCCAAAGTGCTGGGATTACAGGCATAAGCCACCGCACCCGGCCTGAAAATTCTCACTTTTTAAAAATATTTCTAGGGCTTCCGGTGGAGTGCTGGGTCGTCGCTCGCAGCAGTCATGGCAGCGGAGGAGAAGGACCCTCTGAGGTATATCGCGGCATACGGGAGCAGCAACTCAGGCTCCTCGGACGAGGAGGATAACATCGAGCCGGAGGAGAAGAGTCGCAGAACCCCGGATCCAGCGAAGTCGGCGGTCGGCTGTAGGAACAAGGCAGAGAAGCGGCTCCCGGGACCCGACGAGCTGTTTAGGAGCGTGACTTGCCCGGCCTTTCTCTACAATCCGCTCAACAAGCAGATAGACTGGGAGAGGCACGTCGTCAAGGCGCCTGAGGAGCCTCCAAAGGAATTCAAAATATGGAAATCAAATTATGTACCACCTCCTGAGACCTACACCACTGAGAAGAAGCCTCCTCCTCCAGAGCTTGACATGGCAATAAAATGGTCTAACATATATGAGGACAACGGTGATGATGCCCCACAGAATGCTAAGAAAGCTACGCTTCTACCGGAAGGGGAGGAGACGTTGGAATCAGATGATGAAAAAGATGAGCATACTTCTAAAAAGCGCAAAGTAGAGCCAGGAGAACCAGCAAAGAAGAAAAAGTAGAAACAAATGACCAGAATTTCTGGACTGCTAAGCTTGTTGAAAAGTTTCTTTGGACAGATTAAGTTGATATTGTGGGTTATTATGACACATCTCCATGAAAGTGCATACGTTAATGAACTAATAAGTATTGCCTCAAGAACTTTCCACTGTAGAATTCTTTTTTAATTTAAAACATGTATGTATTTAAAACTCAACTGGTGACTTGTGATTGTGAAATTGATAACACTTGGATGCATTCTTGCTCTCACAGAATTGGTGACATGCTTTTGAGAGTTTTGTCACATGTTGACATGCCAATGTTCTATAAACCTTTTATAAAGGAATGTATTTTTAAAGTAAATATATTGTAATGTACTGTGAACTTGTAGGGTGTTTTTCAACAGTCTTTGTACAGTGTAAATAGACCATGGAAATAAAATTACTTATCAATATTACTATTACTGCATAACATTAACATTTGAATGTTTGTCTGTGACAAGTACCCTATTTGTTGTGTGACATTTTAAGTTGTAATAAGAAGTATTACCATTTAAAGAGTGCCTCCTGTGTTCCAGGTGCTTTGTGCATATGTTTTCTCTGATCCTTAAACAACCTAGCAAGGTATTATTAGCATTCTCATTTTATAATAAAGAGTGCTTGAGTAGCTTGTCTAAAACAACAACAACAAAAAAAACCATATTTCTACTCAGGCCAGGCACGGTGGCTCACCTCTGTAATTCCAGCGCTTTGGGAGGCCGAGGTGGGGAGATCACCTGAAGTCAGAATTCGAGACCAGCCTGGCCAACATGGTGAAACCCCGTCTCTACTAAAAATACAAAAATTAGCCAGGCGCACTGGCAGGCAGCTGTAATCACAGCTATTTGGGAGGCTGAGGCAGGAGAATTGCTTGAACTCAGGAGGCGTAGGTTGCAGTGGGCTGAGATCTGTCACTGCACTCCAGCCTGGGTGACAGAGCAAGACTGTCTAGAAAATAAATAAATAAATTAAATATATATATATTTTTTCAGCATTTTAAAGGTTTCTGTAACTTTTTCAAGATTTTAGCATATAAAATATTTTATAAAGATTTAGAATGCATAATATTTTTCTAAAATGCACAAATATGTTTCTGAAAAAATATTTTACAGTTTTTTTTGTGTGGCACACAATGGCATCTAATGAGAAACCTAAAGTTACATCAGTTAGAACATATCCTTTCCTTAATATACCATAAAGTAATAATAATTTGTAAAATATAATTTCTATTACTAAGAAATTGATTCTATATTTATACAAATTTCTGAAGTAAAAGTACATGACTGTAGAGAATAATACCCATATATGGCCAAAATTATGTTTTTCTATATTACTAAAGTAATACTGGCAAAATTATTGACCTGAATTCAGATTTTTGGCTTTAATCATCATGCTTTTTTATTAGCACTTCCCTGAATTCATAAAAATAATCTCAGCTTGAATCTTTCATTTAATTCAGATGTTAATTGAAAAAATTTTTTGGCCAGACGCGTTGGCTCACGCCTGTAATTCCAGCACTTTGGGAGGCCGAAGCGTGTGGATCACCCGAGGTTAGGAGTTTGAGACCAGCCTGGCCAACATGATGAAATCCCGTCTATACTAAAAATACAAAATTAGTTGGGCATGGCTGCGGGACCTGTAATCCCAACTTACTCAGGAGGCTCAAGCAGGAGAATCGCTTGAACCCAGGAGGTGGAGATTGCAGTGAGCCGAGATTGTGCCATTGCACTCCAAACTGGGCAAAAAGAGCGAAACTCCGTCTCAAAAAAATAAATAAAATAAAATTTCAGGCAGAGTCTTGCTCTGTCACCCAGGTGGGAGTGTAGTAGCTTGATCACAGCTCATTGCAGCCTCGATCTCTCTGGCTCAAACAATTCTTTCATCTCATTTTTACACTTTTTGGAGAGATGAGGTCTCACTATATTGCTCAGGCTGGTCTCAAAACTTTGGGCTCAAGCAATTCTCCTGCTTTAGCCTCCTAAAGTGCTGAGATATAGGCATGAGCCCCTGCACCCAGCAATTGTAAAATTCTTAATTTAATTTGATTTGGCTAGATACTACTTGTTGAATTTACTTTAGTCAACGATTTTTTTTTGTTATTTACAATGCTCAGAAAATATTACCTCTTGGGATTCCACTGTCATAATTCAATGACATATTTTAGGCCTAAAACCTTTCCATTTAAGGCTGGGAGCACTGTCTCCCACCTGTAATCCCAGCACTTTCAGAGGCCAAGGCGGGCAGATCCCCTGAGGTCGGGAGTTTCAGACCAGCCTGACCAATATGGTGAAACCACATCTCTATTAAAAGTAGAAAAATTAGCCAGGCGTGGTGGCAGGCACCTGTAATCCCAGCTACTTGGGAGGCTGAGGCAGGAGAATCCCTTGAACCCGGGAGGCGGAGGTTGCAGTGAGCCAGAGGTTGCAGTGAGCTGAAATCATGCCAGTGCACTCCAGCCTGGGAGACAGAGGGAGACTTTGTCTCCCCCCCACAAAAAAAACAAAAAACAAAAAAGCAAACGAAAAACAAAACAAAACAAACAAACAAGAAAGTTTCCATTTAAAATAATTGTCTGGTGTTTGAAAACAATGAGTGTTTTATATTTACTGGCCAAAATACAGCCTATGCCTAATTATTCAAACTTTCTAATAAAGTTATTTAACATTATGCTCATGCAGTTATTGTATACCAGAAAATATAGTTTCTATAATTACACTAATGACCTTAATGTAACTTAACAGAAGTAAAAAATGTGATGGAGGCTAGAAAAGAAAGTGGATGAAGAAAGAGAAAATGTTGATCAAAGTGTACAAAGTTTCACTTAGAAGGAATAAGATCAAGTGATTGATCGCACAGAATAGTTGCTATAATAAATAATGCATTCTATATTTCAAAATTGCTATAAAGAGATTTTATATGTTTTTGACACAAAAATATCCTAACTATGTGAGGTGATAAATCTTTTAGTTAGCTTGATTAAAAAATTTTGCACATAAACATATTAAAATATGACATAGTACCCAATGAATACATACAGTGATTATGTATTAATTTAAAATATAATTTTTAAAACAGTGCAATTTTTTATTCAATAAATATTTGATATAGTCACTGTAAACTCTTAGAAGTTAAGCCTATCAATGTTCAATGGCTTGGAATAATGCCTCACATATTTTATGCCCTAAATACTAATAACAGTGATTGTCAGATTATCTTTTGGTTATAGCTTTCTTTAAATATAATATTATTTTGTTGTTGCTCTTATTAAAACTTATTTTTCTGTCATACCTAAATATTGCTAAAAATAAAAGAGAGGATTTCTTTGCCTGCTTTATAAAGTCCACAGTCAAATGTCAGTTTAGCTAAGATTATATTAAGTCATTTGTTTTGGAAAGTAAACATGAGAATTAAATAATACAATTATAGTTATATTCTCTATTCTAACAATTGAGAAAAATTTGAGTTATTAATTGATAGGGCTAAAGTCTTATTTTATATTTTTATTCCAGATTATTTCATGTCAAGTAACCAGAATATCAATTTTCACAGTATACTATGAAGTAAAAATAAATGTGATAGGCACAGATTATAGAAGTAAATTAGAAAAACATTCTATAAATAGAATCTGTATATATATATCTATATATACAAACACACACACAAACTACTTATATATATAAGAAAATTGAGTATATGAATTGCCATGTAACAAGTAAAAAGATTAATTTGAATATTTTAAAATAAGAAAGCATATCAAGTTGCTTAAATTTTAAATTTCACCAACATTTAATGAAAAGTTACTATCAATATCTCACAAACCCTTTCAGCAAGGTAATATTTCTTAATTCATTTATTAGCAAGGATTACCTCAACGTCAAAATCAGACAAAAGAATCACAAGAGGACTACTAACCAAAATCCCATATAAATATAGATGTAGAAATTCTCAGAAACACTAGCAAATTAAATCCAGCAACATATAAAAATGATTACACATGGCTGGGTGTGGTGGCTCACACCTGTAATCCCAGCACTTTGGGAGGCCTAGGTGTGCAGATCACTTGAAGTCAGGGGCTCGAGATCAGACCAGCCAACATGGGGAGAACCCATCTTTACTAAAAATACAAAAATTAGCCAGACATCCTGATGCGTGCCTGTAATCCCAGCTACTTGGGAGGCTGAGGCAGGAGAATTGCTTGAACTGGGACCTGGGAGGTGGAGGTTGCAGTGAGCCAAGATTTTGCCACTGCACTCCAGCCTGGGCTACAGAGAGAGACTCTGCCTCAAAAAAAAAAAAAAAAAAAAAAAAAAGATTACAGACAGGGCATTGGGGCTCAGGCCTGTAATCCCAGCACTTTGGGAGGCTGAGGCAGGTGGATCACTTGAGGTCAGGAGTTCAAGATCAGCCTAGCCAACACAGTGAAACCCTGTCTCTACTAAAAAAAATCTAATAATAATAATAATAATAATAATACAAAAATTAGCTGGATGTGGTATTGTGCGCCTGTAATCCCAGCAACTTGGGAGGCTGGGGAAAGAGAATGGCTTGAACCCAGGAAGGGAAGATTGCAGTGAGCCTAGATCATGCCATTGTACTCCAGCCTGGGCAACAGAGTGAGACACTGTCTCAAAAAAAAAAAAAAAAAAAAAAAATTTCTACCATAATCAAGTAATATTTTTTCAAAAAATAAGTGTTGGCTTAATATTTAATAAATAATCTCTAACATATTACAAAATATTATTTGCCCCCATTTTCTGTATCTGCTCACCCTGTTCAGAACCCAAGGTGCCACGCTGCTTCTGCATCTCTAAGAAACCAAGTGCCCAACCATGAGAACTAGGAAGAAGGGAGTTGAAGGAGGCAGAAGAGGAGGTGTGCTGTGGAAGCAGGAGTGATCAGACCTCCAAGCACAGGATACCCAGGACAGTGGGGAGGGCAGGGCTGGGAGCTGCATGGGTCAGGCAGTAACAGGTGCCAGAGGTCGCCACCATTTCACACCTCAGGGAGGGCCACTGGGGTAAATCTGAAGGCACTCACAGACTGGATGCTCCAGAAATGGACAAAGCAGTAGCTCCAGCTTGGCATTGCATGGCCATTATCATGACCAAACAATGGGGAAAAAAACTGACTCTCCAACAAATGGTTCAGAAAACTCAATATTTAAATTTATTTATTTATTTATTTATTTATTTATTTATTTATTTTATTTATTTTTTTTTTTTTGAGACGGAGTCTCGCTCTGTCTCCCAGGGGCTGGAGTGCAGTGGCCGGATCTCAGCTCACTGCAAGCTCCGCCTCCCGGGTTCACGCCATTCTCCTGCCTCAGCCTCCCGAGTAGCTGGGACTACAGGCGCCGCCACCTCGCCCGGCTAGTTTTTTGTATTTTTAGTAGAGACGGGGTTTCACCGGGTTAGCCAGGATGGTCTTGATCTCCTGACCTCGTGATCCGCCCGCCTCGGCCTCCCAAAGTGCTGGGATTACAGGCTTGAGCCACCGCACCCGGCCTAATATTTAAATTTAAAAAAAAAAAAAAAAAAAAAAAAAAGCTTGGTCTCTTTCTTTGAACATTATACAGAAAAAGCCTAGGTATGCAAAGCAGGAACTGGAAGTAATATTTGCACAGCCGTGGTTATAACAGCATTATAAAAGCCCCAAGATACATATGACTGATGCTGCCATCTGTGACCTCACAGTGATGCAATGACAGCATCCTGTGTACACACGCAGAGCTAATACTGTGAATTCACTCACTGAGCCCATGACTTAATCTGAAACCTAGACGACTGGTACTGAAATTCTCCCCCTCAGTGAATCCATAGGGAATCACTTGACTTTAATGTCTTGTTGGGTTTGGGTTTGCATGCAATAACTTAAGAAGTCTTTTATTATTATTTTTTTTCCTTTTTTGCTATTTTGTAGGACTTTTTCAGAATGTGGAAAACAAAAACAAATCCAGACCATCTTAAACTTAAATGCTTATATTTTATTAAACAAAACAAGTGCTTTCTAGAATCTCTGTGATTATTATGAGATATTTGAAACAGGATATAAAGAGTGGTTTCATGTTTTAATCTTTTTGGAGGTTGGAATGGTTCACTTTAATGAAAGATTTTTTATTTTAATGTTCTCTGTTGTTTTAAAATGTGAACTATTTGAGTCATTACTTGATGCAAATAATAGACATAGACATGAACAGGTTACAAAAGAGGAATAACGTTTTTGATGTGCACAAAAACTCTTTTTAAAACTGAATCTTTTAGTACTCACTCTGTGTAGATGAGTCAAGAAACACAACGGGAACTAGTAAATTGCAATTTTCTGCAGTGGAAGATATCTGCAATCACTAGAAGAAACTGAATCAGAAAAGCGGAAATGGCCTGCAGCAACCACACAAGCCTGTGTGGACAGAAAGCATACTCACTAATAGCAGAATGACAAAGAGATTACTTTTTTTTTTTTTTTTTTTTTTTGAGACGGAGTCTCGCGCTGTGTCACCCAGGCTGGAGTGCAGTGGCGCGATCTCGGCTCACTGCAAGCTCCGCCTCCCAGGTTCAGGCCATTCTCCTGCCTCAGCCTCCGAGTAGCTGGGACTACAGGCGCCCGCCACCACGCCCGGCTAGTTTTTTGTATTTTTAGTAGAGACGGGGTTTCACCATGTTAGCCAGGATGGTCTCGATCTCCTGACCTCGTGATCCGCCCGCCTCGGCCTCCCAAAGTGCTGGGATTACAGGCTTGAGCCACCGCGCCCGGCCGAGAATTTTTAACAAATGAAATATATGATTAGATACTAATTATTTTCTGAAACCCAGCTTTTATGCCCTTTATATGTATTTTCTTACCTTTCAAGTCCTACTAATAAAATGCAATTTACCATTAAAAAATGGAAGTCAAAGACCGGGTGTGGTGGCTCACGCCTATAATCCCAGCACTTTAGGAGGCCGAGGCGGGCGGATCACCTGAGGTCAAGAGTTCAAGACCAGCCTGACCAACAGGAAGAAACCCCGTCTCTACTAAAAAAAAAAAAAAAAAGGGGAAGTCAAAATAAGTGAAAACAAATCTTTTCCAGGCGACAAACCAAGGGAGTATCAGTGCTGATTAGAAAACAGATGTGTCTGACTCATTTGTCAAGTCAGGCCAGTCAATCACTTCAGAGATTCATCCACCGAATCCTGCTCCTGTGCTCAATAACCACTCACTCAGGAGACACTGCATTATGCCCAGTACTGTCCCATGTGCATTTTATTTTGTAAGTTCTTCCACCATCTCACTTACATAAGTTGTTTTTTTTTTTTTGTCTTTGGGATACTTTTTCACAAAACTTAGAGAATCCAAGGGGCAAAAAATGATTTCGGTGTTTCCCTCTCGATTTCAGCAACTGATTGGCTGGCCAGTAATGTGTCTCCAAGAAAGGGAAGCTAGGTTGGGTGAAGACAATCTTAATGTCTGAAGGGGTTGGCTTTTCAAAGGAAGAGTATGCCAGGAGATGCCTCTCAGCCCCAGGGCATCCACCTACTCCCTTGAGGATACACTCTATACCTCAGGTTGTCCTCAGGGAGAAAAATAACCCGGGAGCTGATATTCACTAGACACTCTAGTAGACAAAGCCATGGTGGGCATCTTGGTTTATCTTCAGACAGTACTGAAACCCAGGACCAGAAAAAAACTGAAGGTTGGCTGAGGACACATCACTCCATAAAGTTTCCAAAGGAAAGCCTTGATCTGAAAACTTTCTGATAAGATCTCTGTGCCTAGGGAAGATTAAAAAAAAGAAGAGGCACAGAGAGTTTTTACAATAGTGTCAGGGGATTATTCTTTGCTTTATTCTCATGGGAAATATTTCCAAACAAAACAATTTTTTTTTAAAGTGCCATCCAATGCTTTGTCAAAAAATGATTAACCAAAATACAGTATCAGAAATGTACACTCAAGGAAAAATAGTTGACAATGTGAATCAGGAAAGGAACGTTGTCATCGGGACTGTCAGAAGAAACTGGAAATCTGGTACTTTACTGCAAGCCAGAGTTAGGCTGAAGGAATGAGGGGTAGAGGGTAGACTTGAGACACATGGGGGTAGGCTCGGGACACATGTGAAAAATCCAGGGGAAAAGCAGTTCCCTGTGCAGTGTGAGAATAATTAAGTCCCTACTTAATTATTAAGTAGGTCCCTACTTTTTAAAAACTCTTACTCAAACGCATTTTTTGTAAACTACTACATTGAAGGAAACAAAATTCAGGCTTAACCAATTAACCTCCGATTACATAACCAGGAAATTTCCACCTTGATTGTACAAATTAAGAAAGTATGTAACTGTACCTAACCAATTATTGGATTTGGTTTTCTTCATCATGCACCTTATAAAAGTCTTTCCTTCAAGCCCCTCCAATGAACCACAAACTACAAACCATAGCTGGGTGCTCCATAACTTTTGAATCGCTCTTTGATTAAATCTTTAATATTTTTGCAGTGACTCCCAAACATTTTCAATAGGAGAAAACAAGAATTGGGAACTCCACAGACCAAAGCTCTTCCCATTCATGAACCTGCATCCTGAGTCAGGATTCTCCCCTGACGCCCCTCCCTGGTCCCCCGCACAATCTGGGAGCGACGAGGCGCTGCTGGTGCAGAGGTTCCAGGCCAGGGCACAGTCACTACGCAGGGAGGAGACAGGACTCCCGGGGCCCGGCTGTCAGCGTAGCCGCCATCTTATGGCCGAAGGCGACTGAGGCCGAGCTGGGCAAGGAGAACTCGGGGAGCAGATTGTGGAGCTGACTGAGGGGAGGCCTGAGTCCCTCCACAGTCACTTCCCACCGGTTCCAACCAGCCTCTTCCCCTCTTGGGATGTAGGACCCAGCACTCTCACCATTTCTAGGCTTCCAGGGAGTCCTGGCGTCTTAGCTGTGGATCTCCCAATATCTGCAGGTCACAGGGCCACAGAGGCTGGACCTGTATGAGCAGAGGATACAGGGCAGTGAAGACGAGACCTGGAGCTCCGGCTGCAGCGAGAAACAAAGCCCGCAGCGAACCCGGAAGCCGGTCCAGCCCAGCGTTTCTGATTGGATAATGTTTAAGACCCGCCCCCTCAGGCCCTAAAGGTGTTGGGCTAAATGAACCTAGGCTGAGCGACAGCCTAGGCTGCATGTTTTTCCGGCAGGGGTTCCTCCCTGAGCTGAGCCGGGTCCATCCCAGAGGGTATTTGCATTTAAACTTGTGCGTAGGGTTATATGCATTTATAAATAATTTATTATATGACTAGTCACAAATGAAAATAATATAATAATTATTTTTATTTATTTATTTTTTTTTTTGAGACGGAGTCTGGCTCTGTCGCCCAGGCTGGAGTGCTGTGGCCGGATCTCAGCTCACTGCAAGCTCCGCCTCCCGGGTTCACGCCATTCTCCTGCCTCAGCCTCCGGAGTAGCTGGGACTACAGGAGCCCGCCACCTCGCCCGGCTAGTTTTTTGTATTTTTTAGTAGAGACGGGGTTTCACCGTGTTAGCCAGGATGGTCTCGATCTCCCGACCTCGTGATCCGCCCGTCTCGGCCTCCCAAAGTGCTGGGATTACAAGCTTGAGCCACCGCGCCCGGCCAAAGAATATAATAATTATTTTAAAATTTCAACTTTTATGACCTTCCTGGCTTCTGGTCCTTTGAGCAGGCAGCCTGAGATTTTTAAAAGGAGGCAATCCTCTGAAATGAAATAATAAAATGTAAAATAAATAAAATGTAAACCACATGTGAATTTTAAGTTTCCTAGTAGCCAAACTTTAAAAAGAAACAAGAAACAGGTGGACTCGACTGTAACAATTTAATTAACCCAATATATCCAAAATATTATAATTTTAATATGTGAACAATGTGTAACTATGCATGAAGTTAAGTACATATATTTGGAGCTAAATCACTGAAACTAACTCTGTATTGTACCTTTCTAGCACATTGCAATTCAGACCAGTCACATTTTAGACACCCAGCAGCCACACATGGCTAGTAGCTGTCACATTGAAGTGAAGCTCTGACATCAGGGGGGTGAAGGGCTTGAACATCCCCTTTCTGCCAGAGGTAAGGTGACACCCTCTCTTTACCAACATCTCTTTTTAGTTCCGAGGATGAAACAGAAAAGAGTGACCACAGAAAAAGCAGAGGGCAGCAGGAATAAAATAACCACTGTTTGCCATCTGTTGCCACCCCTCTTCCAGAGATCAGACAGTGAACAAAGGCTGACGGGCCCACAGGCGAAAAACCTCTGTCTTCAGATCTGTCCACAGTCTTGACCTCCAATTATTAGATATGAAGACAATAGATTAAAGGCAAACTTATTCTGCTACGTGGCCTTGGCCCTAATGGTCAGGTTGTGGTTATCTGTTTTCTCCTGTAGTGTGAGATACTTGTGAGTATAAGTGCCAACCACATATATACATGCCCACATGTACTCCTGCATTATTCAGTATGGTCTTACAAGACATCCAACTTTAAATCAGGGAAAACTCAGTAGCTTTAGGGTGTCCACTATTAGAAGGTAACTAGTAATCAACCTGTCATTAAATCCCAGCATCCTAACTGAACTGGGTGCATGCATTAGTTAGCTACTGCAGCATAACAAAACATCCAAACTTATTAGGTCATAATCGAGATAGTCAGTCATTTAGGCTGGTCTCAATGGGGCCATCCTTCTGGTCTCAGCTGAGCTCCTTCAGACATGTATCATCAGCTGCTTGTTGACTGGGCAGCTGTGTTTCTGGGAGTGCACTTCTGATTCTGTGACTGTCAACAGGGGCAACTTGTTTCTCCACCCCATGGTACCTTATCCTCCAGTTGGCTAACATGGGCTTTTTTAATGGCGATGACAGCATTATAAAATAAAAATAGAAGCATTCAAGACCATTTGAGTCTAGGCCCCAAACTAGCCCACTGTCACGTTCACAAGTTTCCACTGTCCTGAGTAAACAAGGCCAGCCAGCTCCAGTGTTCAGAAAACAGGTTCTGGACCTCGATGGGAACAGCTGTAAAAGCACCTGGCAATAGACATGGATATAGGAGAAATGAAAAATTGCTACCATTTTTGCAATCAGTATCATTCTGCCCTTTTTTGTGTATGTTGTTTATAGAACTCTTCCACATCAAGAAACTTGTCCAAAGACCCACAGTTACTAAGTGGCTGGGCTGAGACTCAGGATCAACTGTGTCTGACTCCAAAGCCCATTCACCTCCATAGATCACACTACAATGCTAAAGTAGCTGCCACAGATCCTTGAAATCCTGAATAGTGACACTTTAATAATAGAATCAAGATCCCCTTTAGATTTGTGACTATATAATACTGTTTATTATTGGGAATAATCCTCCTAAGAAATTGCAGAAGCACACGGTGGCTCACACCTGTAATCCTAGCACTTTGGGAGGCTGAGATGGGAAAATCACATGAGCTCAGGAGTTCAAGTGCAGCCTGCACAACATAGTAAGATCCTGTCTGCACGAAAAAAAATTTAAAAATTAGCCAGACATAATAGTGCATGACTATAGTCCCAGTTACTCAGGTGAATGGAACAGAAGGATTGCTGGACCCTGGAAAGTGGAGGCTGCAGTGAGCCATGAGGAGTTATACCACTGCACTCCAGTCAGACTGATAGAGTGAGACTCTGTCTCAAAAAAAAAAAGAAAAGAAAAGAAATTGCAGAGACAATTTTAAAAGACACAGAATACTTTGGGAAAACAGGTTAGGGACAAGTTTATAAAACCAAAGCCCAGGCCGGGCGCGGTGGCTCAAGCCTGTAATCCCAGCACTTTGGGAGGCCGAGACGGGCGGATCACAAGGTCAGGAGATCGAGACCATCCTGGCTAACACGGTGAAACCCCGTCTCTACTAAAAAAATACAAAAAACTAGCCGGGCGAAGTGGCTGGCGCCTGTGGTCCCAGCTACTCGGGAGGCTGAGGCAGGAGAATGGCGTGAACCCGGGAGGCGGAGCTTGCAGTGAGCTGAGATCCGGCCAC
>NC_037687.1:20935474-20979736 GCF_003255815.1 Theropithecus gelada | reverse complement strand
TTTTTTTTTTTTTTTTTTTTTTTTTTTTTTTTTTTGAGACTGAGTCTGGCTCTGTAGCCCAGGCTGGAGTGCGGTGGCCGGATCTCAGCTCACTGCAAGCTCCGCCTCGCGGGTTCCCGCCATTCTCCTGCCTCAGCCTCCCGAGTAGCTGGGACTACAGGCGCCCGCCACTTCGCCCGGCTAGTTTTTTGTATTTTTTAGTAGAGACGGGGTTTCACCGTGTTAGCCAGGATGGTCTCGATCTCCTGACCTCGTGATCCACCCACCTCGGCCTCCCAAAGTGCTGGGATTACAGGCTTGAGCCACCGCGCCCGGCCTTTTTCTTTTTTTTTTGAGACAGAGTCTCGCTCTGTCCCCCCAGGCTGGAGTGCAGTGGCTCGATCTGGGCTCACTGCAAGCTCCGCCTCCCGGGTTTATGCCATTCTCGTGCCTCAGCGACCTGAGTAGCTGGGACTGCAGGCACGCGCCACCACGCCCGGCTAATTTTTGTATTTTTAATAGAGACGGTGTTTCACCACATTGGTCAGGCTGGTCTCGAACTCCTGACCTCGTGATCTGCCCACCTTGGCCCCCCAAAGTGCTGGGATTGCAGGCGTGAGCCATTGCGCGTGGCCCCGATTTTCTTCCTTTTAACTTCTATTTTTGGTTTTGGAGTACATGTGCAGGTTTGCTACATAGGTAAAATTGTGTCATGAAGGTTTGATGTGCAGATTATTATTTCACTGAAGTACTAAGCATAGCACCAGACAGGTATTTTTTCTGATTGTTGTAGAGGACTGTGCTCGCAAACGAGATGTTCCCAATAAACCCTGCTCTTGCAAACAAAGCAGGACATTCCTTCTCTGCAAACAAGAAGGATAAAGGAGCCAGCTGTAAACAGCGGACTCTGGGAACTGGTCAATGTTTACTGATCTTGCGAGTCAAGGAAAGGTCAGAGAAGCAACACATGTCCTGTGACTTGGCAATGTTCCACAAACGGCTGGATAAAATAAAGCAGAGTGTGCCGTTTGGGGCGGCCGCCATGTATGTCTTGTCCTGTGTTGTCTTGTGTGTTCATTCCTTTGTTTAGGAAACACGCGGACCCCAACAGATTGTCTTTTTTTTTTTTTTTTTCTTGACAGTATCTCACTCTGTTGCCCTGGTTAAAGTGCATTGGCACAATCTCAGCTCACTGCAACCTCCGCTTCCTGAAGTCAAGCGATTCTTGTGCCTCAGCCTCCCGTGTAGCTGGTACTATAGGCATAGGCCACTATGCCCTGCTAATGTCTGCATTTTCAGTAGAGACCAGGTTTCGCCATGTTGGCCAGCCTTGTCTTGAACTACTGACCTCAGATGATCCACCTGCCTTTGCCTCCCAAAGTGGTGGGATTACAGGCATGAGCCACCACTTCTGGCTCCTTTTTGTCTTTTCATCCTCCCCCTTCAACTCAGCCTTAGTGCTTCTTTTCCATTCTTTGTGTCCATGTGTTCTTAACATTTAACTTACTTATAAATGAGAACATGCAATTGTTTTTCTGTTTCTGCATTAGTTTTCTAAGGATAATAGTTGCCGGCTCCCTCCATGCTGTTGCACAGAGCATGATCCTGTTCTTTTTTTCATGGCCACATAGTATCCCATGATTTATATGTGCTATATTTTGTTTTTATTGAATGTTTTATTTTAATTATTTTTCAGAGACAGGTCTCATTCTGTCACTCAGGCTGAAGTGCAGTGGTGTTATGTCTCCTCACTGCAGCCTCAACCTCCTGGGCTTGAGCAGTCCTCCTACCTCAGCCCCCCAAGTAGCTGGGACTACAGGTGTGCACCACCATGCCCAGCTAATTTTTCTTTTTATAGTTTTTGGAGAGATGGAGTTTTGCCATTTTGCCCAGGCTGGTCTCGAACTCCTGAGCTCTGGCAATCTACTTGCTTTGGCCTGCCAAAGTGTTGGATTACAGGCATGAGCCACCATTCCTGCCTATACCATATTTTCTTTATCCAGTTTTCCACTGATAGGCATTTAAGTTGGTTCCATGTCTTTGCTGTTGGGAACAGTGCTGCAATTAGCATGCATGTGCATCATGTGTTTTTTGATAGAATAGCTTGTATTTCTTTGGGTATATACCCAATTGTGAGGTTGCTAAGTGGCAAATTCTGTTTTTAGTTCTGTGAGGAATCACCACACTGCTTTTCACAATGGTTGAACTAATTTACACTTTGACCAGCAGGGTATAAGCATTTTCTTTTCTCTGCAACCTTGCCAGCATCTGTTACTGACTTGTTAAATATAGCCCTTCTGACTGGTGTGAGATGGTATCCCATTGTGGTTTTTGAAAATATTTCTCTAATGATTAGTACTGAGCATTTTATTTTATTTTATTTATTTATTTATTTTTGAGACGGAGTCTCGCTGTGTCGCCCAGGCTGGAGTGCGGTGGCACGATCTCGGCTCACTGCAAGCTCCGCCTCCCGGGTTCACGCCATTCTCCTGCCTCAGCCTCCGAGTAGCTGGGACTACAGGCGCCCGCCACCTCGCCCGGCTAGTTTTTTGTATTTTTAGTAGAGACGGGGTTTCACCATGTTAGCCAGGATGGTCTCGATCTCCTGACCTCGTGATCCACCCGCCTCGGCCTCCCAAAGTGCTGGGATTACAGGCTTGAGCCATCGCGCCCGGCCAGTACTGAGCATTTTAAAACAATGGTTGTTAGCCACATGTAAGTCTTGTTTTGAAAAGCATCTGGGCTGGGCATGGTGGCTCACGCCTGTAATCCCAGCACTTTGGGAGGCCAAGGCGGGCAGATCACCTAAGTTCGGGAGTTTGAGACTTGCCTGACCAACATGGAGAAACCCCATCCCTGCTAAAAATATTAAAAAATTAGCCAGGTGTGTGGGCATATGCCTGTAATCCCAGCTACTCGGGAGACTGAGGCAGGAGAATCACTTGAACCCAGAAGGTGGAGGTTGTGGTGAGCTGAGATCGTACCACTGCACTCCAGCCTAGGCAACAAGAGTGAAACTTTGTCTGAAAAGAAAGAAGGAAAGAAGAAAGAAAGAAAGAGAGAGACAGAGAGAGAGAGAGGAGAGAAAGAGAAAGACAAAAGAAAGGAAAGAAAGAAAAGAAAAAGAAAGAAAAGAAAAGAAAGAAAGAGAAGCGGGGAGAGGGAGGGGGAGGGAGGAAGGAAGGAAGGGAAGGAAGGGAAGGAAGGAAAAGCAAGAAAAGCATCTGTTTGGCCAGGTGCAGTGGATCACGGCTGTAATCCCAGCATTTTGGGAGGCTGAGGGAGGTGGATCATTTGAGGTCAGCTCTAGACCAGCCTAGTCAACATGGCAAAATTCTGTCTCTACTGAAAATACAAAAATTAGCTGAGTGTGGTGCTGCACACCTGTAGTCCCAGCTACTCTGAGGCAAGAGAATTGCTTGAACCTTGAGCCAGAGGTTGCAGTGAGCTGAGATCATTCCACTGCACTCTAGCCTGGGCAACAGAGTGAGACTCATTCTCCAAAGGAAAAAAAAAAGCTTCTATTTATATCCTTTGCCTACTTTTTAGTGAGGTTGTTTTTTTCTTGTAAACTTAAGTTCCTAATGGATTCTGCGTATTAGACCTTTGTCAGAAGCATGGTTTGCAAATATTTTCTTTTTTTCTGTAGGTTGTCTGTTTCCTATGTTAATAGTTTCCTTTGCTGTAAAGAGCTCTTTAGTTAGGTCTCATTTGTCAATTTTTGCTTTTGTTGCAATTGCTTTTGGTATCTTCATTATAAAATATTTGCCAGTTCCTATGTCTAGTTCCTATTTCTTAGGTTATTTATCTTGCAGGGTTTAAAAAAATAATAATTTTGGCCGGGCGCAGTGGCTTACGCCTGTAATTCCAGCACTTTGGGAGGTTGAGACAGGTGGATCATCTGAGGTCAGGAGTTCGAGACCAACTTGACCAATATGGTGAAACACCGTCTCTACTAAAAATACAAAATCAGCCAGGCATGGTGGCGCGTGCCTGTGATTCCAGCTACTCGGGAGGCTGAAGCAGGAGAATCGCTTGAACCCAGAAGGCGGAGGTTGCAGTGAGCCAAGATTGCGCCATTGCACTCCAGCCTGGGCAACAAAGTGAAACTCCATCTCAAATAATAATAATAATAATAATAATAATAATAATAATAATTTTAAGTTTTACATTTAAGTCTTTAATTCGTCTTGAGTTGATTTTTATATATGGTTTAAGGAAGGGGTCCAGTTTCCATCTTTTACGTAGTCCTAGCTAGTTATTCCAGCACCATCTATTAAATAAAAAATTCTTCCCACTTTCCTCTTGTCAGCTTTGTTGAAGTTCAGATGGTTGTAGATGTGTGGCATAAGGAAGGGGTCCAGGTTCAGTCTTCTACATAGGGGTAGCTAGTTATAGCAGCACCATTTATGGAATTCTTCCCACACTCCTCTTGTTAGCTTTGTCGAAGATCAGATGGTTGTAATGTTATGACATTATTTCTGGGCTCTCTGTTTTGTTGCATTTGTCTATCAATCTGTTTTTGTATCAGTATCATGGTGCTTTGGTTACTGTAGCTCTGTTGTATAGTTTGAAGTGGGGTAATGTAATGCCTCCCGCTCTGTTCTTTTTGGTTAGGATTGCCTTGGCTATTTGGGTTCTTTTTCAGTTTCATATAAATTGTAAACTAGTGTTTTTTGTTTTTTGTTTTTTTTAGAATGTTATTTTGTAGTTTGATAGGAATAGTAACAAATTGTTAAATTTATTTTGGCAGTATGGCCACTTTAATGATACTGATCTTTTCTATGCATGAGCATAAAATGGTTTTTTATTTGCTTGTGTCACCTCTGACTTTTTTTTTTTTTTTTTTGGATGGAGTCTCACTCTGTCACCCAAGGCTGGAGTGCGGTGGCGCGATCTCGGATCACTGCATCCTTCACCTCCTGGGTTCAAGCAATTCTCTGCCTCAGCCTCCCGAGTAGCTGGGATTACAGGCGCCCACCACCATGCCCGGCTAATTTTTGTATTTTTAGTAGAGATGGGGTTTTGCCATATTGGCCAGGCTGGTCTTCAACTCCTGACCTCAGGTGATCTGCCTGCCTCGGCCTCTTAAAACTGAAAATCGTGTTTAGTATGTTGGGAGGCAGTACTTCTGAACACCAGTCACATTGCCCTTTTGAGTATATGGTTGAAGGACATGTTTTTTGTTTTTTTTTTTTTTTGAGGCGGAGTCTTGCTCTGTCGCCCAGGCTGGAGTGCAGTGGCCGGATCTCGGCTCACTGCAAGCTCCGCCTCCCGGGTTTACGCCATTCTCCTGCCTCAGCCTCCTGAGTAGCTGGGACTACAGGCGCCCGCCACCTCGCCCGGCTAGTTTTTTGTATTTTTTAGTAGAGACGGGGTTTCCCCGTGTTAGCCAGGATGGTCTCGATCTCCTGACCTCGTGATCCGCCCGTCTCGGCCTCGCAAAGTGCTGGGATTACAGGCTTGAGCCACCGCGCCCGGCCGAAGGACATGTTTAAAGAAAAATTATTACAGCATGCCAGTTTCTAATTTTTCCAAGGAATTATAATCCCAGAATGTTGAGTATTGGTCTTCTATCTTTTCTGGCTTGTGGGATTTCTGCTTAGAGTTCCACTGTTAGTCTGATGGGCTTCTCTTTGTAGATTACTTGGCCTTTCTCTCCGGCTGCCCTCATCATTTTTTCCTGAATTTCAGCCTTGAAGAATGTGATGATTCTATGTATTGAGGTTGGTTTTCTCATGGAGTATCTTACTGGGTTCTCTGGACTTTCTGAATTAAAATGTTGGACTCTCTTGTTAGGTTAGAAAAGTTCTTCTGGGTGATATCCTAAAGTATATTTTTCAAGTTGGTTCCATTCTCCCCATCTCTTTAAGGTATCCCAGTCAGATGCAGGTTGCCTTTTTACATAATCACATAGTTCTCAGAGATTTGTTTCATTTCTTTTTGCTTCAACCTTGTCTGCATGTCTCATTTCAGCAAGATAGTCTTCAAGCTCTGAATTCTTTCCTCTGCTTGGTCTACTCGATTATTGAGGAACCAAAAAGCACAGTTCAGTTCATTTATGTTCCTCTCTAAACTGGTTATTCAGGTTAACAGCTCCTGTAATGTTTTTCATGGTTCTTAGCATCTTTTCATTGGGTTAGGACATGCTGTCTTAGCTCAGCAAAGTTCACTGTTACCCACCTTCTGAAGCCTACTTCTGTTAATTCATCTCTCTCAGCTTCTGCCCAGTTCTGTTTCATTGCTGGAGAGGTGTTGCAATCATTTGGAGAAGAAGAGGCATTCTGGCTTTTTAAGTCTTCAGCATTCTTGTGTGGATTCTTTCTCATCTTTGTGAGTTTACCTAACTTCAATCTTTGAGAATGCTGAAATTTGGATAAGGTTTTTTGGGAACTTTTTTGTTGATGCTGTTGTTGTTTTTGTTTTTTTTTTTTTTTTTTTTTTTTTTTGAGACGGAGTCTCGCTCTGTCGCCCAGGCTGGAGTGCAGTGGCCGGATCTCAGCTCACTGCAAGCTCCGCCTCCCGGGTTCACGCCATTCTCCGGCCTCAGCCTCCCGAGTAGCTGGGACTACAGGTGCCCGCCACCTCACCCGGCTATTTTTTGTATTTCTTAGTAGAGACGGGGTTTCACCGTGTTAGCCAGGATGGTCTCGATCTCCTGACCTCGTGATCCGCCCATCTCGGCCTCCCAAAGTGCTGGGATTACAGGCTTGAGCCACCGCGCCCGGCCCAATGCTGTTGTTGTTATTGCTTTCTGTTTGTTTTTCTTTTAACAGTCAGGGCTGTCTTCTGTAGGGCTGCTGAAATTTGCTTGGGGTTTACTCCAGACCATATTTGCCTGGGTCCATCCCACACCTGGAGATGTCACCAGTGGAGGCTGCAGAACAGCAGAGATGACTAGTCGCCTACTTCTTCCTCTGGAATCTTTGTTGCAGAGAAGCACCGACCTGATGACAGTGGGAACACTCCTGTATATGTTGTCTGATGATGTCTGTTGGGAGGTCTCCCCATCAGGATGCATGGGATTGGGGAACCACTTAACAGTGCACTCTAGCTGCCCTTTGGTGGAAAGGGTTTGCTAAACTGGGAAGAATTCCACGCATCGAAAGTGCCTAGATTCCTCAGAGCCAGCTTAGGAAAAGACTAAGTCCTCAGAAACCATCTCATTTTTACTGTTTTATGTGTTTCTTGTAGATATGTTTTTTTCTCATTTCCTGTTTCACTGCCTTAATTTTTGTGTATTTTAATTTTGTTGTGACACGCTTTATTTTTTCATTTTGTTTTGCATACTATCCATAAATATAATGTAATCATCTTGACATCTAATGTAACTGTGTTGAAAAATGGAGATTAAACATCTTTTTTTTTTTTTTTTTTTTTTTGAGACAGAGTCTCGCTGTGTCGCCCAGGCTGGAGTGCAGTGGCCGGATCTCAGCTCACTGCAAGCTCCGCCTCCCGGGTTTTTACGCCATTCTCCTGCCTCAGCCTCCCGAGTAGCTGGGACTACAGGCGCCCGCCACCTCGCCCGGCTAGTTTTTCGTATTTTTTAGTAGAGACGGGGTTTCACCGTGTTAGCCAGGATGGGAAAAATGGAGATTAAACATCTTAAAGTTAAAACAATATATTTTAATCTCATACACCTTCAGTTAAATATAAAACCTATACTGTTATGTTTTCCAGTTTGTTATTAATATTACAAATCATATTATCTTACATTACCATTATGATAATGCTATGAAATTCAGTTTTTGCATATGTGTGTATCTTTCCCAGAAAATAATGTATCTAATATGATTATTGTTTTGTTGAATTTTGTTATTTTCAGTAGAAGCAGCTGCTTTCAGCGTATGTAGGGCATATGGAGTGCCAATATACTTTTTCAGAATTTGGCTATTTTTGAAGGTTTTTATCTTTCTATTTGGCAGACAGATGTGCTGATGGTATTATAGTTACTTGATTACTGTTTTTTTCAGGACTTTGACTATATTATACAGTTCCCTTCTGGCCTGAAAAAATTTGTTGACAATTTACTGGCTGTCTAATAAGACTATGCTTGCAAATGACACATCACTTTTATCTTGTAGCTCCTAAGATTCTCTTCTTGTCTGTGACTTTGAAATGGTGCTTTTATATGTGTTTGTTATAAATATATCTTTGTGTGTATCTTAGTTTTTTTGTTGAGCTTCTTCATTTCTATATCAGTTTTTCTTTCAAGAGTTTTCAGTTATTCTTTGTTGTATTTTTTTTACATCCAGTTCCTGTTTTTTTGATATTTTAAATATTTTTGTTCTTCCCGTGTTTTGATTTTTGTGGTTCTCATTGTTTCTCTTTCACCCATTGAGTATTATTCAATTTATTTTCCTTTTTTAACATAAATGTATGTATTTCTTTTATGATGTTTTTCTGAAAATGCTGTAATTTTTTGGTGGAACCACATTGCCCTATTTTTTAATACATTGTAGTCTTCAAATGAAATTTGTACATTAGAAAAAGTTACCTGTCACAATCTTTATAAGGTAGCTTTGTCCTGGTATAGTCCGAAAACTGTTGTCTTGTCTTGGTTAGAGATTCTGGGAGTCTCTCAAACGGATTCTTTTTTTTTTTTTTTTTTTTTTTTTGAGACGGAGTCTCGCTGTGTCTCCTAGGCTGGAGTGCAGTGGCGTGATCTCGGCTCACTGCAAACTCCGCCTCCCGGGTTCACGCCATTCTCCCGCCTCAGCCTCCCAAGTAGCTGGGACTACAGGCGCCCGCCACCATGCCCAGCTAGTTTTTTGTATTTTTAGTAGAGACGGGGTTTCACCATGTTAGCCAGGATAGTCTCGATCTCCTGACCTTGTGATCCACCCGCCTCGGCCTCCCAAAGTGCTGGGATTACAGGCTTGAGCCACCACACCCGGCCTCAAACGGATTCTTAGAATGAGTCTTGTCAATAATTTTGTGTTTATTTTTTAGTTAAAGGCATTTATTTGTGTTTCTTCTTAATAGTAATCACTTGCTACACTTCTTTTCTGTCTTTGATACTGCAGTCTCTCTGCTGCTTTAAAATTTAACTGTAGTTTCAGCAGACTTAAACTGTCATTCCAAAGTATGCCACCATTTCTTTCAGCACTATGTGTTATAAAAAAACAGAAACCAATGTCTGAAAAGGCCTCTAAAAGCAAGTAATGAAGATATATGAGCTGGTATTTACCTTTATTTAAAAAAGCCAAAAGTTGGCAGTTTTCTTCTAAAGGCACTATGTTATATTGGGGACCAGAAAGAGCAGTTTTAGGTAAACCTAAGAGACTTTTCTTTTTCTTCTATGTCACTCTTTGCATTGTGCTCACCTGGGGCACTTCACAAACTTAACTCATTTATAAACTTTCCTCACACGTATTTTGGTTAGTGTTTTTGTTACATTTATATGTCTATAAAGAAATTAGGGCTTTTGATATTTTGCTTTGCCATCTTCTTTAGTTTGTATAATTTTATAGGTGAGATTTGTAAACTATATTAATCTGAGCCTAGTAAGTGATTTGTCATTTTTATTTCTTTCAGTTGTATGTTCTCATTTTGCCCAAGACTTTAGGCCAGAGCAAGACATAAAAAATTCTTTCCAAAAAGTGGTACTGAGAAGATATGGAAAATGTGGACATGAGAATTTACAATTAACAAAAGGCCGTAAGAGTGCAGATGAGTGTAATGTGCACAAAGAAGGTTGTGATGGACTAAACCAGTGTTTGACAACTACCAAGAGCAAAATATTTCAATGTCCTAAATATGTGAAAGTCATTCATAAATTTTCAAATTCAAATAGAAATAAGACATACTGGAAAGAAATTTTTCAAATGTAAAAAATGTGACAAATTATTTTTTATGGTTTTATACCTAACTCAACATAGAAGATTTTTCTATTAGAGAGAATTCCTACCAATGTGAAGAATGTGGGAGTCTTTAACTGGTTCTCACCCCTTACTAGACGCAGGGGAATTCATACTGGAGAGAAACCCTACAAATGTGAAGAATGTGGCAAAGCTTTCAAGCAGTCTTCAACCCTTACTACACATGAGATAATTTATACAAGAGAGGAACCCTACAGATGTGAGGAATGTGGCAAAGCCTTTAACTGGTCCTCACACCTTACTACATGTAAGTTCATTCATGCTGGAGAGAAACCCTACAAATGTGAAGAATGTGGCAAAGGCTTTAACTGTTCTTCAACTCTTACTAAACACAAGAGAATTCATACTGGAGAGAAACCCTACAAATATGAAGAATGAGGCAAAGCCTTTAACTTGTTCTCAACTCTTACTAAACATAAGATAATTCATACTGGAGAGAAACCCTACAGATTTGAAGAACGTGGCAAAAGCTGTAACTGGTCCTCAACTCTTACTAAACGTAAGATAATTCATACTGGAGAGAAACTCATCAAATGTGAAGAATGTGGCAAAGCTTTTAGTAAGTCCTCAACTCTTGCTAAACATAAGATAATTCATACTAAAGAGAAACCCTTCAAATATGAAGAATGTGGCAAAGCTTTTAACCAATCTTCAACTCTTACACATAAAATCATGCTGGAGAGAAACCCTACAAATGTAAAGAATGTGGCAAAGGCTTTAACTGGTCCTCAACCCTTACTAAATATAAGAGAATTCATACCAGAGAGAAACCCTACAGATGTGGCCAAGCATTTAATGAGTCCTCAAATCTTACTATGAATAATATAATTCATACTAAAGAGAAACCCTTCAAATGTGAAGAATGTGGCAAAGCCTTTAACCAGTCCTTACAACTTACTGCACGTAAGGCAATTCATACTGGAGAGAAACCCCACAAATGTGAAGAATGTGGCAACACTTTTAGCTGAACCTCAATCCTTACTACAAATAAGAAAATTCATACTGGAGAGAAACTCTACAAGTGTGAAGAATGTGGCAAAGCCTTTTAACAAGTCCTCAATTCTTCACATACATAAGATAATTCATACTGGATTGAAACTCTACAAACAAGAAAAAGGTAACAATGCTTTTGACAACACCTCAAACTTTTCTAAACCAGAAAGTTCATACTAGAGAGAAACCATACAAGTGTGCAGAATGTGGAAAAGCCTTTAACCAGTCCTGAATTTTTTTTTTTTTTTGAGACATAGTCTTGCTCTGTTATCCAGGCTGGAGTGCAGTTGCGCAATCTCGGTCCACTGCAGCCTCTGCCTCCTGGATTCTGGTGATTCTCCTGCCTCAGCCTCCCGAGTAGCTGGGATTACAGGTGCCTGCCACCACACCCAGCTAATTTTTTTTGTATATTTAGTAGAGACGGAGTTTCACCTTGTTGACCAGGATGGTCTCAATCTCTTGACCTTGTGATCTGCCTGCCTCAGCCTGCCAAAGTGCTGGGATTAAAGGCATGAGCCACCGTGCGCGGCCCCCTTTAGGTTGCTTTGGTGTACCCATTCTGTCTGCCGTTAGAACAGTACTTAGGAGGTTTTAAGTCTGGAAGTTAATTGGAACCATTTTCTAAGGTGAAATGTTTGAGCGTGGGCCATAAGAGCAGGATATAGAGCTCCAACCAGCACACTTCCTCCATTAAGAAGGAAGATGTAATCATTGCCTACATGCTACCATTACAGTTTTTCCAGAGATCCATTCTTTGGGGAGCCAGGCAGATCACACAAGTTTAGAATGTCAAAGTGGAGTCACAAGTAGCTAACTAAGGCTGTGTGGGTAATTGTGGTTAAATCCCATCACTTCGTTTATCCAGTTCCATGGCTCGGAGGGCTACACCTACAACTGTGGGTGCCACATTTAACATGCTGCTGGGAGCCAGGAACAAAGGAGAAAAAACAGTCGAGATGCTTCAGCTGTTTTTTCCTCTACCCTGGGTCACACTGAAAGGAGGGAGACTAAAAAGACGCTTTTATTATCACTTCTTTTGCTTTCTTTTTTTTTTTTTTTTTCCCCTGTGATGATGTCTCACTCTGTTGCCCAGGCTAGAGTGCAGTAGCATGATCTCGGCTCTCTGCAGCTACTGCCTCCTTCAAGCGATTCTCCTGCCTCAGCCTGCCAAGTAGCTGGGATTACAGGCATGTGCCACCACACTTGGCTAATTCTTGTATTTTTAGTAAAGATGGGGTTTTGCCATGTTGGCCAGGCTGATCTTGAACTCCTGACCTCAGGTGATCCACCTGCCTTGGCCTCCCAAAGTACTGGGATTACAGGTGTGAGCTACTGAGCCTGACCTATTTTCACTTCTTTTTCTAAGTTGGTAACAGATCAACTTCAGCAACCCTCTGAAGTACACTCAAACACTGGAACTCCTTTAACTTCAGGACTTTTAAAAGTGACTTTTCTTTTTTTAAATAAGGGGATGACATTTATAGTAAACTTTTTTAAGTGTTATAAGACACACCCAGCTTTTTTTTTTTTTTTTTTCATTTTCTTTTTTTTTTTTTTTTTTTTTTTTTTTTTTTTTTTNAAAGTGACTTTTCTTTTTTTAAATAAGGGGATGACATTTATAGTAAACTTTTTTAAGTGTTATAAGACACACCCAGCTTTTTTTTTTTTTTTTTTTATTTTTTTTTTTTTTTTTTTTTTTTTTTTTTTTTTTTTTGTTTTTTTTTTTGAGACGGAGTCTCGCTCTGTGGCCCAGGCTGGAGTGCAGTGGCCGGATCTCAGCTCACTGCAAGCTCCGCCTCCTGGGTTTACGCCATTCTCCTGCCTCAGCCTCCCGAGTAGCTGGGACTACAGGTGCCCGCCACCTCGCCCGGCTAGTTTTTTGTATTTTTTTTAGTAGAGACGGGGTTTCACCGGGTTAGCCAGGATGGTCTCGATCTCCTGACCTCGTGATCCGTCCGTCTCGGCCTCCCAAAGTGCTGGGATTACAGGCTTGAGCCACCGCGCCCGGCCTTCTTTTTTTTTAAGACTGAGTTTCACTCTTGTTGCCCAGGCTGGAGTGTGATGGTGTGACATCACCTCACTGCAACTTCTGCCTCCCAGGATCAAGTGATTCTCTTGCCTCAGTCTCCCCAGTAGCTGGGATTACAGGCACCCATCACCATGCCCAACTAATTTTTGTATTTTTCATAGAGACAGGGTTTCATTATGTTGACCAGGCTCTCTTGAACTTGTGACCTCAGGTGATCTGCCCACCTGGGCCTCCCAAAGTGGTGGGATTACAGGCATGAGCCACTGTGCCTGACCCAACCCAGCTTTTTTAACAGTCATATCAGGAAGGCCTATAGAGAATAACTCCACAAAATTAGAAAGCAACTTCTGGTGGAACCATGTAATAATCCCTCTTATTTGGGGCCACCTCAATTTCCCTTCTCATTACAAGATCTTAGGAAGTAAAAGAAGACAGGCTGATTTTCTGACAACCCCAATAGGTATATAGAAGCATTCCTGAATTTAACTCAGGTGGTTTACCTCCCATGAAAGGATGTTATGCTGCTTCTAAAACAAACCCTAACCACAGCTGAAAAGCAGGCAGCTCTGCAGGCAGCAAAGGATTTTGGAGATGAGCAACATATCTCCTATAATACACCAAAAAGGAAAAAAGGAGATAGAGAAAGTGAAGAAATAGCAGAAACACCATTCCAAATAGGAAGCAAAGCAGTAACTCTTTTTTTTTTTTTTTTTTTTTTTTTTGAGGTGGAGTCTAGGTTGGTCCCTAGGTTGGAGTGCAGTGGCGCGATCTCAGCTCACTGCAACCTCTGCCTCCCAGGTTCAAGCAATTCTCCTGCCTCAGCCTCCTGAGTAGCTGGGATTATAGGCATGCCCCACCACACCCAACTAATTTTGTATTTTTAGTAGAGATGAGGTTTCTCCATGTTGGTCAGGCTGGTGTTGAACTCCCAACCTCAGGTGATCCACCTGCCTCGGCCTCCCAATGTGCTAAGATTACAGACATGAGCCACCATGCCTGGCCAGAAGCAGTTCCTCTTAACAACCCTGATTGGAACTCCAATACCTCTGCAGAGGAATAAAAAAAAAAAACAAAAACACTTTTTAATATGCATATTAGAGGGCCTACATAAAACTAAGGCCAAACCTCTCAATTATTCTAAATTGCCTATAATAGGTGAAAAGCCAGTTGAGAATCCTGCAATCTTTATGGAAAGGCTGAGAGAGGCACTAATAGAACAGATCTTCTGGCTAGGAGTGGTGGCTCATGCCTGTAATCCCAGCACTTTGGGAGGCTGACATGGGTGGATCACCTGAGGCCAGGAGTTCAAGACAAGCCCGGCCAACGTGGCGAAACCCTGTCTCTACTAAACGTATACAAGAATTAGCCAGGCATGGTGGTGGCACTTGTAATCCCAGCTACTCAGAAGGCTGAGGCAGGAGAATCGCTTGAACCCAGGAGGTAGAGGTTGCAGTGAGCCAAAATCATGCTACTGCACTCCAGCCTGGATGACAAGAGCAAAACTATGTCTAAACAAACAAACAAACAATAGAGCACACCTCCTTATCCCCTGATTGAGTCATCAGACAGCTTATTCTAAAGAACAAGTTTATTACACAGCTCCCAATACAGAAGGAAACTACAGAAACAAGCTATAGGACCAGATAGCACCTTGGAGAACCTTCTGAAGGTGGCCACTTTGGTCTTTTATAATAGGTACCAGGAGGTGGCTCAAGAGAGAGAAAGCTCAGGAGAAGGACAAAGGCTCTAGTAGCTGCTTTGCAAGCTTGCAAAGTCCAGGATCGCTAAGGTGCATCTGCTAGTTGCCATTGGTGTGGTAAGTCAGGGCATTTTAAGAAGGAATGCCCAAACAGCAAGAAGAAGCCACCTTGACCCTGTCCAACCTGTGATAAAGACCACTGGAAATCAAACTGCCCCCAGAGACAAAGGTTGCTGGGTTTATGACTAGTCTCACAGATGGTCCAGCATGACTGATGGGTCCCAGGGTTCAAATCCCTGTCTGCAGCAGCTCAAACTGCCATTACAGCACAAAAGCCCTGGGTGATTCTGGAAATTGAAGGAAAGAAAATAGACCTCCTTTTAAACACTAGAGCCAGTCTGTCTTTCTTTACCTTTCAAATCTAGGCCTCCCCTCTTCCCGTAACATGACTGTAAAGGGGCATCTTAGGAAAACCTTAATATTTTTCTCAACCTCTTAGTTGCAGTTAGGAGCACTTGTTATTTACACATGCCTCCAAGGCATTGCCACAGTAGTTCTAGTCAGAAAAGCCTCTAAATTGGCCGGGCACGGTGGCTCAAGCCTGTAATCGCAGCACTTTGGGAGGCCGAGGCGGGTGGATCACGAGGTCAGGAGATCGAGACCATCCTGGCTAACACGGTGAAACCCCGTCTCTACTAAAAAATACAAAAAACTAGCCGGGCGAGGTGGCGGATGCCTGTAGTCCCAGCTACTCGGGAGGCTGAGGCAGGAGAATGGCGTGAACCCGGGAGGCGGAGCTTGCAGTGAGCCGAGATCGCGCCACTGCACTCCAGCCTGGGAGACAGCGAGACTCCGTGTCAAAAAAATAAAAATAAAAATAATAAGAAAAGCCTCTAAATTAACCCTAGGAAATAACTGTTTACACCCCATGTAACATGGCAGAATTACTGTCTTCTAGGTGGAGCCCTTAGCTAACAACCAGTATAGCAAGAAATAAATAAGCCAGGATAGGCTGTAGTCACTCTAAATAATGTCTCTCTCCAGACACAAGTGCTCAACTAACTGGACTATTAGCTCTTACAACAATACTTGAATTAAGCAAGGGAAAGGTAGCTAACATTTCCACTGACTCCAAGCATGCTTTCTTAGTTCTCTATGCTCATGCCGCCATTTAAAAGGAAAGACATTTTCTTACCACTAATGGATCTTCTGTAAAATATCACCAGGAAATGAACAGGTTATTATCCTCGGTTTTCATTCCATGAGAAATGGCAGTGATGCATTGTAAAGGACATCAAAAGGAACAAATAAATAGCCAAGGAAATAGGTAGCTAAGTCAGTGGTAAGGAAGCCCCAAGGCATCAACACACTTCAAGCCCTTCTAATCTAGGAAGGCCCTATAAGAGAAATTAAACCTCAGTACTTTTCTGCAGAAATAAAATAGGCCGCTTCTCAAGGGCATACTTTCCAGTTCTCAGGATGGCTACAGTCAGAGGATGGCAAACTCTATTTGCCAGCTTTCAGCCCATGGAAAGTCGTTAAAATCCTTCACCAAGATTTTCACTTGGAACTTCCAACAGTAATGAACACAACTAGAAAAAGCCCAACCCCAGGAAATAGAACCACCTCTATTTAACCCAGATTTGGTATTAGTGAAAACTCTCGCCTCTCTCCTTCTCTAAACCAAGCTAGGAAGGACCCTACACTGTTCTCCCTCAGCAGTAAAAGTTACAGGTATCAACTTCTGAATACATGACACAAAGCCTGAAGAGCTGAGGGAGCAACCCTTGATGGCCCAGAGGAGTGTCCTAAATATCAGTGTGAAAAAATAGAGGAACTTAAGCTGAAAACCATAAAAGATAAGTGAGAGCTACTCATCTTACTCAATCTCACTTCCTTCTCACTAAATACTTTTTTATATTTCTACCCTTTTCTCTCAAAATTTACTGCCAAATATTAGAACTTTTAAAAACACATATATACAGGGAGATTTTAATTATACATGAGATTGTATTTGTAATTTCATAGATCCCCAAAGGAAAATGTTATATCTTGGCAAGTAAAATTTTAAACAAAAATTATTGTCAGGTGCAGTGGCTCGGGCTTGTAATCCCAGCACTTTGGGAGGCTGAGGCAGGTGGATCAACTGAGGTCGGGAGTTTGAGACCAGCCTGACCAACATGGAGAAACCCTGTCTCTAGTAAAAATACAAAATTAGCTGAGCGTAGTGGCTCAGGCCTGTAATTCCAGCTCTTCAGGAGGCTGAGGTGAGAGAATGGCTTGAACCTGGGAGGCTGAGGTTGTGGTGAGCTGAGATTGCACTTTTACACTCCGGCCTGGGCAACAAGAGCAAAACTTCATCTCTAAAACAACAAAAATGATCTATTACGCAGCTGTTGCAGGAATTGTTATACTCACTCTACTATTTGCAATAGAACTATACACTTTGGCACCTGTAATGTGTAATTCTGGTTGCAACATTCTAATTGCTGTAATACTTTGCCTAATTACCTCCTTATAACAGTATTAATAATTGCAGGAAAGATTTAGTCAAGGTTGTTTTGCTTAATTATCCTTGTATCAGGGGCAATAGTTACAGACAAGAAGTAAGCATGAAAGTTTTATTTCACTGAGCTTGGTGGGATTTTTCATTAAAAATTGGTAATATAGTGCACTCTAAGCTATAGAAAGACAGTTACAAAGAAAGAGATTTTATATAAGGTAGAATCTTGTATGGTAAATTCTTGTTCTAAAAGGAAATGACTGGTTGTTTTTTGGTTTTTTTGTTTTTTTTTTGTTTTTTTTTTGAGACGGAGTCTCGCTCTGCCCCCCAGGCTGGAGTGCAGTGGCCGGATCTCAGCTCACTGCAAGCTCCGCCTCCTGGGTTCACGCCATTCTCCTGTCTCAGCCTCCCGAGTAGCTGGGACTACAGGCG
This sequence comes from Theropithecus gelada, assembly GCF_003255815.1. Taxonomy (NCBI): domain Eukaryota; kingdom Metazoa; phylum Chordata; class Mammalia; order Primates; family Cercopithecidae; genus Theropithecus; species Theropithecus gelada. The sequence continues at coordinate 20,962,220 of NC_037687.1, read as the reverse complement.
CCCGCCACCTCGCCCGGCTAGTTTTCTGTATTTTTTAGTAGAGACGGGGTTTCACCGTGTCGGCCAGGATGGTCTCGATCTCCTGACCTTGTGATCCGCCCGTCTCGGCCTCCCAAAGTGCTGGGATTACAGGCTTGAGCCACCGCGCCCGGCCGACTGGTTGTTTAAAGAATGGATGTTTAGGACAAATCAGAAAGTTTAAGTATGTTATAAGATGGTCTATGGAAATGAAGAGTTTAATAATTAAAAGAAAGGCATTGCCAAAATTAACACAAAAGTTACTTTAGCCCTCAGATGATGTGTTTCTCCCAATCATATTGAAAGTTATAAAAATGGCCTAAACCTAAAAGTGTTCCCTAATGGCAAGTCAAGGGGAAATGTATATTTTTCTTAAATAAAATGTTACTTTTATATTAACATTTCTGGTAATGTACAGCAACATCTAGCGGAGGCACACCAGTGTTGCAATTCATTGGGACAACTGACAGGTATAAAACTCTACTATTATACCATAAGGTTATATTACCCAACTAACAGCGGTCATGTTAATATGCATATTCTAATCCTATATTTTAACCCTTCTGGTAAAAATTATCTTGTTTTACCTAGAAGCAATCAAACACCAAATGGTGTTGCAAACAGAGCCGCACATGGACACACCATTCTTTTTTTGTTTGTTTTGTGATGAAGTCTCTGGCACCAGCGGTGCGATCTCGACCGACTGCAACTTCCGCCTCCTGGGGTTCAAGCAATTCTCTTGCCTCAGCCTCCCTGGTAGCTTGGATTACAGGCACACACCACCACGCCTGGCTAATTTTTGTATTTTTATAAGAGACTAGGTTTCACCATGTTGGCTAGGCTAGTCTTGAACTCCTGACCTCAGGTAACTCACCTGCCTCGGCCTCCCAAAGTGCTAGGATTACAGGTATGAGCCTGTACACACAGGCGGCCTGGACACACCATTCTTTCAAGGACTCTTAGATCAACCTCAGCAGGAGCCCCACTGCTGTTCCCCAACATGATGCCCCTTTTCAGCAGGAAGTATCCAGAAAGATGCATCATCTGACGCCCCATGACAGCAATTAGGGATACTTCTCCTGAGGAGGGAATAATACAGGAGTTATTAAGAAATTGTTTTAGGCATTTAGAGAGGGTAAAGGAGTTCTCTCACTGGAATTTTTCTTTACTAAAAAGCAGCCCCCAAACCATTTCTTTTCTAACAGAAAACAGCCTGAAAAGTCAAGCTACAAGCTGATAAGCAAGCTGGAGGCTCGCATATGTAAACGCAGGTGGCTTATTAAAAAGCAAGCACATTTCAACAGAGGTGAATTCCTCCTCTTTTCGTTGACACCACGTGTGCAGGTGGATCACAAGGTCAAGAGATCGAGACCATCCTGGCCAACATGGTGTCACCTCGTCTCTACTAAAATACAAAAATTACCTGGGTGTGGTGGCGCACACCTATAACCACAGCTACTTGGGAGTCTGAGGCAGGAGAATGACTTGAACCTGGGAGGCAGAGGTTACAGTGAGCCGAGATTGCGCCACTGCACTCCAGCCTGATGACAGAATGAGACTCCATCTCAATAAATAAATAAATAAATAAATAAATAAATAAATACCTGGAAATACCGTGGCTTGACCTTGATAGGAAGGAGTCTCTGGACTTACAAACAGTTGTGCAAAAAGGATTGAGCCAGAATGACATGTATCTAAGGATTATTAAGGAGAAATATTTATAAACATGTAAGTATTTGTTCCAAAACTTATTACAGCAGCAGTATCCTTTTCTGTAATTAAAGTTTCTGCATGGTAGAGTTACCATAGACAAACTAAGACAACAGACTAATATGTTGAAGGCAATTAGTTTCTAATTTTAAAAAATTTGGAATAATTTTTTTTTTTTTTTTGAGATCTGACCTCAGGTGATCCACCTGCCTCAGGCTCCCAAAGTGCTGGGATTACAGGCGTGCGCCACTGAGCCCGGCCAAAAAACTTGCAATAACTTTATAAATTTTATTGAACTCTGTTTCATGTATAAATCACAGAAAGGCACTATCCAGTAGCTATTTCCCTCAGCCTTTTCTGGGAATTTCTGTTGCTTGATTCCAAATCAACCTTATTTGAATCCTAGTCATTTTTAAAGTGCCAGATATAAAAAAAAAGAAAGAGGGCAGAAATGAAGCCAAGTTTCCCCAAACAGTCAAGGTCAAATATATTTTGTTCCCCAAAATGACCCCAAAAACCACACAGTGGATTTGAAATTTAACCTAAATCCGACAGTAGCAGTCAAAACCATATGTGAAAATTAGCGAAGTCATAACTTAGAAACAGTCTATTATTACACACACACACACACAAATTACTATTTTGGCATTTTTTTTAAAAAAAAATACACTAAATATGACAAAATATAACAACTCACTTATATATTTGAAAAATGAATGATTTTCTTTCTCTTAAATGTTTAGTATTTAGACAAGACTTTCATGTATTCTAGCTACCATGCATGAATTAAAATAGTCTTGGGGAAAATAATGTTTATTAATATTGAGGCTCCAAAAATGTAAAATAATTTCTCTTGGATACACAGCTAGTGACCCAAATCAAGCTCAAATATATTTGATTTAAAATTTTTAATTTTCCCCGTCTTGACAATGTTGACAGAACAGCTTAATCTGAGTCTCAGAGTTGATAGATGGGAATAAATCAAGACAAATACTATTGAGGCAAGCTAGGTAGTCAAGAGAGTGGCTGTGTCCTGGGGATGCAGCAACCATGGCAATTGCACGACGACTGCAGACTGCCAACACAATAAGCACCGGCATTTACATTGGATTTCAGCTCATTCAAGAAAATCTCTCTCCAGTAGGGAAATTCCCGTGCAGAGAGCACATTTTGATTTTACTTGTCCTCTAACTGACCTTTTGCTCATTATAATAGTAAAAAAACACACGTGTGTGGAGATTTAAGATGCTAATGAGATATGTGACATATAAAGAAACATGTACAGGTACTGTGTCTGTGTACCAAGAGAACCACCCAGAACATGCTTATTAGTAACATCTCTTCCCACCTCCTTATAAATAATTATGTAAGACTCCCAAAAATGGAATGTCCCTAGTTCCAGTCTTTGCTGTCTCATTCTTTCTTTCTTTCTTTCTTTCTTTTTTTTAAATTTGAGATGAAGTTTCGGTCTCGTTGCCCAGGCTGGAGTGCAATGGTGCAATCTTGGCTCACTGCAACCTCCGCCACCTGGGTTCAAGCAATTCTCCTGCCTCAGCCTCCTGAGTAGCTGGGATTACAGGTGCCTGCCACGAAGCCAGCTAATTTTTTGTATTTTTAGTGGAGACAGTGTTTTACCATGTTTTCCAGGCTGGTTTCGAATTCCTGACCTCAGGTGATCCTCCCACCTCAGCCTTCCAAAGTGCTGGGATTACAGTCATGAGCCACCACGCGCGGCCTGCTGTCTCATGCTACCCTGAATCTTTTTTTTCTCTCAGGGAGTACTGGCTATTCTTCACCCTGTTTTTTTCTTTTTTCTTCTTCTTCTTCTTTTTTTTTTTTTTTTTTAACAGAGTCTCTGTTGCCAGGCTGCAGTGCAGTGGCATGACCTCTGCTCACTGCAACCTCCAACTCCCTGGTTCAAGTGATTCTCCTGCCTCAGTCTCCCGAGTAGCTGGGATTACCATGCCCAGCTAATTTTTGTATTTTTAGTAGATACAGGGTTTCACCATGTTGACCAGGATGGTCTCAATCTCTTGACCTCATGATCCACCTGCCTCGGCCTCCCAAAGTGCTGGGATTACAGGCATGAGACACCATGCCCGGCCTCTTCACCTAACTTTTATAATAGCATTTCTACTTTGCAATAAATTACTCCATGTTGTATCTTCTTTGTTTTGTGTCTCTTGTTTAAATGTTTTAAAACTAAGAAGACAAGAACCAAGGTCTCACAACAGCCATCAATATTATCATGCTTTGTTTTGTATTTTTTATTATCAACATTTTTTTTCGAGATGGAGTCTTAACTCCTTTCCCTGGAAGGCAGTGATTCATCTTTTATTTTATTACAACTATTCCACATTGCTGTGATAATGCTATTAAAGTACACCCTATTAAATCACACCAGAAGATTACTTGTGTGAATTTCTATAGCTTGACACTTGTGCAAGTTTCAACAGATTGTGCAGCTTGGCACACTCACTTGAACTGTCCCTTTGCTTTTCAGGCAGTTAAAATGCCTTTGAAGAGTGAAATAAAGTGTCTTCTGATTAAGCAGAGAGTTTGACATGGAAAAAGGTTGATCAATTGTTTGAAAATTACATTGCATGGACTACAACTTTTAAAATGTAAAATGCATAACATAGATACTACACAACAAAATAGGGTACAAATGACAGTTGGCCACAAAGGACAGCCGAAGCTCCATTATAGCAATATTGAAAAATACATATCTACTGTCAGAGGACGGTAACTTGAAGTATTTGAGAGATGTTCTCTAAAAATTTGGAATAATTTTTAGTTTTAGTTTCTACAAAAATGTGTCTTAAACATTTTTAATTTTCAAAAAAAATGTTTGCTTTGTCAGTTTAGTTTTTCTAAAAATTTAAATAGAATAGCATAACGTAATACATATCAAAAGATCAACTTGTCTGGTAATAGATTAATTCTCAGACCAAATATGTTAAATTTTACAAAATTTTATGATGATCAGTTTGATCAGAAACCTCTTAGAACTGGGAGAGATGACACAAAGATGCTGCTTTCATGTTGGTAGGAGAGGAAATGATACCCAGGGGCTACATCATAGTTGCTTCACTAATCGATGTTGATTTTCATTGCTATTTTGTCTCAAATTATGTTAATGATGAAGTAATGGCCTTGATCCAAAACATTTTTGAAGAACTTATGTTTTCAGTCGGTCAAATTATTAACCAAAAAAGGTATAGAAATGAAGGTATTTAACAGTCATAATTTATATATTAAAATTAAAATACTTCTAGAAATAAAAAAGGAAGGAATGAAGAGATATAAAAACAAATGAAAGAAAAGAAAGTGGATTACTCACAATAGCTAAGGTGTGAAATCAACCTAAGTGTCCATCAACACGTGAATGGATAAAGAAAATGCAACAACATTAATAAACCTGGAAGAATTATTCTAAGTAAAATAAGCCAGCACAGAAAAAAAATACCACATTTTCATTTCTACATAGAATATAAAAAAGTCAAACTCATAATAGCAGGGAGTGGAATGATGATTGTCTGGGGCTGGGGGTGAAGAAGTTGATCAAAAGTAATGGGTCTTTCTACATCTATTACCTTAAGGAGTTATTCTCCTTTCAATTTTGATTCACTAGGGAATTGAATCATCTTCTGAAGAATCAAAACTATAGGAATAATATATTTATTATAGCAATGCAGGTTGTATACTGAAATTTATTCCCCAAAGAGTAGAGTAACAAATTAACTCTATAGTCTAATGTACAGTTAATAAATAAAAACCAAATATTTAAAGTCATTTATTTTGGCCACATACATGGGAAGAAAACACTTCTTGGGCAATAGGCCAAGAGCTTTCAGAGATGTTAGCTCATAAAATGTGGGGAGACCTGTCATAGAAACATTCACCCCGTGCCCAAAGGAAACATACTTCTGTGTCTTTCACCCCAAATTCCAACTAGTAACCAAGAACTAGAAAAATGTAACATGTTATTATAGCACAAAACATTTTATGATTTTTATTTGGATTCGGGGGTACATGTGCCGAGTTGTATCACAGGTATACTGCATGATGCTGACATTTAGGCACGTAATAATCCCATTGCCCAAATAGTGTACGTTATACCTAACAAGTAGTTTTTCAATGCTTGTCTCTCTTTTTTAAAGAATTCCCAGTGTTCATTATTTGTCTCTTTGTTTCCATGTGCACCCAATGTTTACCTTCCACATGTATGTGAGAACATGTGGCATTTGTTTTACTGATCAGGGTTAATTTGCTTATAATAATGGCCTTCTGCTGCATTCACATTGCTGCAAAAAACATCATTCTTTTCTGTGGCTCTATAGTATTACATAGTATAAGTACCTCATTTTCCTTATTCAGTCTAAGATTCATAGGTACCTTGTCTAACTCTGTCTTTTCTCCTGTGAATAATGCTGCAATAAACATGTAACTGCAGGGTTTTTTGGGCAAAATAGAAGAAATTTTTCAAGGTAAAGTATTATCATTGAAAGGCAAGCTAAAAAAACTATCAGTTATACACTTACTCCTGATAGAGTGACTTATTAAAAAGAAAAAATGTTGGTAAAGATTTGAAGAATAAAGAATGCTTGCACACTGTTGGTTTGAATGTAAATGAGGACAGCCATTATGAAAGGTAGATTTCTTTAAAAACTTAAACTACCATGTAAAACAGCAATTGTACTATTGGATATATATCCACAACAAATGAAATCAGAATTGGCCGGGCGCGGTGGCTCAAGCCTGTAATCCCAGCACTTTGGGAGGCCGAGGCGGGTGGATCACGAGGTCAGGAGATCGAGACTATCCTGGCTAACATGGTGAAACCCCGTCTCTACTAAAAATACAAAAAACTAGCCGGGCGTGGTGGTGGGCGCCTGTAGTCTCAGCTACTTGGGAGGCTGAGGTGGGAGAATGGCGTGAACCCGGGAGGCGGAGCTTGCAGTGAGCCGAGACCACGCCACTGCACTCCAGCCTGGGAGACACAGCGAGACTCCGTCTCAAAAAAAAAAAAAAAAAAAAAAAAAAAAAAAAGAAATCAGAATGAAGAAATATTTTTACTTCTATGTTGTTTGTAGCACTCTTCACAATAGCCAAAATACAGAATCTTCACTTCAACATCTAATGAGTAAATAAAGACAATGTGGTATATATACACAATGAAATGCTATTTATTATTTTAAAAATAATTTTTGTTGTTTTTGAAACCAAGTCTCTCTCTGTCTCCCAGGCTACAGTGCAGTGGCACGATCTTGTCTCATTGCTACCTTGGCATCCTTGGTTCAAGAGATTCCCATTCCTCAACCTCCAAAGTAGCTGGAATTACAGGTATGCACCACCATGCCCAGCTGATTTTTTTTTTTTTCGTATTTTTTTCTAGAGATGAGATTTCACCACGTTGCCCAGGCTAGTCTGAAACTCTTTGGCTGAAGCAATTCACCTGCCTCAGACTCCCAGAGTACTGAGATTACAGGTGAAAGCCACCACTCCTGGCCTAAAAAAAAAGAAAATTCTATTATTTTCAATAGCATGGATTAAGCTGGAGGACATTACATTAGTTGAGATAAGCCAGGCACAGAAAGATTAATATCTCATTATTTTACTTACATATGGATTTCAAATAATTTAAATCTCAGTGATGTAGAGAGTAAAATGGTGACTATCAGGTGCCAAGGTATTTGGAAGAAATGGAGGGCTGGAAATATGTTTGTCAAAAATACATAATTATAGTTGGATAGGAGGAATAAGTTCAAGAGATTTCTTGTACAACATGGTCACTATAGTTCATAATGTGTTTGTTTTTTTGAAAAATGATAAGACAATGTCATATGGTCTCACCATAAAAATGTTAACTATGGAGGTAAAACATTACCTAGAACTAATCATTTGACAATATATATACTTCTAAATATTATATGCTACAGAAAACATACACATTTTATCTGTCAAAGAATATATTTTTAAAACATCATAGAAGGAGGACAGTGTTTGAAATATTGTCGGTGTCTTTGTCATAATCTTGGCTGAATATTATCAAAAATATGTAGTTTTGGGGTGTTTTTGTCATTTATTGTGTCAGTCATAACCTATTGGGGGAACCAGCCCCCAATATTTTAATCTAGGTTATTTTCTATTTTCCCTAAGTGTCAGCTGGTCTGAGAAATAAAGAGTACAAAAGAGAGAAATTTTACAGCTGAGTCTCTGGGGGTTGCATCACATGTCGGCAGGTTCTGCGATGCCCCACTGAGCCACAAAACCAGTCAGTTTTTATTAGGGATTTGAAAAGGGGAGGGGGGTATGAATAGGGAGTGGGTCACAGAGATCACATGCTTCAGAGATCAATAAAAGATCACAAGGGCAGGGAAGCAGAGTGAGATCACAAGGCCAGGGTGAAACTAGAATTACTGATGAAGGTCCATGTCCCGCTGGGCACACATTGTCATTGATAAACATCTTAACAGGAAACAGGGTTTGAGAGCAGACAGCTGGTCTGACTAGAATTCACCAGACTGGAATTTCCTAATCATTGCAAGCCTGAGGGCACTGCAGGAGACCAGGGCGTATTTCATCCCTTATCTTCAACTGCATAAGACAGACACTCTTAGAGTGACCGTTTTCGAGACCTCCCCCTGGGAATGCATTCTTTTCCCAGGGCTATTCCTTGCTGAGGAAAAGAATTCAGCGATATTTCTCCTATTAGCTTCTTGTAAGAAGAGAAATATGACTCTGTTCTGCCCAGCCCCGCAGACTGTCAGACCTTATGATTTTCTCCCTTGTTCCCTGAAAATCACTGTTATTCTGTTCTTTTCAAGGTGCCCAGATTTCATATTGTTCAAACACACATGCTTTACAAACAATTTGTGCAGATAATGCAATCATCACAGGGTCCTGAGGCGACATACATCCTCAGCTTATGAAGATGACAGGATTATGAGATTAAAGTAAAGACAGGCATAGGAAATTATAAGAGTATTGATTGGGGAAGTGATAAATGTCCATGAAATCTTCACAATTTATGTTCAGAGATTGCAGTAAAGACAGGCGTAAGAAATTATAAAAGTCTTAATTTGGGGAACTAACCAATGTCCATGAAATCTTCATAATTTATGTTCTTCTGCCATGGCTTCAGCAGGTCCCTCCGTTCGGGGTCCCTGACTTCCCACAACAATAACCATAGAAACTCTGATATTTGACAGCATGTTCTGGACCCAGCACATTGCAAGGGAGGAGCCAATGTACTTTAGGATTTTTACTTTAAGATTGGGGCACCTGGAGTTTCTGGTGCTGATGGTAATGGTATGAAAGACACGAAGGGGGCAGGTGTTGCTTATGGTCCAATGACTGGCCACTCTGTGAACACAGTAAACTAGTTTGCATGCAAAATAACAGGAAATGTTTTAATCAAAAAGCTATCATAATCTCTGACGCTTTTCCAGAGAAAATGACTAAGAAGTTGGCTACAGTTTGGTGACTAAAAACTGTAGACTGAACTTGTAACACTAAAAAAAAAAAAAAAAAAACTAAAAATATGTAAAAAATTAACACTAAAAAAAACTTGTAACACTAAGATAAAATGAGAATGAGAAATTCCTCCAAATTATAATATCAATATGGAAAAGAAACATGTTTCTATATTTCAAATCACAGAAGTTATTTTATTATTCTCCAACATTTCATACTCAAACTTAAAAATAGAAGATTCTGCATGGAAATGTACATTGTGCTGTAAGTATATCATAGAAAATTAAATTTAAAATGATTCACTTACCATTAGCTCTCTTAAAAATTTTATTTCTAAGGTACATTTTCTAGCACATGGCTGGAGTGCAATTGTGCGATCTCGGCTCACCACAACATCTGCCTCCCAGGCTCAAGCGATTCTCCTGCCTCAGCCTCCCAAGTAACTGGGAGTATAGGCATGTGCCACCACACCTGCCTAATTTTGTATTTTTAGTAGAGACGGGGTTTCTCCATGTTGATCAGGCTGGTCATGAACTCTTGACCTCAGGTATCTGCTCATCTCAGCATCCCAAAGTGTTGGGATTTACAGGCTTGAGCCACCATGCCCAGCCAAGATTTTTCTTTTACAAAGAAAAACAATGCTGATTTAATCCTGTTACCTGTGGATAGTGTATACTTTTCATCTTAATTAAATGATCTGAAATTTATATTGATAAGCAAACTTGTCAGTTAAAAATAATTTTTCAGTGTATTAAAAATAGCAACTTGCTCATCAAAACCTACAAAGTACCATTTGAAATGACATGGCATGAAGACAACAGTGAGTAAACTGTAGCTATAATACAGAAAAGAAGAAGGGCTGTGATGCATACATAGTTAGAATACACATAATGAGACAAACAAAACTGAAGATAATTAGGAAATAATACATGCAGAATTTCTCCATGATCCATTTATGCCTAGTGTTCCATTATTGGATCGCTAAGTATGTGGGAGTTATTTATATCCTATGGCTCAAGGTCATCACCAAAAATCTGATTGCAAAAATTCAAAAAATTGTAACCTCAGGCATAAATGGGTTGAATTCAGCAAGATTCAGCTTTGCAGCCTGCAAATAATGTTCTCTCCACATGAAGAATCAATTTTATTTCTTCACCATTGATATTTTCCATCACTGACTTGAAATTACAAACTAACTTTAGCAGAAATATTTGTGACTTATTATGGAGCATCTGTTACACAGCAAAAACTGACAGGTGTGTTTCCTACATTTATATATAAAAACATTCTCATGACTTATTAAGCTTCCCTAATACCTAAACATTGACTTAATATATCAATTATAAAAACAGAAAGGAGCAATAAAGAAAAGAAAGCTTATGGCCGGGCGCGGTGGCTCAAGCCTGTAATCCCAGCACTTTGGGAGGCCGAGACGGGCGGATCACGAGGTCAGGAGATCGAGACCATCCTGGCTAACACGGTGAAACCCCGTCTCTATTAAGAAATACAAAAAACTAGCCGGGCGAGGTGGCGGGCGCCTGTAGTCCCAGCTACTCGGGAGGCTGAGGCCGGAGAATGGCGTGAACCCGGGAGGCGGAGCTTGCAGTGAGCTGAGATCCGGCCACTGCACTCCAGCCTGGGCGACAGAGCAAGACTCCGTCTCAAAAAAAAAAAAAAAAAAAAAAAGAAAAGAAAGCTTATATAGGATTCTCCAATTAAAAGAACAAAGCGGAGTGTTGTTACTAAATAAAATGTAATTTAATACACTAATTTTGGAATTACATCAAAATTATTTTGTCTGCACTACTAAATTTTATAAAAATCTTTTAATTACAGGATAGCTCATGTAATGAATAATTTATTAACTAAAATATATACATACATGTATATATATTTATATATAATGAATTATTCAAATAATGAATAATTCATTAACCATAATATATACATACATGTATATGTGTGTGTGTGTACATATATATAAATAAAATATGGTTTGGCTCTGTGTCTTCACCCAAATCTTGAATGGTACTCCCATAATTCCCACTTGTGAGAGGGACCCAATGGGAGATAATTTGAGTCCTGGTGGCAGTTTCCCCCATACTGTTTTCGTGGTAGTGAATAAGTCTCATGAGACCTGATGGTTTTATCATGGGTTTCCGCTTTTATCATGGGTTTCCATCTTTCTCCTTTTCTCTTGCTGCTGCCATGTAAGATGTGCCTTTTGCCGCTCACTATGATTCTGAGGCCTCCCCATGTAAAACTGTAAGTTCAATTAAACCTCTTTGTCTTCCCAGTCTCGAGTATGTCTTTTTTTTTTTTTTTTTTTTTTTTGAGACGGAGTCTCGCTCTGTCGCCCAGGCTGGAGTGCAGTGGCGCGATCTTGGCTCACTGCAAGCTCCGCCTCCCGGGTTCACGCCAGTCTCCTGCCTCAGCCTCCCAAGTAACTGGGACTACAGGCGCCGCCACCACGCCCGGCTAGTTTTTTGTATTTTTTTAGTAGAGATGGGGTTTCACTGTGTTAGCCAGGGTGGTCTCGATCTCCTGACCTCATGATCCGCCCGTCTCGGCCTCCCAAAGTGCTGGGATTACAGGCTTGAGCCACCGTGCCCGGCCTCGAGTATGTCTTTATCAGCAGTGTGAAAACAGATTAACACAGTAAATTGGTACCAGTAGAGTGGGGTGTTGCTGTAAAGATACCCAAAATATGGAAGTGCCTTTGGAATTGGGTAACAGGCGGAGGTTGAAATGGATGTTCTGAGAAATTCAAGACAGCTGCTGCAGAAATTTGCAAAAGTAACAAGGGGCCAAATGTTAATTCCCAAGACAATGGGGAAAATGCTTCTGGGGCACATCAGAGGTCTTCACAGCAGTCTCTCCCATCACAGGCCTGCAGGCCTAGGAGAAAATGATATCCTGCATCCCAGCCACTCCAGCTGTGGTTGAAAGAGGCCAATGTAGAGGTTAGGCCATGGCTTTAGAGGGTGCAAGCCTCAAGCCTTGGCAGCTTCCATGTGGTGTTAAGCCTGTGGATGCACAGAAGTCGAGAATTAAAGTTTTGGAACCTCTACTTAGATTTCAGAAGATGTATGATATGCCTGGATGCCCAGGCAGAAGTATGCTGCAGGGGTGGGGTGTTCATGGAGAACCTCTACTAGGGCAGTGCAGAAGGGAAATGTGGGGTCAGAGTCTCCACACAGAGTCCCTGCTGGGGCACCACCTAGTAAAACTGTGAGGACAGGGTCACTGTCCTCCAGACCCCAGAATGGTAGAGGCACCAACAAACCACAGACACTCAATGCCAACCCATGAATGCAGCTGGAAGGGAAGTTGTACCCTGCAAAGCCACAGGGGCAAAGGTGCCCAAGACCATGGGAACCCACCTCTTGCATCAGCTTGACACAAATGTGAGACTTGTCATCAAAGATCATTTTGGAGCTTTGACTGCCCTGCTTGATTTTGGACTTGCATAGGGCCAGTAGCCCCTTTGTTTTGGCCAATTGTCTCCGTTTGGAATGGCTGTATTTACCAAATGCCTTTACCTCCGTTGTATCTGGGAAGTAACTAACTTGCTTTTGATTATACAGGCTCATAGGTGGAAGGGACTTGCCTTGTCTTAGATAAGACTTTGGACTGTGGACCTTTGAGTTAGTGCTGAAATGAGTTAAGACTTTGGAGGACTGTTGGGAAGGCGTGATTGGTTTGGAAATGTGCAGACATGAGATTTGGAGGGGGCAGAGGCAGAATGATGTGGTTTGGCTCTGTCTCCACCCAAATCTGAACTTGAGTTATACTCCCATAAATCCCACATGTTGTGGGAGGGACTCAATGGGAGATAACTTGAACCATGGGGATAGTTTCCACCATACTATTCTCATGGTAGTAAGTCTAATAAGTTCTGATGGTTTTGTCAGGGGTTTCCACTTTTGCATCTTTTTCCTTTTCCTTGCCACCGCCATGTAAGAAGTGCATTTTGGCTCCCACCGTGATTGTGAGGCCTCCCCAGCCATGTGGAATTGTAAGTCCAGTTAAATTTCTTTTTCTTCCCAGTCTTGGATATGTCTTCATCAGCAGCATGAAAATGGACTAATATATACAAACAAAAATATTAGGGGTGCAGCATGAGTGTCAGGCAAGTAAATACAGAGAATTTGCATGGGGAGATTCAGAACTATAAGCCATAGATTGTATAGTAATCAGTTCAATACAAGGCAGACAGTATACATTTGGTTTCGGCATTTTTGAAGTTTTAAATTTTCTGGTAGTCACCTTGTTAAAATTATTTTTTTGTTCCAATATTGCTCTTTTCTTCTGAAAATAAGTACAAACTCATACACAAATACACTTAATTACTTCATAATTTTCTTTCAGCTAATGCTCATATTTAGACTAACCTATTTAACTGTATGTAAATCAAAACTAAAAGTCTGTATGTGTTTGCAGGCAGACAGGCCACATGTTCAAAGAGAAATATATAAGAAATTTAAAAAATACAAATTTATTCAGGACTCAAAAATGTATAGATTTATACAGGCATATATTTTTTATTAGTACCACAAAAATAGGCCTGTAATCAATAATAATTTAATTGTTATTTTAGAATAACTAAAAGTGTAGAACTGGATTGTTTGTAATACAAAAGATAAATGCTACAGGTGACAGATACCTCATTTACCCGGATGTGAGTATTATATATTGTATTCTTGTATCAAAATATACCATATATGCTTGGGCGCAGTGAGTCACACCTGTAATCCCAGCACTTTGGGGGGCCGAGGTAAGTGGATCACCTGAGGTCGTGAGTTCAAGACCAGCCTGACCAACATGGAGAAACATCATCTCTACTAAAAATGCAAAATTAGCCAGGCATGGTGGTACATGCCTGTAATTCCAGCGACTCGGGAGGCTGAGGCAGGAGAATTGCTTGAACCTGGGAGGTGGAGGTTGTGGTGAGCTGAGATCACACCATTTCACTACTGTTGTCTAGGCAACAAGAGCAAAACTCTGTCTCAAAAAAAAAAAAACTTATGTACCAAAAAAATTAAGAAAAATAAAGATAAATAATATAAAAGATAATAAAGATTTAACCTATAGAAACAATATTTTTAAACTTATTTGCAGTTTAAAGTCACTGTCAAAAGAGATCACTAGAGATATTATTCCATTATATTACCAAATACAATATTTTTACCAACTTTTACCTATACTGTTGAGTAAGGTGGACTAGGTTTAAGTTAGTGACATAACACTTTATTGAATGCACAATAGTATTTAACATGTTAAAAATATTGAATTGAAATATTAACTTCATACATAATCTAACATTATTAAATGTACCACATTTTATTATACAGAAGTACAGTTAGTAAAATGCAGTATCCATTTATTTATTTATTTATTTATTTATTTTGTTTTTGGAGATGGAGTCTCGCTGTGTTTCCCAGGCTGGAGTGCAGTGGCCGGATCTCAGCTCACTGCAAGCTCTGCCTCCCGGGTTCACGCCATTCTCCTGCCTCAGCCTCCCGAGTAGCTGGGACTACAGGTGCCCACCACCTCGCCCGGCTAGTTTTTTGTATTTTTTAGTAGAGACAGGGTTTCACCGTGTCAGCCAGGATGGTCTCGATCTCCTGACCTCGTGATCCACCCGTCTCGGCCTCCCAAAGTGCTGGGATTACAGGCTTGAGCCACCGCGCCCGGCCATCTACTTAGATTTTCATCATGCATCTTACATTTTAATGTCCTTACTCTTTCATGAAAAAGGCCATCAACAATGCCCACCTAGTAAATAAGACTCTCTCATATCTTTGATGCAGCAACAATTGATCACAGCCTTTTACATGTGAATCCAATAGCAATGAAGAGACAGCAGAAAATAATTTGAGAGTTGTATTATGGAATTAATCACTTTTCAGAAAATATAATTTTTTCAAGAAATGAAGTCTACTTTGAATGTAATTTTAACTCTGCAAAAACCTCTCCTTTTAAAGTTATATAAAATTTTTTTCTACTAACTTTAGTTTTATTTTCTGTACTTAACATTTTGATTTAGTGTAATATCTGAAATGCCAGTGACATATATTTCTATAGTGACTTCTCTAATATTTACAAAGACATAATTTTGGATTAAGTATGTTTTAACTTTTACTGGATCTGCAAAACTATATATTAGCATAACTCTCGGGTGTTTTCTAAGCTGTAGATTTTTAAAGTCTTTTTTCAAAGTTATTACATTTGCAGGGTTTTTTTCCCAATATAAATTCCCTGATGTTGAATGAAGTTTGAACTGCTTCAGAGTTTTCCTCTAGTACAAAATATATACAGTAAGATCTGTGATACAAGTAAAGGTACTACAACCCTCTTTACATTTGTAATGTTCATCTTCAAAATAAATATTATTCTTCACTATACAGGCTTATATTTTTTGAAAGATCCTTTGACAGTGATTGTACTTACAATGCTTTTATTAAGTACGAACTCTCTGATGTTGAGTAATATGTGAGCAGATATTAATGGCTTTCACAGTCTTCATATATGTACAGTTTTTCTCAGGTATAAATGTTTTCCTGTGCAATATAAGGTGTTAGTGTTGGTTAAAAGTTCTGCCACGTTGTTCACAAATGTAGTTTTCTCCAGTGTAAATTACCTACAATCCTGTCATGCTTACCTACAATCAAGTGTGACAACTATTTAGAGGTTTGTCACATTCTTCACATTTCTAGGATTTCTCACCACTATGATTTCTTTTATGTTTAGAAAATTTTGAAGTTTTCTCAAAAGTATTGTCAAATCTTTCTGGTTTGTAGAGCTTATCCACAGTATGAATTATCTTAGGTTTGTTAAAAATGGAGGACTTGTTAAAGGCTTTGCCATATTTTTCACACTCATAGGGTTTTTCTCCAGTATGAATTTCCTTATGTTTAGTAAGAGTTGAGTACTGGTTAAAGGCTTTTCCACAGTCTGCACATTTATATAGTTTCTCTCCAGTATGAATTTCCTTGCTTAGAAAAGTTTGAGGTGTTGTCAAAAGCACTGTCACCTTTTTCTGTTTTGTAGAGTTTCAATCCAGTATGAATTATTTTATGTCTGTGAAGAATTGAGCACTTCTTAAAAGACTTTCCCACATTCTTAACACTTGTAGGGTTTCTCTCCAGTATGGATTTTCTTATGTTTAGTAAGGTTTGATGATCAGTTAAAAGATTTGCCACATTCTTCATATTTGTAGGGTTTCTCTCCAGCATGAATTATCTTATTTGTAGTAAGGATTGAGGATCAGCTAAAAGCATTGCCGCATTTTTCACATTTGTAGTGTTTCTCTCCAATATGAATTACCTTATGTGTAGGAAGTTGTAAGGACTGGCTAAAGGCTTTGCCACGTTCTTCACATTTGAAGGGTTTCTCTTTAGTATGAATTAACTTATTCATAGTAAGATTTGAGGATTCATTAAATGTTTTGCCACATTTGTAGGGTTTCTCTCCAGCATGAATTCTCTGAGGTTTGTAAGAATTGAGGACCAGTTAAAGCCTTTGTCACATTTTTCACATTTGTAAGGCTTCTCTCCGGTATGAATTCTCCTGTGTGTAGTAAGGGTTAAGAAACAGTTAAATCCTGGCCGGGCGCAGTGGCTCAAGCCTGTAATCCCAGCACTTTGGGAGGCCAAGACCGGCGGATCACGAAGTCAGGAGATTGAGACTATCCTGGCTAACACGGTAAAACCCCGTCTCTACTAAAAAATACAAAAAACTAGCCAGGCGACGCGGCGGGCGCCTGTAGTCCCAGCTACTCGGGAGGCTGAGGCAGGAGAATGGCATAAACCCAGGAGGCAGAGGTTGCAGTGAGCTAAGATCCGGCCACTGCACTCCAGCCTGGGTGGCAGAGCGAGACTCTGCCTCAAAAAGAAAAGAAAAGAAAAGAAAAGAAACAGTTAAATCCTTTGCCACATTCTTTACATGTGTAGGGTTTCTCTCCAGCATGATTTTATGTATAGTAAGGGTTGAAGATTGGTTAAAAGCTTTGCCACATTCTTCATATTTGAAGGATTTCTCTTTAGTATGAGTTATCTTATGTTTAGTAAAGGTTGAGGACTTATTAAAAGCTTTGCCACATTCTTCACATTTGAAAGGTTTCTCTTCAGTATGAATTCTCTCTTATGTTTAGTAAGAGTTGAGGGCAGGTTAAAGCTTTTGCCACGTTCTTCACATTTGTAGGATTTCTCTTCAGTATGAATGATCTTACGTTTAGAAAGGGTTGAAGAAAGTTAAAGCCTTTGCCACATTCTTCACATTTATAGGGTTTCTCCCCAGTATGAATTATGTTTAGTAAGAGTTGAGAACCAGTTAAAGGCTTTGCCACATTCTTTACATTTGTAGTGTTTCTCTCCAGTATGAATTCTCTTATGTGTAGTAAAGTGTGAGGAGCAGTTAAAAGCATTGCCACATTGTTCACATTTGTAGGGTTTCTCTCCAGTATGAATTCTCTGATGTGAAGTGTGAGGAGCAGTTAAAAGCATTGCTACATTGTTCACATTAGTAGGGTTTCTCTCCAGTATGAATTCTCTTGTGTGTAGTAAGGTGTGAGGACCAGTGAAAGGCTTTGCCAGATCCTTCACATCTGTAGGGTTCCTCTCTTGTATAAATTATCTCATGTGTAGTAAGGGTTGAAGACTGCTTGAAAGCTTTGCCAAATTCTTCACGTTTGTAGGGTTTCCCTCCAGTATGAATTCCCCTGTGTCTAGTAAGGGGTGAGAACCAGTTAAAGACTTTGCCACATTCTTCACATTGGTAGGAATTCTCTCTAATAGAAAAATCTTCTATGTTGAGTTAGGTATAACAGCATACAAAATGATTTGTCACATTTTTTACATTTTAAAGTTTTCTTTCCAGTATGTCTTATTTCTATTTGAATTTGAAAATTTATGAATGATTTTCACATATTTAGGACATTGAAATATTTTGCTCTTGGTAGTTGTCAAACACTGGTTTAGTCCATCACAACCTTCTTTGTGCACATTACACTCATCTACACTCTTATGGCTTTTTGTTAATTGTAAATTCTCATGTCCACATTTTCCGTATCTTCTCAGTACCACTTTTTGGAAAGAATTTTTTATGTCTTGCTCTGGCCTAAGGTCTTGGGCAAAATGAGAACATATAACCAAAAGAAATAAAAACAAATTACTTCACTTACTAGACTCAGATGAATATAGTTTACAAATCTCACCTATAAAATTATACAAACTACAAACAAGATGGCAAAGCAAAATACCAAAAGCCCTAATTTCTTTGTAGACATATAACAAAAACACTAACCAAAATACATCTGAGGAAATTTTATAAATGAGTTAAGTTTGTAAAGTGCCCCAGGTGAGCACAATGCAAAGAGTGACATAGAAGAAAAAGAAAAATCTGTTAAGTTTACCTAACACAGCTCTTTCTGGTCCCCAATATAACATATTGCCTTTAGAAGAAAATTGCCAACTTTTGGCTTTTTTATAAAAGGAAAATACTGGTTCATACATCTTCATTACTTGCTTCTAGAGACCTTTTCAGACACTGGTTTCTGCCTATTATAATATATAGTGCTGAAAGAAATGGTGGCATACTTTGGAATGACAGTTTAAGTCTGCTGAAACTACAGTTAAATTTTAAAGCAGCAGAGAGATTGCAGTACCACAGATAGAAAGCAATTGTAGTAAGTGATTACTATTAAGAAGAAACACGAATAAATGCCTTTAACTAAAAAGTAAACACAAAATTACTGACAGGACACATTCTAAGGACATGTTTGAGAGTTTCCCAGAATCTCTAACCAAGACAATGGTTTTCAGACTATGCCAGGCCAAAGCTATCTTATAAAGACTGTGACAGGTAACATTTTTTAATGTCCAAATTTCAATCAAAGACTACAATGTATAAAAAATAGGGCAATATGGTACCACCAAAAATATTACAACATTTTCAGAAAAACATCATAAAAGAGATGTATACATTTATTTTAAAAAAGGAAAATAAATTGAATAATGCTCAGTGGGTGAAATAGAAACAATGAGAACCATAGAAAACCAAAAAAATGGGAACAAGAACAAAAATATTTAAAAATATCAAAAAAACAGAAACTGGATGTAAAAATACAACAAAGAATAGCTGAAAACTCTTGAAAGAGAAATTGATATAGAAATGAAGAAACTCAACACAAAAACTAAGACACAAAGATATATTTATAACAAACATATATAAAAGCACTATTTCAAAGTCACAGACAAGAAGAGAATCTTGGAAACTGCAAGATGAAAGTGATGTGTCATTTGCAAGCATAGTCTTATGAGATAGCCAGTAAACTGCCAACAAAACTTTTGCAGGCCAGAAGGGAACTGTGTAATATAGTCAAAGTCCTGAAAAATACAGCAATCAAGTAAGTATAATACCATCAGCACGTCTGTCCTGCCAAATAGACAAAAACCTTCAAAAAACCAAATTCTGAAAAAGCATATTGGCATTCCATACGTCCTACATATGCTAAAAGCAGCTGTTTCTACTGAAAATAACACGATTCAACAAAACAACAAATAATCATATTAAATACATTATTTTCTGGGAAAGATATGCACATATGCAAAAATTGAATTTCATAGCATTATAATGTGCAAAAAACATTTCCAATTATTCTCTAAAATTTGAAAGAGAAAATCACAGAAATCATTATATATACCTATTAATAAATATACCACATAAAAAGATACAATTAGCATTATCAATCAGGCCAGGCGCGGTGGCTCATGCCTGTAATCCCAGCACTTTGGGAGGCTGAGATGGGTGGGTCACGAGGTCAGAAGAATGAGACCATCCTGGCTAACACGGTGAAACCCTGTCTCTACTAAAAATACAAAAAAAATCAGCTGGGCGTGGTGGTGGTGGGTGCTTGTAGTCTCAGCTACTCGGGAGGCTGAGGCAGGAGAATGGTGTGAACCCAGGAGGCAGAGCTTGCCGTGAGCCGAGATCGTACCACTGCACTTCAGCCTGGGTGACAGAATAAGACTCCATCTAAAAAAAAAAAAAAACCAATATCAATCACAAGTTTAAGGGCAGATGTAATGAGAAAAAATTTTTTTTTGCATGCAACTGAATTTCCTTTTTTACCAGAATTATTTCTATTATTGTATCTTTTAGAGGTTTTATGTAATTCCTAAGGTACCACAAAGAACATGTCAGTGTAGATACACAAAGCAAAATAAGAGGAACTAAAAGCGTATCAATATAAAAATAAACAAGATGACCAGGTGCAGTGGCTCATGCCTGTAATCCCACCATTTTGGGAGACCAAGGCAGACAGATCACTTGAGGTCAGGAGTTCAAGACCAGCGTGACCAACATGGGGAAACCCCGTCTCCACTAAAAATACAAAAATTAGCTGGGTGTGCTGTCGGGTGCCTGTAATCCCAGCTACTTGGGACGCTGATGCAGGAGAATCACTTGCACCTGGGAGGCAGAGGTTGCAGTGAACCAAGATCATGCCATTGCACTCCAGGCTGGGCAACAAGAGCAAGACTCCATCTCAAAAAAAAATTAAAAATTAAAAAGACACAAAAAACAGAAAAAGAGAAAATGAGGGACAAAGATAAAATAATGAAATAAAACAATATAGTAACATCAGCATGTCTTTCTGCTTTAAAAATTACACATAATTTTCTAATAAAGAGACTTTCAATAAAGGGATTTATTTTAAAAATTTAAAAAGTGATATCCAACTTACCTTTATACAAGGGTAATCTGAGATCTAGTGATTAAAGAAAGACTAAAACTGACAAGATAGATGTAGAAATTGCATGCAAATATTAATCAAATGAGAGCAAAAGAGGTCCAAGTGTATTACACAAGCTACATCTTAAATCAAAAATGGTCATATTTTATAAAATGCACTTTAAGTTAAAACTGCAAGAAGACCAAGAAGGACATTAAACAATAATATATTTATTTACTGGGAACCTACAACAAATTTACGTGTGTGTGTGTGTGTGTGTGTGTGTGTGTGTGTATCTCACACGAAGTTTCCAAATATATAAAGCAAATATTTGACAGAATGGAAGAAACACTTAGATACCAGTAAAAGTATAGTAAGACATTTTGATGCTCCACTTTCTGTATAAAAATAAAACAAAACAGCATGTTAGTAAGTGAAGAGAAGACTTGAAAGCAGTGTAAAACCATTATTTCTAAGAGAGGTATAGAGAAGACTCCTCAACAATATCAGGATACACAACCTTCTCAATAGCTCATACAACATTCTCCTTGATAGACCACCTGTTAGACAAAAAAAATTTACAAATTTGTTGAAACTGAAATTTTATGGATTCTATGACCAAAATAAAATGAGTATAGAGAAAAATTAAAAATTTACATATATGGAAATTAAACAACACACTCTTCAGTATACTCCTGTTCAAAGGTTGAAATGATTAATATTTTGAGGATATCCATACTGCTTAATGTAATCTACAGATTTAATGTTATATTTTTTCTAATTTTTATTGCATTTTTGAAGAAATAGAAACAGCAGCCCCAAAAGTATATAAAATCTCAAGAGACAATGAAGTTCAAAACAATATTTTAAAAAAAAATACCATGTGAAAAACATTACAGTTCCTGATTTCAAAGCACATTATAAAGCTAAAGAATTAAAACAATTTGGGATGAGAATAATGGCTAAAAAGTGGACTAATAAAATGGAATGTTGCATGTATATAAACTTTCACATATATAGTCACATAAAGAGTTATTTGTATACCCATTACTATTGCGGCATTGTTACTGAAAGCCAGTAGGTAGAGCAATGAAAATTTCTGTCATCAAATCATTCAGTAGATATAATTTGAAATATAAAAATACTGAAATATAAGCCAGGATTTTAAAGAGAGGAAATATTCTAACAACTATAAATATAAAGCTTGATGATATTATGCAAAATGAAATGAGCCAGCCACAAAAAGACAGAGGTTGTATGAGATATATGAATCAGTTATACTCTTTTTTTTCTTTATTATACTTTAAGTTCTAGGGTACATGTGCACAACATGCGGGTTTGTTACATATGTATACATGTGCCATGTTGTTGTGCTGCACCCCAGTTGTACTCTTAAAAATAAAACAAACAGTGGTGTTTGCAAAGTGCCAGGAAATCAGAAAAATTGGTCGTTGTTTAATTTATATTGAAATTTAGCTTTGCAAAATAAAAACATTCTAGGGGTATGTTGCATAACATTGTCAATATAATTAATATGTCTAAACAAAATATTTAAAAATATTTGAAATTTTATGTGTTTTTTTGACAAGTAAAAATAAACAATAATACCTTAAAAGATACAGATAGTTTTAGTATTATTTTCAAATCCAAAAGCATCTCTTCCACACAAAAGTAATATAGATTCACAATAGATATTGAAATTAGGAGAATTTGTATGATTGCTCACCTAGACAAGATTGAACAACCGTTCACAACAAACCTACAAAACAAATATACAAATCATAAAAAATACAGAAATAATATTTATGCAGGCAGACAAGCATAGAGGTAATTATATTGGCAGAAGACATGTGGCTGATTCACATTTGATTTTGCTTGACACTATCTTAAATTTTACAGAGTCAAACACTGTCATATACAATTATAATATCAACTAAAACATCAACACACAAGTAACTGGAGTGAAGGAGCATGCCCTAAAATACATAACATACAAAAAATTGCAAAACAAAATTAAAATATGGATCACAAAACTTATCAGACACCATCAAGTAGACTGATATATTCATGAAAGACATCTTAGATGAACAATATAGGGGAAAAAGTAATACAAAGGTTACTTGAAGCCAAAAAAGGCTGACGACTGCCCCAATGTTTATGTAATAAAAAAATTCTAACCAATAATACTTAATTCAAAATTATTTTACTTCAAAAACAAGATAAAAATAAAGACTTTCCAAAATAAAAATTCAAGGTGTTCATTAACATTAGCACAGTCCTAAGAAAAATTGTTACATGGTGGCCAGGCACAGTGGCTCATGCCTGTAATTCCACAGCTTTAGGAAGTCAACACAATCAGATCACTTGAGACCAGTAGTTCAAGATCTGCCTGAGAAACATAGTGAGACTCTGCATATAAACACACAGAAATGCTAAAATGAGTCCATTATGTTGAAAAATAAAAATGATGCTGAATGGCATCATGAAACCATATATAAATATAAAGCTATCTATTAAATGTAAATATGCAGACACATATAGAAATTTTTCCTATCATAATGATGCTATATAAAATCCTTAAAGTTCTTCTAGATATAAAAAACAAGATATAAATCTCCACAAATCGGTTAATAGACACACAATGTAAGATACGATCTGTAATATCAACAAACTGGAAAATAGAACAGTATAGGTTTTGTATTTAACTGAAGGTGTATGAGATTAAAATATATTGTTTTAACTTTAAGATATTTACTGTAATCTCCATTTTTCAACATGGTTACATTAGATGTCAAGATGATTACATTATATTTATGGATAGTATGCAAAACAAAATGAAAAAATAATTGAAGCATGTCACAACAAAATTAAAAATTAAGGCAGTGAAACAGGAAATGAGAAACAAACACATAAAACAGTAAAAATGAGGTGGTTTCTGCAGACTTACTCTTTCCCCAAGCCCACTCTGAGGAATCTAGACACTTTAGATGGGTGGAATTCTTCCCAGTGAAGCACACTCTTTCCACCAAGAGGCGCCAGAGTGCTTTGTTAAGTGGTTCCCTGATCTCATGCATCCTGAGAGGGAGAGACCTCCCAAGAGACATCATCAGACAACATATACAGGAGTGTGCCCATTGTCATCAGGCCGGTGCTTCTCTGCAACAAAAATTCCAGAGGAAAAAGCAGATGACTAGTCATCTCTGCTGTTTTGCAGCCTCCAGTGATGACATCTCCAGGTGTGGGATGGACCCAGGCTAATATGGTCTGGAGCAAACCCCAAGCAAATTGCAGAAGCCCTACAGAAGAGGGCCCTGACTGTTAAAAGAAAAACAAACAAACAGAAAGCAATAACAACAACAGCATCAACAAAAAAGTTCCCAAAAAACCTTATCCAAATTTTGACATTCTCAAAGACTAGGTATACTCACAAAGATGAGAAAGAATCCACAAAAGAATACTGAAGACTTAAAAAGTCAGAATGCCTCTTCTTCTCCAAATGATTGCAACACCTCTCCAGCAATGAAACAGAACTGGGCAGAAGCTGAGATAGATGAATTAACAGGAGTAGGCTTTAGAAGGTGGGTAACAATGAACTTTGCTGAGCTAAGAGAGCATGTTCTAACCCAATGAAAAGATGCTAAGAACCATGAAAAACATTACAGGAACTGTTAACCTGAATAACCAGTTCAGAGGGAACATAAATGAACTGAACTGTGTTTTTTGATTTCTCAATAATTGAGTAGACCAAGCAGAGGAAAGAATTTCAGAACTTGAAGACCATCTTGCTGTAATGAGATATGCAGACAAGATTTAAGTAAAAAGAATAAAAAGAAATGAAAAAATCTCTGAGAACTATGTGATTATGTAAAAAGACAACCTACCTCTGACTGGGATAACTTAAAGAGATGGAGAGAATGGAACCAAGTTGAAAAATATACTTCAGGTTATCATCCAAAAGAACTTTTCTAACCTAACAAGAGAGTACAACATTTAAATTCAGAAAGTCCAGAGAGCCCAGTAAGATATTCCATGAGAAAAACAATCCCAAGACATGGAATCATCAGATTCTTCAAGGTTGAAATTCAGGAGGATAGGAAGAATCAATATTGTGAAAATGGCCACACTGCCCAAGGTAATTTATAGATTCAGTGCCATCCCCATTAAGCTACCAATGGCTTTCTTCACAGAATTGGAAAAAACTACTTTAAAGTTCATATGGAACCAAAAAAGACCCTGCATTGCCAAAACAATCCTAAGCCAAAAGAACAAAGCTGGAGACCTCATGCTACCTGACTTCAAACTATACTACAATGCTACAGTAACCAAAACAGCATGATACTGGTACCAAAACAGAGATATAGACCAATGGAACAGAACAGAGCCCTCAGAAATAATACCACACATCTACAGCCATCTGATCTTTGACAAACCTGACAAAAGCAAGAAATGGGGAAAGGATTCCCTATTTAATAAATGGTGCTGGGAAAATTGGCTAGCCATAAGTAGAAAGCTGAAACTGGATCCTTTCCTTACTTCTTATATGAAAATTAATTCAAGATGGATTAGAGACTTAAATGTTACACCTAAAATCATAAAAACCCTAGAAGAAAACCTAGGTAATACCATTCAGGATATAGGCATGGGCAAGGACTTCATGTCTAAAACACCAAAAGCAATGGCAACAAAAGCCAAAATTGAAAAATGGGATCTAACTAAGCTAAAGAGCTTCTGCACAGCAAAAGAATCCACCATCAGAGTGAACAGGCAACCTACAGAATGGGAGAAAATTTTTGCAGTCTACTCATCTGACAAAGGGCTAATATCCAGAACCTACAAATAACTCAAACAAATTTACGAGAAAAATATAAACAACCCCATCAAAAAGTGGGCAAAGGATATGAACAGACACTTCTCAAAAGAAGACATTCATACAGCCAACAGACACATGAAAAAATGTTCATCATCACTCACCATCAGAGAAACGCAAATCAAAACCACAATGAGATACCATCTCACACCAGTTAGAATGGCAATCATTAACAAATCAGGAAACAACAGGTACTGGAGAGGATGTGGAGAAATAGAAACACTTTTACACTGTTGATGGGACTGTAAATTAGTTCAACCATTGTGGAAAACAGTGTGGCAATTCCTCAAGGATCTAGAACTAGAAATACCATTTGACCCAGCAATCCCATTACTGGGTATATACCCAAAGGATTATAAATCATGCTGCTATAAAGACACATGCACACGTATGTTTATTGCAGCACTATTCACAATAGCAAAGACTTGGAATCAACCCAAATGTCCATCAGTGACAGACTGGATTAAGAAAATGTGGCACATATACACCATGGAATACTATGCAGCCATAAAAAAGGATGAGTTCGTGTCCTTTGTTGGGACATGGATGCAGCTGGAAACCATCCTTCTCAGCAAACTATCACAAGAACAGAAAACCAAACACCACTCATAGGTGGGAATTGAATAATGAGATCACGGCCGGGCGCGGTGGCTCAAGCCTGTAATCCCAGCACTTTGGGAGGCCGAGACAGGCGGATCACGAGGTCAGGAGATCGAGACCATCCTGGCTAACATGGTGAAACCCCGTCTCTACTAAAAATACAAAAAACTAGCCGGGCGTGGTGGCGGGCGCCTGTAGTCCCAGCTACTCCGAGGCTGAGGCAGGAGAATGGCGTGAACCTGGGAGGCGGAGCTTGCAGTGAGCCGAGATCGCGCCACTGCACTCCAGCCTGGGTGACACAGCGCGAGACTCCGTCTCAAAAAAAAAAAAAAAAAAAA
>NC_037687.1:20903037-20935400 GCF_003255815.1 Theropithecus gelada | reverse complement strand
AAAAGAATAATGAGATCACTTGGACACAGGAAGGGGAACATCACACACCAGGGCCTATTGTGGGGAGGGGGGAGGGGGAAGGGGGAGGGATAGCATTAGGAGATATATCTAATGTAAATGATGAGTTAATGGGTGCAGCTCACCAACATGGCACATGTATACATAGGTAACAAACCTGCACGTAGTGCACATGTACCCTAGAACTTAAAGTATGATAATAATAATAATAATAATAATAATAATAAAATTCAGGAAAAAATGATAAGGGCAGCCAGAGAGAAAGGCCAGGTAATCTACAAAAAGAAGCCCATCAGACTAACAGTGGAACTCCAAGCAGAAACTGTACAAGCCAGAAAAGATAGAAGGGCAGTATTCAACATTCTTATAGAAAAGAATTTCCAACCCAGAATTTTATATCCATCAAAACTAAACTTTATATGTGAAAGAGAAGTAAAATATTTTTCAGACAAGCAAATGCTGAAGGAATGCTCAAGAAATTCTTGATTTCTGCTTTACTTTAATTATTTACCTAGAAGTCATTCAGGAGCAGGTTGTTCAATTTCCATGTAATTGTGTGGTTTTAAGTGAGTTTCTTGCTTTTCAGTTCTAATTTGATTGCACTGTGGCCGGAGAGACTTTGTTATAATTTTGTTTCTTTTGCATTTGCTGAGGAGTGTTTTACTTTCAATTTTGTGATCAGTTTTAGAGTAAGTGCCACGTGGCACTTAGAAGAATGTGTACTGTGTTGGTTTTGCCTGGAGAGTTCTGTAGATATCTATCAAGTCCACTTGACCCAGAGCTGAGTTTAAGTCCTAAATAGCCTTGTTAGTTTTCTGTCTAAGTGATCTGTCTAATATTGACAGTGGATCTTAAAGTCTCCCACTATTATTTTGTGGGAATCTAAGTCTCTTTTAAGGTATCTAAGAATGCCTGTAGTCCCAGCTACTCCGGAGGCTGAGGCAGGAGAATGGCGTGAACCCGGGAGGCGGAGCTTGCAGTGAGCTGAGATTCGGCCACTGCACTCCAGCCTGGGCAACAGAGCGAGACTCCGTCTCAAAAAAAAAAAAAAGAAATTCTTTGAAACCAATGACAACAAAGAGACAACATACCAGAATATCTGGGATGCAGCTAAAGAAGTGTTAAGGGGGACATTAGTAACACTAAATACCCACATCAAAAAGCTAGAAAGATCTTAAGTTGACACCCTAACATCACAACTAAAAGAATGAGATCACCAAGAGCAAACAAACCCCAAAGCCAGCAGAAGACAAGAAATAACCAAGATCAGAGTGAAACTGAAGGAATGAGAAACACAAGAAAACTCTTCAAAAAATCAATAAATCCAGGAGCTGGTTTTTTGACAAAATTAATAAAATAGATGGACTGCTAGCTATACTAATAAAAAAGAAAATAGAGAAGAAAAAAATAGATACAATAAAAAATAATAAAGTAAATATCATCACTGACCCCCCACAGAAATACACAAAACCATCAGCAAGTACTATAAACACCTCTATGCATATAAACTGGAAAATCTAGAAAAAACAGATAAAATCCCGGACACATCTACCCTTTCAAGACTGAACCAAAAAGAAGCTGAATTCCTGAATAAACCGATAACAAGTTCTGAAATTGAGGCAGTAATAATTAGCCTATCCACCAAGGAAAGCCCAGGACCAGATGGATTTACAGCTGAATTCTACTAGAGGGACAAAGAGAAGCTGGTATTATTTCTTCTGAAGCTATTCCAAATGATAGAAAAAGAGGGACTTCTCCTTAACTCATTCTATGAGGCGGCATCATCCTGATACCAAAACCTGGCAGAGATATAACAACAACAAAACTTCAAGCCAATATTCCTGGTAAACGTCAATGCAAAAATTCTCTATAAAATACTGGCAAACCAAATCCAGCAGCACATTAAAAAGCTTATCCACCATGATGAGGTCGGCTTCATCCCTGGGAATCAAGACTGGTTCAACATACACAAATCAAAAAACTGTAATTTATCATATAAACAAACCTAAAGGAAAAAACCACATGATTATTTCAATAGATGCAGAATAGGCATTCAATCAAATTCAACATCCCTTCATGTTAAAAAAAACTCTCAATAAACTAGGTATTCATGGAACATACCTCAAAATAACAAGAGCCATTTATGACAAACCCACAGCCAATATCATACTAAAAGGGCAAAAGCTTGAAAACTGGTCAAGAAAAGAATGCCTTCTCTCAACACTCCTATTTAACATAGTTTTGGAAGTTCTGCCCAGGGAAATTAGGCAAGATAAATAAATAAAAGGTATTCAAATAGGAAGAGAGAAAGTCAAATTTTCTCTGTTTGCAGATGACATAATCCTATACTCAAAAAGGTATTCAAATAGGAAGAGAGAAAGTCAAATTTTCTCTGTTTGCAGATGACATAATCCTATACTCAGAAAGTTCCACTGTCTCAGCCCAAAAGCTTCTTTAGCTGATAAGCAACTTCAGCAGTTTCAGGATATAAAATCAATGTGCAAAAATCACAAGCATTTCAATACACCAACAATAGACAAGCAGAGAGTCAAATTATGAATGAAATCCCATTCACAATTGCTACAAAGAGAATAAAATACCTAGGAATAGGAATGCAGCTAATGTGGGAAGTGAAGGACCTCTTCAAGAAGAACTACAAACCACCACTCAAGGAAATCAGAGGACATCAACAAATGGAAAAACATTCCATGCTCATGGATAGAATCAATATCGTGAAAACGGCCAACCTGCCCAATGTTATTTATAGATTCAATGCTATTGCAACTAAACTACTGTTGACATTATTCACAGAATTAGAAAAAACTATTTAAGAATTCGTATGGAATCCCAAGAGACCCCATATAGCCAAGATAATCCCAACCAAAAAGAACAAAGTTGGAGGCATCATGATATCTGACTTCAAGCCATATTACAAGGCTGTAGTAACCAAAACAGCCAGGTACTGGTATAAAAACAGACACAGAGACCAATGGAACAGAACAGAGAACTCAGAAATGAGACTGCATGTCTACAACCATCTGATCTTTAAGAAAAAAAAAAAAAAACTAACAAAAACAAACAACACGGAAAGGATTCCTTATTTAATACATGGTGCTGGGGACCAGGTGTGGTGGATCATCTGAGGTCAGGAGTTCAAGACCAGCCTGACCAATATGGTAAAACCCCATCTCTACTGAAAATACAAAAATTAGCTGAGAGCTGGGCGTGGTGGCTCACGCCTGTAATCCCAGCATTTTGGGAGACTGAGGTGAGTGGATTACCTGAAGTCAGGAGTTCAAGACCAGCCTGCCCAACATGGTGAAACCTTGTCTCTACTAAACATACAAAAATTAGCTAAACGACATGGCAGGCACCTGTAATCCCAGCTATTCATGATGCTAAGGCAGGAGAATCTCTAGAACCTGGGAGGCGGAGGTTGTAGTGAGCCCAGATTGCCCCATTGCACTCCAGCCTGGGGGACAGAGTGAGACTCGATCTCAAAAAAAAAAAATTAGCCAGGTGTGGTGGCATGTACCAAGTCCCAGCTACTTGGGAGACTGAGGGAGGAGAATTGCTTGAACCCAGGTGGCAGAGGTTGCAGTGAGCCAAGCTTCCACCAATGTACTCCAGCCTGGGTAACAGAGTGACCCTCCATCTCAAAATAAATAAATAAATAATAAATAAATAAATAAATAATAAATGGTGTTGGGAAAACTGGCTAACCATATGCAAAAAATTGAAACTGGACCCCTTCCTTACAGCTATACAAAAATTAACTCAGGATGGATTAAAGACTTAAATGTGAAACCCAGAACTGTAAAAACCCTAGAAGAAAACCTAGGCAATACTATTTAGGACATCGGCACATGCAAAGATTTTATGATGAAAATGTCAAAAGCAATGGCAACAAAAGCAAAAATTGACAAATGGGATCTAATTAAACTAAAGAGCTTCTGAACAGCAAAAGAAACTATCATTAGAGTGAACAGGCAACCTAAAAAATGGGAATAAACTTTTGCAATATATCCATCTGACAAAAGTTAATATCCACAGTCTACAAGGAGCTTAAACTAATTAACAAGAATAGAATGAACAACCCCATTAAAAAGTGGGCAAAGAACATGAACAGAAACTTCTCAAAAGAAGACATTCAGGTGGCCAACAAACAAACAAAAGCTCAACTTCAGTGATAATTAGAGAAACGCAAATCAAAACCAAAATGGGATACCATTTCATGGCAGTCAGAGTGGTGTTTATTAAAGTGCCAAAAAAACAACACATGCTGGGGAGGGTGTGAAGAAATAAAAATGCTTTTTCACTGTTGGTGGAGATGTAAATTAGTTTAACCATTGTGGAAGACGGTATGGTGATTCCTCAAATCCCTAGAACCAGAAATACCATTTGACCCAGCAATCACATTACTGGGTATATACCCAAAAGGATATGAATCATTCTATTTTAAAGATTCATGGGTGTGTATGTTCACCACAGCACTATGCACAATAGCAAAGTCATGGAATTGACCCACAAGAGCATCAATGATAGGCTGGATAAAGAAAATGTGGTACATATGCACCATGAAATGCTATGCAGCCATAAAAATGAGTAAGATCATGTACTTTGCAAAGACAGGGATGGAGCTGGAAGCCATTATCCTCAGCAAACTAACACTGGAACAGAAAACCAAACACCACATGTTTTCACTTATAAGTGGGAGCTGAACAATAAGAACACATGGACACATAGAGGTGAACAACACACACTGGGGCCTGTTGTGTGCGGGGAAGGTGAGAATCAGGATAAATAGCTACTGCATGTAGGGCTTAATATATAGGTGATGAGTTGATAGGCGCACCAAACCACCATGGCACAAGTTTACCTATGTAACAAACCTGCACGCTCTGCGCATGTATCCTAGAACATTAAACAAAATAAAAATTTTTAAAAACCAGTAGCAATGAAACTGGTAATAGTTACTTCATATCTTTAAGCAATCCTTTTCAATATAAATTAATTAAACTACTAAAAAAATGTAATTCCAGGACTTTGCGAGGCCGGGGATGCTGATCACCTTAACCCAAGAGTTTGAGACCAACCTGGACAACATGGCAAAACCCTGCTCTACAAAAAAAAATTATATGTATATAATTTTGGGCATGATGGTACATATTTGCAACCCAGCTACTTGAGAAGCTGAAATTATATTTGAGTTTGGGAGGTTGAGGTTGCAGTGAACTGTGATTATGCCACTGCAAACCAGCCTCATGGACAGAGTGATATTCTATCTCAAAAATAAATAAATTCATAAAAAATATATAAGATGCCTGAGTGGCTGAAGTAAAAATGCATACAATATGCTGTCTATAAGAGACTCATTTTAGCGTTGAGCCAAATAGGTTGAAAGTAACAGAATGGAAAGAACCCATATTCCATGCTAGTAGTAACCACAATTGGTTGAGGTGGTAATAACTATATTGGATATAATATACTTTAAGTCAGGTAGTAGAATAAGACAAACACAATATTATATAATGGTCAAATGGGTTGATTGATCAGAAATCTATAACTGTCATATCTATTTACATGTATATGTATATGTGACATCAGGGCCCTAAAATACATAAAGCAAATTTTGACAAAGGTGAAGTAAGAAATACATAGGCATGTAATTGTAGACACGAAGACCCTGTTTGCAATAACAAATCAAATATTTAGATAAAAGATCAATAATTGAACAGAAAACAGACAATATTATATACTGTATTAACTATTTTGCATATCGAGGAACATCTGGGAGTGGATAACTCATGAAGAAAAAAGGTTTATTTGGCTCAAAGTTCCACAGACTGTACAAGAAGGGTGTGAAAGCATCTGCTTCTGGTGAGGGTCTCAGGAAACTTACAATCATGGTGGAAGGCAAAGAGTAATTGGACATATTACAGGGTAAGAGACAGAGCAAGTATGAGGTGAAGAAACCAGTTTCTTTCAATGAACCAGCTCTCATTTGAATTAATGAATAGTAAACTTTCTGATTACCAAAAGGATGGTGCCAAGGCATTTGTGAGGAATTTGCCCCATGACACAAACACCTCCTATCAGTTTCCACATCCAACATTGAGGATTACGTTGCAGCATGAGGTTTGCAGAACATAGACATCCAAACCATACCATAGACCAACTAGGCTTAACAGACATGTACAATACTTTCCAGTTAAAAGCAAAATTATACACAATTTTTTTTTTTTTTTTTTGAGATGGAGTCTCGCTCTGTCACCCAGGCTGGAGTGCAGTGGCCGGATCTCAGCTCACTGCAAGCTCCGCCTCCCGGCTTTACGCCCTTCTCCTGCCTCAGCCTCCCGAGTAGCTGGAACTACAGGCGCCTGCCACCTCGCCCGGCTAGTTTTTTGTATTTTTTAGTAGAGACGGGGTTTCACCGTGTTAGCCAGGACGGTCTCGATCTCCTGACCTAGTGATCCGCCCGTCTCGGCCTCCCTAAGTGCTGGGATTACAGGCTTGAGCCACCGCGCCCGGCCACAATATTCTTATTTGCACCTGATTTATTCTGTTAGAACACAAAACAAGTCTTATTAAAGAATACCAGCTGGGTATAGTGGCTGATACGTATAATTTCAACAATTTGGAAGACAAAAGTGAGAGGATCACTTGTGACCACAAGTGTAAGTCCAGCGTCAGTAACATAGTGAGACTCTGTCACTAAAAATAATTTAAAAAATTAGCCAGGCATGGTAGTGCATCTCTGTAGTCTCAGCTACTCACCAGGCTGAGGCGAAAAGAATACTTGAGTCAAGGAGACTGAGGCTGCAGTGACCCAAAACTATACCACTATACTTTAGCATGGGTGACAGAGTAAGATCCTGTCTCAAAACAACAAAAATAAATAAATTTTAAAAGACCAAAATCATACACTGTATGTTATCTGACCAAAACTGAATGAAATTAGGAATTAAAAGCAAAACTGGCAAATTCAAGGATACATAAAAATAAAACACACAGGCCCAGTGCAGTGGCTTACGCCTGTAATACTAACATTTTGGGAGGCTGCAGCAGAAGCATCACTTGAGCCTAGGAATTCAAAACTACCATGGGCGATATAGGAAAACCCTGTCTCTTAAAAAAAATACAATGAAATAAAAATAAAACCACTTTTCAACATATTCTTGCTCAAGGGTCAAAAATTTAATTTTGTTAAGATGTCAGCAAAACCTACAGTGAACAAATTCAATATAATCCCTATAAGAATCCCAATAGCACAGTTTTATTACAGAAATAATGTTGAAAATTTTTAAATTTGATTATAAAATATAACTAGCCAAATACCCATGAAAAAACACAAAGAAGCATTATACTTCCTGATTTCAAAAAACATATTAAGGTACAATAATGAAAACAGTATGGTATTGACACAAAGGCAGATAACACACACTGATAAAATAAAATTGGATCATTTCTTTGAACCATATACAAAAAATATTTTCAATAAAATACTTAGACATAAAAAAATCTAACAAACCTGTTAGAACAAAACAAAAAAACCATGACATGGATTTTGGCACCATTTTCTTAGATACAACATCAAATGCACAAGCAACAAAAAGAAGAACAGAAAAGCTTAACCACACTATACTTGCAACTTTATGCACATTAAAAAAAAATTCTATAGAGTAAAAATGCCTGCTAGAAAATAGGTGAAAATACTTGCAAATTAAATGTGATACAGAAGTTAATATTCAGACTACATAAACAACTCTTAAAACTGAACAATAAAGTTGAATAACTTGATTTAGAAAAGTACAAATAATTGAACTAAACTTTTATCAAAAAAGACATACAGTAGGGCATGGTGGCTCATGCCTGTAATCCCAGCACTTTGGGAGGCCAAGGCGGGTGGATTACTTAAGGTCAGGAGTTCGAGACCAGCCTGGCCAACATGGTGAAACCCCATATCTACTAAAAATACATAAGTTAACCTGGTGTGGTGGCAGGCTCCTGTAGTCGCAGCTACTCGGGAGGCTAAGGCATGAATATAACTTGAACCCAGGAGGCAGAGGTTGCAGTGAGCCAAGATTCTGCCACTGCATTCCAGCCTGGGTGACAGAGTGAGATCCTGCCTCAAAAAAAGAAAAAAAAAAAAGAAAAGGTGGCTCATGCCTGTAATCCCAGCACTTTGGGAGGCCGAGGTGGGCAGATCACGAGGTCAGGAGATCGAGACCATCCTCGCTAACATGGTGAAACTCCGTCTCTACTAAAAACACAAAAAAATTAGCCGGGCATGGTGGCGGGTGCCTGTAGTCCCAGCTACTTGGGAGGCTGAGGCAGTAGAATGGTGTGAACCCAGGAGGCAGAGCTTGAAGTGAGCCAAGATCGCACCACTGCACTCCAGCCTGGGCGACGCAGCAAGACTCCATCTCAAAAATAAATAAATAAATAAATAAATAAATAAATAAAATAAAAATATATACAAATGGAAGAAAGCATTTGAAATGATATGCAATATTAATAATTTGTAGGGAAACACATACAAATAAAAAATGAAATCATCTCACACTCATTACAATGGCCACTATAAATTTTTTTAAAACAACAAATCTGTTGATAATGCAATGAAAATGAAACCTCTCTTGATTGTTGGTAGAAAACAAGAATGCATTAATTTAAAAATGTTATGTTTCTCAAATAATTAAAAATGGAATTATCATGAAATACAGCAATCCAATTTATGAATCTATATCCAAACTATACAACACAAGACCTAAAAGACATATTTGAACATCCATGTCTGTTGTACCAGTATTCAAAAAAGCCAAAAGACTGAAGCAACCCAGATTTCTCCTTGATTTATAAACACATCGAAAGTCTAACTTATACATAAAATGCCTGTAATCCCAGCTACTCAGGAATCTGAGGCAGGAGAACTGCTGGAACCAGGGAGAAGGAGGTTGCAGTGAGCCAAGATCACGCCACTACAGTTCAGGCTGGACAACATAGAGTGAAACTCTATCTATACACCAAGAACAGATGAACAGAGAGCCAGGTCATGAGTGAACTCCCATTCGCAATTATTACAAAGGGAATAAAATGCCTAGGAATCTAACTTACAGGGGATGTCGGGGACCTCTTCAGGGAGGGCTACAACCTATTGTTCAACGATGTGGAAGAGGACACAGGCAAGTGGGGGAAGTTACATGCTCATGCATGGGAGGAGTCGGTGTCGTGGAGGTGGCCATGCTGTCCAGGGTAGTTTGTAGGTTCAACACTGTCCCCATCGTGCTGCTGTTGATTTTCTTTGCAGAATTGGAAAAAAACTACTTTAAATTTCTTTTTTTTTTTTTTTTTTTTGAGACGGAGTCTCACGCTGTGTGACCCAGGCTGGAGTGCAGTGGCGCGATCTCGGCTCACTGCAAGCTCCGCCTCCCAGGTTCACGCCATTCTCCTGCCTCAGCCTCCAAGTAGCTGGGACTACAGAAAAAAACTACTTTAAATTTCATATGGAACCAAAGAAGAGCCCACATAACCAAGACAATCCTAAGCCAAAAGAACAAAGCTGGAGGCATCACGTTACCTGACTTCAAACTGTACTACAAGGCTACAGTAACAAAAACAGCATGGTACTGGTACCAAAACAGATATATAGACCAATGGAACAGAATAGAGGCCTCAGAAATAACACCACATATCTACAGCCATCAGATCTTTGACAAACCTGACAAAAATAAGCAATGGGGAAAGGATTCCCAATTTAATAAATGGTGCTAGGAAAACTGGCTAGCCATATGTAGAAAGCTGAAACTGGATCCTTCCTTACACCTTACACAAAAATTAACTCATGATGGATTAAAGACTTAAATGTTAGACCTAAAACCATAAAAACCC
This sequence comes from Theropithecus gelada, assembly GCF_003255815.1. NCBI lineage: Eukaryota > Metazoa > Chordata > Mammalia > Primates > Cercopithecidae > Theropithecus > Theropithecus gelada. The sequence goes on along the minus strand of NC_037687.1, from coordinate 20,925,491 downwards.
TAGAAGAAAACCTAGGCTATGCCATTCAGGACATAGGTATGGGCAAAGACTTCATGACTGAAAACACCAAAATAATAGCAACAAAAGCCAAAATAGACAAATGGGATTAATTAAACTAAAGAGCTTCTACACAGCAAAAGAAACTATCAGCAGAGCGAACAGGAAACCTACAGAATTGGAGAAAATTTTTGCAATCTATCCAAAGGCTAATATCCAGGATCTACAATGAACTTAAATTTACAAGAAAAAAACAAACCACCCCATCAAAAAGTGGGCAAAGGATATGAACAGACACTTCTCAAAAGAAGACATTTATGCAGCCAACAGATACATGAAAAAATGCTCATCATCACTAGTCATCAGAGAAATGCAAATCAAAACCACAATGAGATACCATCTCATGACAGTTAGAATGGCAATCATTAAAAAGTCAGGAAACAACAAATGCTGGAGGGGATGTGGAGAAATAGGAACGCTTTTACACTGTTGGTGGGAGTGTAAACTAGTTCAACCACGGTGGAAGACAGTGTGGCAATTCCTAAAGGATCTAGAACTAGAAATACCATTTGACCCAGCAATCCCACTACTGGGTATATACCCAAAGGATTATAAATCATGCTGCTACAAAGACACATGCACATGTATATTTATTGAGGCACTATTCACAATAGCAAAGACTTGGAACCAACCCAAATGTCCATCAACAATAGACTTGATAAAGAAAATGTGGCACATATACACCATGGAATGCCATGCAGCCATAAAAAAGGATGAGTTCATGGGACCTGGATGAAACTGGAAACCATCATTCTCAGCAAACTATCACAAGGATAGAAAACTGAACACCACATGTTCTCACTCATAAGTGGGAGCTGAACAATGAGAACACATGGACACAGGGAGGGCAACATTGCACACCAGGGCCTATTGGGGGGGGGGGGGGTGGGGGGAAGGATAGTGTTAGGAGAAATATCCAATGTAAACGACAAGTTGATGGGTGCAACAAGTCACCATGGCACATGTATACCTATGTAACAAACCTGCACATTGTGCACATGTACCCTAGAACTTAAAGTATAGTATAATAAAATAAATAAATAAATAAATAAATAAATATGGAGTGTCTACCAATTATCTAATTTACTTCAGGCATAACATGTAAATTCTAGCATATTGTCCTACATGTCTGAATCTAAAATTACAGATGTTTGAAATGAAAAATAGAAAGTAAAAATGTATAAGTTGTCATTGTATAATTTTTCATTTATAACTGATGTTATAAAGAGTAACATCAGTAAGATAAATAAATGAAAGATGCAGTATTTGCTTATCCCCACCCACAGCAAAAGAATTTGTCAGTCATCCCTTACCTGCCTTTATGAGAACTACGCATCACGACTCACACTTCTAATGACAGCTACCTGGCTATTGAGGTTGGAGAATTGTTTCAGGCCAGGATTTCAAGACTGGCCTGAGTTATGTAGCAAGACCCCTTCTTCAAAATAAGTGCTTTTAAGAGAGCTATGAGGGCCGGGCGCGGTGGCTCAAGCCTGTAATCCCAGCACTTTGGGAGGCCGAGATGGGCGGATCACAAGGTCAGGAGATCGAGACCATCCTGGCTAACCCGGTGAAACCCCGTCTCTACTAAAAAATACAAAAAACTAGCCGGGCGAGGTGGCGGGCGCCTGTAGTCCCAGCTACTCGGGAGGCTGAGGCAGGAGAATGGCGTGAACCCGGGAGGCGGAGCTTGCAGTGAGCTGAGATCCGGCCACTGCACTCCAGCCTGGGCGGCAGAGCTAGACTCTGTCTCAAAAAAAAAAAAAAAAAAAAAAAAGAGAGCTATGAGATCCAGGTGGGGAAGTTGTGAAACTCTGCTAAAGCCCAAGATTGAGGAGTGTTCCTTTTCAGAGGGCAGGTCTTCATTCAAGTGGGAAACTACAGGACCCCCGTTCTTGGTTACAGACCAAGAAATGGCCCACCCAACTTGGTCCCACTGAGAATTCTGAAATTACTCTGTAACCATCCCAAACTCCTCCCACTCACAGTCTGGGAGAGGTCCTGACCTGCCAGACACCTAGAGGAAGACACCCATTTGTAGAAATGCAGGCAGGTCTGCAAACCTTGGCCTTTACTATGGCCCCTGAAATAGTTCAATGACTCAGTTCCAACTCCATAAGCCACAGTTCATGACCAGTTTTTCCTACATAGAAACCCACAGTGACCTGTGAAAATCCTCTCTGGTACTCAGTGAAAGCCATACTCATTTACACCCTGATATAAGGACCATTATGTATGCAGCCGACTGTAGACACTTATCCTAGAGTCTGCTCTACAGATCAAAGTCCTGAAAAATATTCAATCTTTCCAAAACTAAAATGGGAATTTCAATTGCTCAAGCCTCTTATAACAAGCCAGCTAAAGGTTGCCGAGACCAGCTCGATCAGGGAGACCCTAACTCAGTGGCGCTAGAGGAATTAAAGACACACACACAAATATTGAGGTATAAAGTGGAGAATCAGGGGTCTCACAGCCTTCAGAGCTGAGACCCCCAAACAGAGATTTACCCACATATTTATTAACAGCAAACCAGCCATTAGCATTGTCCGAGTTCATCTCCAGCTCCAGAAGAGCCTGGGAGATGCCTTACTCCAACTCGTCTGGCTTTTCGCCACTGGGCTTCATGATCTTGGCGCTTGATCTGAACATGGCCTTCTCCTGGGAGAACTTGCTGAGCGCCGGCTTAGGTTCTACAGATACTAAATTAACTAAAAGTATCCTTTAAGGGAAATGAAGGGATGGGCCCAATTAAATGAATAGTTTGGGCTAGTTCATCGCAGCAGGAACATGCCCTTAAGACACAGTTTGCTCATGCTATTGTTTGTGGTTTAAGAATGCCTTTAAGTGGTTTTCCACCCTGGGTGGGCCAGGTGTTCCTTGTCCTCATTTCCGTAAACCCACAACCTTCCAGCTTGGGCGTTACGGCCATTATGTACATATCGCAGTGCTGCAGAGATTTTACTTATGGCCAGTTTTGGGGCCAGTTTATGGCCAGATTTTAGGGGGCTTGCTCCCAACAAAAGGTAGACCCTACTGCAGACCCAGCAGCCTTGTGACCAAGCTATAACTCGTCCACTACAAACTCAGAGAGCATTCTACCACTCTGAGGACCCAACAAAAGAAGATATTTACCTCCTGGAACCAGTTTATAAAAGCTTGAGGAGTTGATTCTTCAAATTCACAGAAACCAATACAAAACTGTATTGTGTCCATTGTCAATGCTTCTGTTTTAACATTAGAACTAGAACTGTGCAGCAGAAGAATTAGTTAAAAGCATTTTTAAAAAGCCATTGAGCCTGGGCATGGTGGCTCACGCCAGTAATCCCAACACTTTGGGAGGCCAAGACAGGTGGATCACCTGAGGTCAGGAGTTTGAGACCAGCCTGGCCAACATGGTAAAACCACATCTCTACTAAAAATACAAAATTAGCCGGGTGTGGTGGCATGCACCTGTAATCCCAGCTACTTGGGAGGCTGAGGCAGGAGAATTCCTTAGAATCAGGGAGGTGGAGGTTGCAGTGAGCTGAGATCACACCACTGCACTCCAGCCTGGGTGACAGAGCGAGACTCTGTCATTTAAAAAAAAAAAAATTGAAACTGAAAACAAGCAAAAAGTTGCTGTTTGTGGATATGATCTTATACTAAAAAAACAAAAACAGTACATTAAAATTTGTCTAAACTGCCAGGTGCAGCGACTCATGCCAGTAATCCCAGCACTTTGGGAGGCCAAGGTGGGTGGATCATTTGAGGTCAAGAGTTTGAGACCAACCTGGCCAACGTGGTGAAACCCCATCTCTACTGAAAATACAAAAACTAGCTGGGTGTGGTGGTGCACACCTGTAATCCCAGCTACTTGGGAGGCTGAGATGAGAGAATCACTTGAGCCCAGGGTGAGGGGCAGGGCAGAGGTTGCAGTAAGCTGAGATCACACCACTGCATGATAGAGTGAGACTCTGTCCCAAAAATATGCAACTTGTCTAAACTAATACAGTCAATAAATTAGCAATTATAAAATTAACAAACAAGTTATGATTCCATACACTTAAACTATCTAATATAACAGAAAAAATCTTATGTATAATAGCATTAAAATAATAAATTTCTGAGAACAAATTTAAGCAAGGAGGTAAAAAATCTGTGCAATTAAACATAGAAAATATCAATGAAAGAAACTAGGGAAAACACAAATAAATTTTAAAATATTTTATGTCTATTAATCAAAAGAATAAATATTGTTAAAGTGCCATATTATCTAAAGTAATCTATGGATTTAATAAACTTCCTATCAACATTCCAGTGGCATTTTTTCACAGTAATGGAAAATATAATTTTAAAATTTACAAAAACTGCAATCACCTTTGGATAGCCAAAGCAATATTGAGGAAAAAGAACAAAGCAGAGGAACATCATACGTTAAGACGACAGTAATAAAAACAGTATGGGTCGGGCGCAGTGGCTCAAGCCTGTAATCCCAGCACTTTGGGAGGCCGAGACGGGCAGATCACGAGGTCAGGAGACTGAGACCATCCTGGCTAACATGGTGAAACCCCGTCTCTACTAAAAAGAATACAAAAAACTAGCCGGGCGAGGTGGCGGGCGCCTGTAGTCCCAGCTACTCGGGAGGCTGAGGCAGGAGAATGGCGTGAACCCGGGAGGCGGAGCTTGCAGTGAGCCCAGATCGCGCCACTGCACTCCAGCCTGGGCGACAGAGCCAGACTCCATCTCAAAAAAAAAAAAAGGTGTGTGAGTTTGTTGTTTTCATTCTTCCATACTCCTAGCGTACTTGCCAAGTTAGGTCCGGTGAGCGGCTGGAAAGGGATGTTGGGAGCAAACTGAGTGGCTCCCTGTGTTCTATTTTCCCATTGGAGAAAAAAACGTTTTGTATCCACTAGGAACCATTCAAGAGAGTGATTGAAATAGGGGATAAGAAGGCATTCATTAGTGGTGGGGATGCTGCTGCAGGTGGTCCAGGGGTGAATAGTTATGCAGGGAGTATGTTTGCCGTTACAAAACCTGGACTGTTTGTTAAGCAGGGAGGAGCTGATGATTTTGGGGGTCCCTGAGTAGCCGACAAGCCATCTGAATGGAGCTGTTTGGGTGACTCGGAAGTTACTATGATCAGTTGGGGCTTGAAGCTGTAGGGTGTAATCACACTGATGGGATAGTAGGTGACTCATTTTGTGAGGAGAATTTCAGATCCTCAACAAGGCCATGGGCAAGAAAGTAGGCCATGGGAGGTGAGTTTCTTGTGTTAGTTTCCTTAAGTGCCTCTTGAGTGTTTCATCTGCCTTCTCAACCTTCCCTGAGGATTGTGGCCTCCAGGCACAGTGAAGGTGATATTGTATCCGTTGCACCCTGGAAATTCCCTGAATTATCGTGGCTTTAAAAACTGGACCATTGTCTCTTTGCTAGTTTTAGGGAAGTCCAAATCTAGGAATTATTTCATGAATTAGGACTCTAACCACTTCCTGAGCCTTCTCTGTCTTGCAGGGGAAGGCTTCTATCCAATTTGCGAAAGGTATCAACACAGACCAAGTATTGAAATCCCCTTGACTTAGGCATATGGGTGAATTCTTTTTTTTTTTTTTCCAAGCCAAACTGTATCCAGCTTTATTAAAGATACTTTCCATAAACAATCATGGTATTTCAGGCAGGACATGGGCAGACAATCGTTAACAGTATACAACAACTTTCAAACTCCCTTCTTCAATGGACTACCAAAAATCAGAAAGCCACTATAAAACCCAATGAAGTCTTCATCTGATGCTCTGAACAGGGAAAGTTTAGAGTGAGGGTTGACATTTCACATTTAGCATGTTGTTTAACAACTTTTCACAAGCCGACCCTGACTTTCAGGAAGTGAAATGAAAATGGCAGAATTTATCTGAAGATCCGCAATCTAGAAATGGAACCAATGCTGTTTTGACAGGTGCCATCTCAGTGGCATCACTGGAAAGTCCAGATTGCCTGACACACTGGTAACCAATGACTGCGGGTCAGGTCCCAACAGATGTCTGGGCTTAAGGGAGTTAAGTCTATGCTGAAAGATGGAAAGGGAGAAGAGGACATAAAAACAAATTTGTTTTTCCATACCACAAGGCATTTGTGCCGTGGTGGCCATGTGTGTCAAAGTCAGGGAATCCCTCCTCCTGGGAACCAAGAGGAAGCCTCTCAAAACTAGAAGCGAAGGTGTTTTCCCCACATCAATCCAGCTTTGGAGACATTCTATTAGTGACATATGCCCTTTCCCCCAAAAACAACAATGAAGTGTTCTGTGTGCTAACCACATAGCTTTAAAAAAAAAAAAAAAAAAGTAAAACAAAATTCTGCATTTTTATAAAACTTGCTAAAAAATAGTATTTCAAACTGTACAGTCACCAGAAGTACACAGTTATCAAAAATGCACACACTTCACTTGGCATCTCCAGCACCTTCAGCTTTCTGTGCCTGGTCTGTTTTGGCATCTCCGTTTTCTGCAGGGTTATTCCCCTCCTTGCCAGCATCAGCTTTTCCCTTTTTCCCTTTGGGTACCATCTCTCCCTTCTTTGCAGGGGCCTTTTTAGGCTTGGGCTCTGGCTTTGGAGGAGCAGGTTTAGCAGACAACCTCGCGGATCTTCTCTGTGGTTCGTCCTTCACCTTGGCTTTATCTCCTTTAGCATCCCCTTCAGCCTTTCTCTTGGGCATGGTGGCGACGGCGGCGGGATGTAGGTGCTGGACGCGGGATGCAGCGCGCGTGGGCTTTGGTTGGTCCGGGGGTCGTTCTCGCCTCTTCTTCTTCCGGCATATGGGTGAACTCTAACTGCCAGTCCTCTCTGGAATAGTGCCCTATTATTTGTTCCCCCAGAGGGGCCTTACGATGGACCAAGGGATTATTCCTTTGACACACCGCATAGGCTTTAACTACTTGTTGGACGGTCCGAAGGAGATCTGGCTCTGTAAATAGGGATTTGGCCATTTGATGAGTATTCTTAATACCCATATGAAAAGTTTGGTGGAGGGTCTTACGTATTTTCTAGTGGCTGACTTTGGATATGAGTACCTTTCTGTCTTCTGTCGTTAACCACCCCCAGGGGAGAAAACTCTGCCCCCGTGAAAGTCCCCATTCTGTTTCTGTAGGGAATACTGGAGCTTAATCTCGTGGAGAGGATTGTTCCATACCAGGGGTCCTTCCATAGGTATTGCTAATAGGAGGTTCCACCTGGCAGCAATTTTGGCCTCATGGTCTGTCCGATGGTTTCCTTCTGCCTTTTCTCCTTCACCTTTTGATTGCTTCGGCAGTGTTAGACTGCCACCTCCTTGGGTTTTTGCACTGCGTGCAATAACTCCATGATTTCCTTGTGGTATTTAATGGGGGTTCCCCCAGAGGTTAGGAGCTCCCTTTCTTTCCCCCAGAGGTTAACCTCCCCAGAGGTTAGGAACTCCCTTGCAGCATGGGTATGTAGGATTAGATAAGCACAGTTTCTATATGTATACACATTTATTCTTTTTTCCTTTCCCAGTTCTAAGGCTTGGGTAAGTACCACTAGTTCTGCTAACTGAGCACTAGTCCATGGGGGACGAGGCTTACTTTCAAGTACTGTTACATCACTAACTGTGGCATAACCTGCCCTTTGTATCTCATTCTCCACAAGTGAACTCCTATCAGTATATAGGTTAAGGTCAGGATTAGCTAAGGGGACGTCTAAGAGATCCTCTCGGGCAGCATAAGTCTGGGCTACAATTTGTTGGTAGTCATGCTAGATTAGTTCCCCATCATCTGGGAAAAAAGTGGCAGGGTTGAGGGCCACATACGTGTGTATCCGAAGCACCAGTCCCTCAAGGAGTAGCACCTAGTATCTAAGCAGACAGTTGTCTGATAGCCATAAACTTCCTTTGACACCTAGTATGCCATTTACATCATAAGTAGTCCAGACAGTGAGATCCTTTCTTTGTATTATTTTGAGAGCCTCTGACACTAAGATGGCCACCCTGCAACTACCCATAAACTGTGAGGCCAGCCTTTTGCTACCACATCAATTTTCTTACTGAGGTATGCCACTGGTTGTGGGATTTTCCCACAAGTCTGAATAAAGACTCCAAGAGCTATTCCTGCTCTCTCTTTGATATATAGAGAGAAGTTTTGTCCTGTGGGAAGGCTTAAATCTGGAGCTTGTACTAGGGGCTGCTTTAAGGTTTCAAAGTCTGTTTCTGCCTCTGGATTCCATTATACTAGATGAGTATTTGCCCTCTGGATCTCCTTGATTAGAGTATAGAATGGCCTGGCCATCTCACTGTATCTGGGGATCCATAGCCAACAAAAGCCAGTGATCCCAAGGAACCCCTGCAACTGTTTTAATGTCTTAGGGTGAGGGTAAGCCAGTACAGGCTGTATTCATTCCTTGCTGAGGGCCCTGGTTTCTCTGGCTAAGATTAGGCCTAGATATTTGACTTATTGTAGACAGAGCTGAGTCTTCAATTTAGATGCCTTGTACCCTTGATTAGCCAGAAAGTTCAAGAGATCTAGAGTAGCCTGCTGGCATAAGGCTTCTGAACTGGTAGCCAAAAGTAAATTATCCACATACTGAAGGACCAGAGTGTCTGGACTTGAGAAGTTGCCTAGATCTTGGACCAGTACCTGACCAAACAGATGAGGGCTATCCCTAAACCCTTGGGGCAAAACTGTCCATGTAAGTTGGTACATGTGGTCTGTGGGATCCTCAAAGGCAAAGAGAAACTGGGAGTCAGAGTGCAGGGAAATGCAGAAGAAGGCACCCTTGAGGTCCAGAACAGTGAACCATTTTGCTTCCTCTGGTATTTCAGAGAGCAGGGTATAGGGGTTAGTTATAGCTGGATATAGAGGAATTACTGCCTCATTGATGAGTCTAAGATCTTGCACTAGTCTCCACTGACCTTTCAGTTTTTGTACTCCTAGAATTGGGGTGTTGCAGGGACTGCTGCATTTTCTTAGTAAGTCTTGAGCTTTTAAATGTCTAACAATATCGTGTAATCCTTCATGAGCTTCAGGCCTTAAGAGATATTGCCTTTGATAAAGAAAAGTAGTGGAGTCTTTTATCCTGATTTGAACCGGGCAGACATTTTTTGCCCTTACGAATTGTCCTTCCAATGCCCAGACTTCAGGGTTGATTCCCTCCTCAAGTAGGGGACAACAAATGGGTAACTTGTTCCCAATATTCATATAGATAATAGCTCCAGCTTTGGCTAATATATCCCTCCCTAATAAGGGTGTGGGACTTTCAGGCATAACAAGAAAGGCATGTAAAAAGAGCAAAGTTTCCCAATTACAACTGAGGAGGTGGGAGAAATACCTGGTTACAGGCTGTCCCAGGATTCCTCGGAAGGTAACAAACCTTGAGGACAGCCATACAGGGCAGGAGATTAACACTGAGAAGGCCGCACCAGTGTTCAGGAGGAAGTCAATTTCCTGGCCCCCAGTGGTTAAACTTACCCGCTGCTCAATGAGGGTGATGACATGAGCTGCCGCTTGCCCCAGGCACCCTCAGTCCTGTTGTTGGATCATCTGGTGGGGGCTTCTGACCCAGAGAACCTTCATCCTCTGGGGCAGTGTGCCTTCCAGTGATTGCCTTGGCATAGTGGACATGGGTGAGGGGCTGGCTTGTTTCTCATTGGACAATCTTTTCTAAAGTGTCCTTGCAAACCACACTGATATCAAGCCCTACCAGATGATTGGCCTGCTCCATTTTCTGTCCTCTCTGAACCACCAAAGTTTGTTTGTCTGAGGGCCATGACTAAGACTGTGGCCTTTCTCTTATCTCACTTTTCCTTTCAGCCTGTTCCTTTTGGTCCCTATTATAGAACATCAAGGTTTCCAGGTTTAATAATGCCTCCAAATATTGTTCAGGGCCCAGGGCTGGCTTTTGGAGCTTTCTCCTGATATCTGTGGCTGATTGGGTAATAAACTTGTCTTTAAGGATCAATTGACCCTCGAGGGAGTTGAGTGACAGGGAACTATATTTTTGTAAGGTCTCCCACAGCCACTCAAGGAAGGCACAAGGATTTTCTTCCTTTCCCTGAGTTATGGTGGACATCATTGAGTAATTCATGGGCTCTTTCATTCTCTTTAGTCCTTCTAGAACACAGGTCAACAGATGTTTATGACTCCAGTCCCCATGATCTGAGTCAAGGTCCCAGTGGGGAGCCATACTGAGGATGGCTTGCTGACCGGTAGGGAATTTGTCCCTTTCTTCAGCTGTCATTCTATCATTTACTTGACTAAGATACCAGGTATCTCCAAACTCTCGGGCTGCAGCTAAAGCTGCATTCTTTTTGTTAAAGGCTAGAGTTTGATCTAACAATAGCATGACATTGCTATAAGTAAGGTCGAAGGTTTACCTTAGACCCTGTAGGACATCTGTATTCCTATCAGGAACATCTGAAAACTTCCCCAGGTCTAGCCTAATCTGCTTTAAATCAGAGAGGGAGAAGGGGACATTTACCTGGGTTGGGCCAAATTCCCCTTCCCCTACAGCTTGAAGGGGACATAATTGATAGCCCGGGGCAGGTTTTGTGGTCCCTTGGAGACTTTTGCTTGTTTCCATCTAGGTCGGGGACATTAGAGGAGGCTCATCATTAATAGGAAGGGGAGCTGTAGGAAGGCTAGGATATGGAGGTAAGCTGAGAGCTTCTCCTATGGGATGTAGACTGCAAGTTTTGCATAGTTGTGGATTCTCCTTCAATGAAAAGAAAGCTTCCCTCTTACAGGAAAGGTCAAGCTGCAGGATAGTATTGTAATTTATACTTCCCTTAGGTGGCCATTTTTCCCCATCAGAGAGAGAATATTGGGGTCAAGCTGTAACGCAGAAAAAAAATGAGCCACCTCTTTTTCAGGGTTTGTGGGTCAAATTGGTCCCAATGGCTTATGATGCTTTTCAATGGTGAGCCTGTTGATGCCTGAGTGTTTCCCATCCAAAATAAAAAAACACCCGCGTTTGTGTGTGTGTGTGTGTGTGTGTGTGTGTGTGTGTGTGTTTTTCCTGCCCAAGAACCCACAACGGTCCCTGGACCCTGCTGTTCGGAATAGTTTCACTCCCCACCGAAGCAGCAGCAGAAACACTAGCTTTCCTCCTAGACTACAAAGAGGACCGAGGAAGGTCGGATTTAGTGGCCCTTACTGAAGCATTCTCGAAAACCCGCACCCTTGCCTTTCTTCTTAGACAACAAAGAGGACCAAGAAAAATCAGATTTAGTGGCCCTTACCGATGCATTCTCGAAAACCTGTTACTTAGAAAGCCCTGTGTTTCTGGACTCAGTTCTTCACTCTCAGGTGAGCCTCCTCAGGATCTTCTTCCTGTAATTATCAAAATCTCATTCAGGGCACTAGGGTTTTGCCATTTCCCAGAAAGATTTAATTAGTAGTGTTGGCTCCACATAACTTGGGACCTCCTTCAGTCTTCTTTAATGATTGCCAGCTTTGAAGTTCTTTTTAAATTAACACCCTCAAAAGTATAAAACTTGACCGGGCAAGATGGCTCACATCTGTAACCCCAGCACTTTGGGAGGCCAAGGTGGGTGAATCACCTGAGGTCAGCAGTTCGAGACCAGCCTGACCAACATGGTGAAATCCCATTTCCACAAAAAAAAAAAAAAAAAAAAGTTAGCCAGGCATGGTAGTGGATGCCTGTAATCACAGCTACTCGGAAGGCTGAGGCAGGATAATGGCTTGAACCCAGAAGCTGGAGGTTGTAATGAGCCGAGATTGTGCCATTGCATTCCAGCCTGGGCAACAAAAGCAAAACTCTTTAACCATTCTGAAAAAATAATACATTTGAATGTAACATTCTTAATTGCCTCTTAGGATTTATTTTATACTTACCAAGGTCTTCCCAATTATTTACATAAAGTTCTCAGGCTTTATTTTGGTGTTTTTATACGGTCATTTTTGCTGTTTAAATAACTCTTTTATTACAGATATATTTTTAAATGCAGCATTTATTAACTGATTCGATTTTTATACCATGATATATTTTATCATTTTTGATTTTTGGACCTGTATTTTTTGTCTATTGCTATACCTGAAATGGACAGTTTTACTTTTTAAAATTGTGTCAAAATGCACATTTTATTTATTTTTAAGTGACGTTGATCATATTAATGTTGTAAAACCATTACCACCATCTATCTCTAGGATCTTTCCTATCTTGCAAAAGTAAAATGCTGTACTATTAATTAATTTTGATTAATGGAAGCTATTAATCAAAAGCTTCTCATTACCCCTTTCGCCAGTCCTTGGTGAACACCATTCTGCTTTCTTTATGCATTTGACTACTCTATAAATGGAATAAGACAGTGTTTTGTGTGTGTGCTGGTTTATTTCACTTGAAATAATATGGGCCGGGCTCGGTGGCTCACGCCTGTAATCCCGGCACTTTAGGAGGCTGAGGCAGGTGGATCATGAGATCAGGAGATTGAGACCATCCTGGGCCAACATGGTAAAACCCCATCTCTACTAAAATACAAAAAATTAGCCGGACATGGTGGCACACGCCTGTAGCACCAGCCACTCGGGAGACTGAGGCAGGGGAATCGCTTGAACACGGGAGGCAGAGGTTGCAGTGACCAGAGATCTTGCCATTGCACTCCAGCCTGGTGACAGAGCAAGACTCCATCTCAAAAATAAATAAATAAAAAATAAAAAAAGGATTCATCTATGTTGAAGCATTTGCCAGAATTTTTATATTTTTGAGGATAAATTGTATTTTACTGTACGTATTTTTGACATTTTGTGTTTCCTTTTATATTCATCAGCGGATAAATGGGTTGCTTTTGTCTTTGGGTAATGTAAATAATCCTGTTATCAGTAGAACATGGGTGTGTTAATTATCTCTTCCAGACCACACGTTTCAATCACTTAGGGTACTCATCTGTAAGAGACACTGCTAGATTATAAGACAATTTAACTTTAAATATTTTATTTTTCTTTTTTTATTGAGACAGAGTTGCTCTGTCACCCAGGCTGGAGTGCAGTGGCACGATTTTGGCTCACTGCAACCTCTGCCTCCTGGGTTCAAGCGATTCTCCTGCCTCAGCCTCCCAAGTAGCTGGGATTACATGTGCCTGCAGCTATGCCTGGCTAATTTTTGTATTTTAGTAGAGACAAGGTTTTGTCATGTTGGTCAGGCTGGTCTCAAACTCTTGACCTCAGGTGATCGGCCTGCCTCAGCCTCCCAAAGCGCTGGGATTACAGGGGTGAGCCACGGCTCCTGGTCAAGATAATTTAACTTTTAGTTTACTTTGAAGGAAGTGCTGTGCTGTTTTTCGTGTGGTCTGTACCATTTGACACTCCTGCTCACAGTGCACAGCGTTTCCAGTTTCATTACACTGTAATCAATGTTTGTTAATCTCTGATTTTTAAAATGTTTTTATATGTGTTAAGGCACATCTGACAAATATAATTTTCTAATTTTAAGGCATATTTTATGTAAATAGAAATAATGACTGTCTGTACAAATTACCATTTTAACCAGTCTTAAATGTACACCGTTTAGTGGCACAAAGTAAAATCACATTGTTAAGCAACAGTCATTTTACTCATACTGAATATTATACACCTTAAAATTATGTAAATGAACTATACTCTCATAGATATTACTATAATCTAGATAAGATATGTAGTTTGAGAGAACTTATATACATATAATACATATATATTTGTGTGCAAAAACCGAATGAGGATTTAAACTGTTTTTATTGTAGGAAAAATAGGAATTAGAGGTCAACCAAGGTAGCTCTGCCTAAAAAAAAACAACGCTCTTAAAAGAAATACAATCAAATTTCAAGTTTCTGAAAGTATCATTTACAGTCTCTGTTACACAACATAAAAATTTATGAAATGTGTATGAATGATGAAAATGTAATTCATATATTTTTAGAAGAGTTGCAAAAAGAAAAATTAAAAAAAAGAAAATTGTAATTCATATACAATATATAATGCAAGCAGTAGAAGATATCCCGCAGATGTTCAAGGTGTTGCTGTTAGCAGATGAAGATTTAAAAGTATCTATTATGAACATACAAACAGGGTAAAAAAATATTCTCATAGTGAATAAACAAATATGGAACCTCAGCAGAGAAATAAAAATTATAGAAAAGAACCAAGTAAATGATGAACTTCAAAACAATCACTATTGCCGGGCGTGGTGGTCACACCTATAATCCTAACACTTTGGGAGGCCGAGGCGTGTGGATCACCTGAGGTCAGGATTTCGAGACCCTCCTGGCCAACATGATGAAACCCTGTGTCTACCAAAATTAGAAAACATTTTCTGGGCATAGTGGTGGGCACCTGTAATCGCAGCTACTCAGGAAGCTGAGGCAGGAGAATCACTTGAACCCAGGAGGTGGAGGTTGCAGTGAGCCGAGATTGTGCCACTACACTCTAGCCTGGGCAATAAGAGTGAAACTCCATCTCAGGGGAAAAAAAAATTGATATCGAGCTTATCAGCAGATTTAAAAAAGCAAAAAAAGAAACTTGAAGATGGAGCCATATAAATTGTCTAATATGAAGAGTAAAACATGTTAAAGAAACATGAACATCTTAAAAACCTGTGAGATAGGCCAGGAGCGGTGGCTCACACCTGTAATCCCAGCACTCTGGGAGGCTGAGGTGGGCAGACCGGCTGAGATCAGGAGTTCGAGGACCAGCCTGGCCAACATGGCAAAACCCCATCTCTACTAAAAATACAAAAATTAGCCGGGGGTGGTGGCGGGCGTCTGTAATCCCAGCTACTTGGGAGGCTGAGGTACGAGACTCTCTTGAACCTGGCAGGCAGAAGTTGCAGTGAGCCAAGATCCCACCACAGCACTCCAGCCTGGGCAACAGAGGGAGACTGTCACAAACAAACAAACAAAAATACAAAAAAACAAAAACAAAAACACACAAACAAAAAACCTATGCAGTAGCTGAGTCCCAGAAGAGAATGGAGAGATAAAAAAATTACATGGGGTACAAAAGTCAACAACTAATAGCTGAACACTTTAGCAATTGGTAAAACCTTATTATTTTGATCTAAGAAGGTTAACAACCTGACAAGGAAAATACAAGTTAAAGCATGTCTTAGGCATATCATAGTTGAATTGCTAAAAATCTAAAGATAAAATAATGTAAGAAAAAAATTATACAAGCCTAATATTCTTTTTTTTTTTTTTTTTTTTTTGAGATGGAGTTTTGCTCTTGTTGCCCAGGCTGGAGTGCAATGGCACAATCTCGGCTCACCACAACCTCCCTCTCCTGAGTTCAAGCAATTCTCATGCCTCAGCCTCCAGAGTAGCTGGGATTACAGGCATCCACCACCATGCCAGGCTAATTTTTGTATTTTTCTAGAGATGGGGTTTTACCATGTTGTTGGTCAGGCTGGTCTCGAACTCCCGACCTCAGGTGATCCACCTGCCTCGGCCTCCCAAAGTGCTGGGATTACAGGCGTGAAGCACCATGACCAGCTTCAAGCCCTATATTCTTAAATGTCTGTAAGTTACTCTAAAATATCTTTGCTTTACCAGAAACATTTGTACACATATATAAATATTCTGGTTGAACTACCTCTGAATTCGTTACTTAGATAGGCTTCTATTTTATTAGATTCACTAAGGAAATCACACCAAAATACCTTAAAAGTAAGCCCTTTGATGTTTGTCATGTTGACAATGTGTATTTCGCTAAAATATGGCTGTTTTTTTCTCTGACAAAATTTGCCTTCTTGTAAATGCCCAGAGTAAAAGGGCTAAAGTTCATAAACTATAGATTAAAACTCTGGCACTGAAAAGATTCAAGAGTTTAAATTTCAATGAGCCTCAAGTTACAGTATTTACCCAAAATGTGAGGATTCTAAATAACCAGCTGTGGAAAAGTTAAAGAACCATTCAGGGTTGCAAGCCCGTGGAGTCTGCCTTGATCAGAAACACTGCCATAGTCACGGGGGATGTCCACAAACCAAAATTCAAAGTCTATATTCATATAGCTTAAGATACCCCATTTTAAGGCAGGAAAAATCTCTCTCAGATGGTCTAGTTTGATGCTAATTTTAATGAGTGCCATATCCTCGTTGAACTAATTTAATATTTGTTACAGAAAAAAAAGGCAGCAGGTGGATCCCCGTTTCCAGGCCATTAATAATCAGATGCTTGTTGTCTCAGGGTTTATTTTAACCAAGATGACTGAGAGTAATGGACACAGTTTTACCTTTACCCAAAAAAGTTTATTTGAAGTGAAACATTTTTTCAAAGTTTACTTTATTAAATATAACTCTAAGAATATAGAGGTTTTCTTTTTAATGCCTTCTCAAGAACAGGTGTTGGCAAACTTTTTATAAGAAAGCAGAGAGTAAATAATGTATACTGCACCGTGTGGCATTTGCCACATCCACTTTCTTCAGCCCTGAAGCTCTAAGAGGCTGGAACAAATGAAGGCAGCGAAGGGGTAGCCAGTAGGGCCTCAGCCAGCAGGCCCATGGCTGCTGCTGGTCCCTGGTATGGGGGGAGCCACAAGGGAACACACCAGGTTATGCAGGACACAGATCCTTGAATTTCTTGAAGTTTCCCATAGGGGCAGGCTGTGCCCCAGAAATGCCGCTAATAGCACCCCCTCATCGTGAGGGCTGTATGCACATCTTTTGCCTGCTCCCACCCTTTGCCCAGCCTGGGGCCTGCTGCTGCCACTGCCAGGGGAACGTGGCCACCTGCAGATGAGGTCAGGCAGAGGAACGAGTGTATGGGTCAGGATTTCAGCAGCTCCCCATGTTCCTACAGGCAGCTTCTTTTTCCAGGAACAGGGTCCTGTTTCCAAGCTAGCATCTGAGATTGTGGGTGATGGCAGTTCTTACGTGCTGCCTGGAAGGTGCCCTTGGCTGCAATTTTGGGCAAGGGTTTTGGGAGGTCTTCAAAGGCACAGGTCTAAACCTCCAAACATAGCAGCTGTGCCCTGGGGTCTTCATGCCACCATTCTAACTGTGGACTTATTCATAATGATAAGATTTCACATTTTTAGAACTTTAAAATAAAGAATTTTTATTTCAAATTAAAACTTCCATGCCTTCTGTAATGTTTTCAGATACTATATTTGAGGCTATCCTGTAAATGTCTTATACTTGTATCTTTTTGTGGTCGTTTGCATGTTTCAATAGTGACGTTATTGTTACCATAAAAGTTTTAAGTTTGTGTTTTAGGGGACTTTGACCTATTTGTGGCCTCTTTTTGAGACTCATATTTATTGTAGAAAGGAATCAGAGAGGTCCATGTTTGAGTCAGATCAATCTCATTTTGCCATCAAGGATTTAACATCAGAGGCTCCAAAAGTGTAAAAGCTGATTGAATCTTGAACAAAAAGTGTATGTATTATTAATATGACACAGTAAAATATTTTTGTTCACCTTTTGAATAAATTTAAAAGGAAAAAGAGAAAACATAGGACTTTTCTCATGCTGGCTTTTTCAGGTCTTTTGATTGAAAAACTGAGTCTCCTGTCTCAAACAATAAAATATTATTTTATTTTATTTTTTTCTGAGGCAGGAGTCTCACTCTGTCACCCAGGCTGGAGTGCAGTGGTGCAACCTCCACCTCCTGGGTTCAAGCGATTGTCCTGCCTCAGCCTCCCAAGTGTCTGGGATTACAGGCACCCACCACCACGCCTGGCTAATTTTGGTATTTTTAGTAGACACGAAGTTTCACCATATTGGCCAGGCTAGTCTCAAACTCCTGACCTTGTGATCCATGTGCGTTGGCCTCCCAAAGTGCTGGGATCACAGGTGTGAACCACCATGCCCGGCCCAAGATTTTGGTGTTTTTTAAAAAATCTTTTAATCATCACTTTGATCATCACTTTGGCTAAATAAAGGACTATTATCTTATGGGAACCTGTGATTCTCTTTTGGTCAAGTGTTTTAACCCTTTGACATATTTGACAGACTTTCCAGAATGAACTTTCAGCTTAATAATTATCTTTTCTTTGACCCTTAACTTTTCGATGCTGCAGAGGACTAATACAACACCCAGAAGAGGAATCGTCAGGATTATTTGATATGTTAAATTACATGGAAGCCATCATAAAATTAAAAATGATGTCTGACCTTCCTCAACTTATATTTTAATAAAGGTTACTAGCATTTATTTGAAAATTGTATGAAATTTCTGACTATATACTATTAGTCATAATTATGGTTATTATGATAGGTTATTGTAGGACACAGGTATAATCAATGTTTTCATTTGTTTATAACTATTTTAAGTTATTTCCACAGTTAATGAATTAATTTTAGCATAGTTTTAAAAGGTTCAGAAACACGCAAAATCCTAGAGTATTGTGTCTTTAAGGAAGTTCAGGTAAAGATGGAAAGGACCCAGACAAGTTGAGTACAATTTCTGATAATTTTAGAATCAAACTGTTTAGACTGGGTGAGAAGTGTGAGAATTCTAATGAAGAGAATGACTCTTATAAAACTGAGAATCCAGGCAAAACAAAAATTAATTGAACATCATGAAAATACTCTACCACATTTTTATACTGAATTAGCCAGTACTAAAATTGTTGTAGATATGCCATATGAATAAACTCTGTGGTCCAAGTCAAATTATGTGTGATAACTTCTCAGTTATCAGTGTTATGCACCTGAATTGAAGAAACAAACCAGATATTGAAGAGGACATGAATTGAATGTTATGTGTGGACTCATGGAGAACCTAGACAGCCAACAGCCACTTGTTCATTTCTGAGTTTTTAAAGCTTCCTCTATCAAAATCACTGCATTTAATTACTCATCACAGAAGAGATAAAAATAGACTAAGTTAAATACAAATTAAGAGTCTGTGTGTGTGTATATATGTGTGTGTGTGTGTGTGTGTGTGGTGACTATTCTAATTACTAAAATAGGTTAGGACAATTTTTTTTTTTGTCATAGAATCCTGAGAAGACAATCAAAACTTTATGTACATCTCTGCTACCTGGTGGGCTATTTAAACACTTGTAAAGACATTTTAGACCAGGTGCTGTGGCTCACACCTATAATTGCAGCACTTTGGGAGGCAGAGGTGAGTAGATCTCTTGAGGTCAGGAGTTTGAGACCAGCCTGGCCAACATGGTGAAACTCTGTCTCTACTAAAAATACAAAATAGCTGGACATGGTGGCACTCACCTATAATCCCAGCTACTCAGGAGGCTGAGGCAGGAGAATCACTTGAACCCAGGAGGCAGAGGTTGCAGTGAGCTGAGATTGTGCCACTGACCTGAAGCCTGGGCAACAGAGCAAGGCTCTGCCTTAAAAAAAAAAAAAAAAAAAAAAAAGAAAGAAAGAACTTTTATTTAATTGTCATTTTTAATTCATGTTGTCTCTAGAAAAAAAGTTTTCTCAGGCCGGGCATGGTGGTTTACGCCTGTAATCCCAGTACTTTGGAGGCCGAGGTTGGGAGTTCAAGACCAGCCTAACCAACGTGGAGAAACCCTGTCTCTACTAAAAATACAAAATTAGCTGGGGATGGTGGCACATGCCTGTAATCCCAGCTACTCGGGAGACTGAGGCAGGAGAATCACTTGAACCCATGCGGCAGAGGTTGCAGTGAGCCAAGATCGTGCCATTGCACTCCAGTCTAGGCAACAAGAGTGAAACTCCATCTCAAAAAAAAAAAAAAAAACTTTTCTCATGCAAAAAGTCTGATGTTATAACAGTAGCCAAAATAATATTAGGAAATATGTTTTGCTCATGAAACATTTCTGAAAAATTCTCCAATAATAAAGATACTTATTTCACTAGACATGTTATAGAACTGTTAAATAAGGTATTACAGAAACAGTAATATCGAACAAAGCTAACTAAATTGACTGAATTGCTTTTGTCATTGCAGATTGATGATGATCAGGTTAACTGAGAGTGAAAAAATGTGTTGACTATTATAAAATAGTCATTGGAAGGCTTATGCACCTGATAATAGAACCTCATGTATCTTCTGCTACTGAAGTCTAATATGACTAAATGCAGCAAAACTTTAATGCATCATGGCAAAGCATATTTTCACTAGGTAAAGAATGCTTTTAATGGGCTACTGATGGAATACTATTAAACCCTTTATAATCTAGAACCTGGAGATTGAGTCTGCCTGCCATCTACATTGCAGCAAGACTTCAGGACTTTAAACCTCGGGTTGATAATCTCATGACTCAGAAGGGCCCCTCCAAACTCTTGCAATTGTATACCCATTGGAGGTCTTAAGGAAAAGCTAACCAGGGAAGCTTCTCCTCAAAAGCCGATGGTAGCATTGATATAGATAGCTTTATTTTTTTTAACAAGATTTAAAAAATCAAGAAATACATCTCTGCTATCATGACACTCTTAGTATACTGCTTTTTTTTCTTATGGCTCGCCAAATGACAGAAACAAAAAAGGGGTCTCTTGTGTGCATTCATGAGCTACACTTTTATATGAAAATGATTTTGCAGCCAACCTTCTATATAAACAAACTTACCCCTTGATAGGTAAAAGATAAAGGGCCAATGTGGGTGAGATTTTGTTTTGTTTTGTTTTGTTTTGAGATGGAGTCTCACTCTGTTGCCCAGGCTGGAGTGCAGTGGTGCGATCTCAGCTCACTGCAACCTCCAACTCCGTGGTTCAAATGATTCTCCTGCCTCAACCACCCAAATTGCTGGGATTACAGGCACACGCCATCATGCCCAGCTAAGTTTTGTATTTTTAGTAGAGACAGGGTTTCACCATGTTGGCCAGGATGGTCTCGATCTCCTGACCTCGTGATCTGCCCGCCTCAGCCTCCCAAAGTGCTGGGATTACAGGCATGAGCCACTGCATCTGGCCTGGTGAGAATTTTTAATGGGACATCTGTTGCCTCATAATATCAAAAACAGAATATTTGTGCACTGCTCTTAACCTACTTTATAGGTTAAAGAGAACTTATTCCGAATAGATTATAGAGTGTTGCCAGGAGGCCATTACTCTTCTTAATGTGTATCATTTGTTAGGTCTTTTTTCTCCCCATGGTTTAGAGTAAATGAGGCAATGATTAAAAATTTACTCCCTATGCTGGGCATGGTGTCTCACGCCTGTAATCCCAGTACTTTGGGAGACTGAGGCAGGTGGATCACGAGGTCAGGAGTTCGAGACCAGCCTGGCCAACATGGTGAAACCCCATCTCTACTAAAAATACAAAAATTAGTAGGGCGCGGTGGCGTGTGCCTGTAATGCCAGCTACTGGGGAGGCGGAGGCAGAAGAATCACTTGAACTTGGGAGGCAGAGGTTACAGTGAGCTGAGATCATGCCACTGCACTCCAGCCTGGGCAACAGAATGAGGCTCTGTCTCAGAAAAAAAAAAAAAAAAAAAAAGAAAGAAAGAAAGAAAAAAAGAAATTATTCCCCATAATAGGACTTTACAGCAAATTCTATTGTAAAGGCTATGGTTACACAATAGACTTTAATTTTTCTTACTAAAGCTATGCTAAATAACAGAAATTCTCTAGATTATTTACTGTATAAACAGACATATCTGTGAAGTTGCTAATACTTATAGTTGCACATAGAGAAATTCACTAGGTATTACACAGATTCAGTTGTAGGAGATTAATGAATAGGCTGCTTGTTTGAAATAAGGAGACCATTTATGTAGCTAATTATTTGATCTATTTAACTTTAGTTGGTGGGTTCATGGGACCCTGGCTGAAAAGCATACTTGAAACTTTTGATATTATCCCCAGGATAGTCAAAATAGTATCTCCCTACTGCACTGTATTCTCTCAGAAGTTATTGAAGTTTGCATGCAGTTATCTCTAGAATGTCAAATGAACTCTCTTTAACTGGAACCACAAAAAGTCAAACACATAAGTGACCATGAGGACACCATAACCCATGAAGGACCTGATAAAAACAAAAACCAAAAATAATGGAAACTGACAGAGACACTAAGACCCTGAGTTTTAGTCACACTCTGACCTATTTGAGAACTTAACCATAAGGGGGAAAATTTTTAAACAAAAGTATTGGAGGCCATTATTCTGGACTGACCTTGTGCACTAGACCCAGACAGACCAAATCAAAGTAAATGGAGTCACTCACGTTAAACATGAAATAATCAAATTAAAATTTTTTTTTTTTTTTTTTTTTTTTTGAGACGGAGTCTCGCGCTGTGTCACCCAGGCTGGAGTGCAGTGGCGCGATCTCGGCTCACTGCAAGCTCCGCCTCCCAGGTTCAGGCCATTCTCCTGCCTCAGCCTCCGAGTAGCTGGGACTACAGGCGTCCGCCACCACGCCCGGCTAGTTTTTTTCGTATTTTTAGTAGAGACGGGGTTTCACCATGTTAGCCAGGATGGTCTCGATCTCCTGACCTCGTGATCCGCCTGTCTCGGCCTCCCAAAGTGCTGGGATTACAGGCTTGAGCCACCGCGCCCGGCCTCAAA
>NC_037687.1:20878927-20902638 GCF_003255815.1 Theropithecus gelada | reverse complement strand
TCGCTCTGTCGCCCAGGCTGGAGTGCAGTGGCCGGATCTCAGCTCACTACAAGCTCCGCCTCCCGGGTTCACGCCATTCTCCTGCCTCAGCCTCCCGAGTAGCTGGGACTACAGGCGCCTGCCACCTCGCCCGGCTAGTTTTTTGTATTTTTTAGTAGAGACGGGGTTTCACCGTGTTAGCCAGGATGGTCTCGATCTCCTGACCTCGTGATCCACCCGTCTCGGCCTCCCAAAGTGCTGGGATTACAGGCTTGAGCCACCGCGCCCGGCCAGGTAGATCTTAAAACAGGCCAGGTTTTATTTTTGTTTTGGAAACAGCAGATTTCTATACAAGATGGTCCCCTCTACTGTAACCCTAAAAAACAAATAACGTGAAGTTCTTGTTTCCACTTTTGAAACCCACAGTTCTGCTATTTCACAATGGGATTTGAGACTAAGTAAGTACACTTTTGATGGTGACAGAGTAATATCAATGTCTAAAGTTTTGGTCTATCTCTCAAAATTGAGAACGTGACCAAAAGGGAGAAATTGTTAAATTAATGATCTCTGAAGGTGCCCCCTTTCATGTTTAACTCCGGTCACTAGGTTTTTCGTACATAGTAAACTGAAACCTAACTGGGTATATAAATGGACTGTAACCCATTATTGTACCAAACACTGTGCTTTTGCCAAAAAAAGAACATGAAGTGTTTAAATTGTAATTAAATCAGGTAAATCTCAACCTGTAATCAATCTGGCTGTTTCTGTACCTCACTTTCATTTTCCGTATGTCACTTTGCTTTTGCTGTCCATACATCTGTTTTCATCAGGTGGTTGTGCTAGAGTCTGTCTGCGCCTACCCTGGATCCACAGGCTACCCAGTTTGCAAATCATCCCACGCTCAATTGAATTCTGTTGCTCACGCCTGTAATCCCAGCACTTGGGGAGGACGAGGCAGGTGGATCACGAGGTCAGGAATTTGAGAGCAGCCTGACCAACATGGTAAAACCCCGTCTCTACTAAAAATACAAAAATTAGCTGGTTGTGGTGGCGCATGCCTGTAATCCAGGTACTCAGGAGGTTGAGGCAGGAGAATTGCTTGAACTGGGGAGGTGGAGGTGGCAGTGAGCCGAGATCGCACTGCTGCACTCCAGCCTGGGTGACAGAGCGAGACTCCATCTCAAAAATAAAAAATAAATTTAAAAAATTAATTTATCTAAAGATTTTTTCTTTTAATGGATTTCAAATATTTTCTATGATGAAAAGTAAATAATGTGCTGTTGGGCTGTGATTTTCTAAACTCATCCCTCAGCTATTTCCCCAAATTATTTGATGTCTTTTCAAAATGCTTCTCCAATTTTTTTCTTTTCTTTTTTTTTTTGAGACTGGGTCTCACTCTGTCACCCAGTCTTGATTGCAGTGGTGTAACTACTTACAGCTCACTGCAACCTTGGCATTCCAGGCTTAAGCAGTCCTCCTGCCTCTGCCACCTGAGTAGCTGGGACTATAGGCATGCACCACCATTGGTGGCTAATTTCTTCATTTTTGTCATGGAAACAGAATCTTATTATGTTGCTCAGGCTGCATTGGAACTCCTGAGCTCACATAAATCTCCCATCTCAGCCTCCCAAAGTGTTAAAAATACAGGTGTGATCCACTGTGTGCTTCTGCAATTTCTTGTGAGGACTATTCTCAATGATAAAAAAAAAAAAAGTACTCTCTGAGCACAAATCTAAAAGGAATCTGACTTCTTCTATGGAAGTGTCACTCTCCAGGATTTCAAGGGTCTAGGGCAGGGCAGCCACTTTAGTAGTGTAATCTATGGAGGTGCATGGGCTTTGGAGTCAGATAAAGTTGATCCTGAGTCTCAGCCCAGCCACTTAGTAGCTGTAGGTCTTTGCACAAGTTTCTTGATGTGGAGGAGTTCTATATACCACATATGCAAAAAAGATACAATGATACTGATAGTAAAATGATATTTTTTCATCCCTCTTGTATCTATGCCCATAGCCAGGTGCTTTTATAGTTGTTCCCATCAAGATCCGGAATCTGTTTTCAAAACCCTGTATCTGGCTGGCCTTATTTGCTCAGGCCAATAGAAACCTGTGAACATGACAGTGGGCCAGTTTGGGGCCTAGGCTCAAATGGTATTGAATGCTTCCGTTTTTCTTTTAGAATGCTGCCATCTCCGTGTATAATGCCCATGTTAGCCAGCTGGAAAATAAGATACCATGGGGAAGAGAAGCAAGGTGCCCCTGTTGACAGACCCAGAAGCAGAAGCTCACCCCCAGAAGCACAGCTGTCTAGTCAATGAGCAGCTGATGATACATGTCTGAAGGAGCTCAGCTGAGACTAGAAGAATGGCCCCACTCGGCTGGGCCTAAACAGCTGACCGTTTCAATTATAAACTAATACGTTTTGGATGGTTTGTTATGCTGCAATGGCTAACTAATACATGTACCCAGTGCAGACAGGATGCCAGGATTCCGTGACAGGTTGACTACGAGTTGGCTTCTAACAGTGGGCACCCTCTAGGTACTGATTTCTTCCCCTGATTTAAAGTTGGATGTTTTGTAAGAGAATTTTGGGTAATGCAGTAATACTTGTAGACATGTATGCCTGTGATTGGTGCTTAGACTCACATGGTCCCCCACACGACAGGCGAAAACAGATAAACACAGCCTGACCATTAGGGCCAAGACCAAATAGCAAAATACGTTTGCTTTTAATCTATTTTCTCCATCTCTAAATATTGGAGTTCAAGTGTGTGGACAGAACTGAAGACGTAGTTTTTCTTTCTCCTGTAGCCCCATCATCCTTTGCTCACTATCTGGTCTCTAAAAGAAAGGTGGGCAACAGGTGGCCAGCAGTTGTTTACCTGTGGCTATTTTATTCCTGTTGCCCTCAGCTCTTTCTATGGGCACTATCTGGTCCACCCTCGGAACCAAAGAGAGATGTTTGTAGGGAGAGTCTCTTCTTTCACTCTGGCAGACAAGAGATGTTCAGGCCCTTCACACCGCTGATATCAGAGCTGTACTTCAAAGTGACAGCTATGGTCCATGTGTGGCTACTGGGTTCCTATCATGTGCCTGGTCTGAAATGCAATATGCTAGAAAGGTAAAATACAAAGTCAGTTTCAAAGATTTAGTTCCATATATTTATATACTTCATCAATAATTACATATTTCTCACACATTAAAATGATAATATTTTGACTATAATGGGTTAATTACATTGTTAACAATCAGTTCAACTTGTTTCTTTTTAAAGTTTGGCTACTAGAAAATTTAAAATCCACACGTGGCTGTGGATTTTGTAAAATGAAATTTTACAATTTCTAAATTTTTTTCTAAATTTTAGAATTTCATTTTCTAAAATGAAATTTTTCTAAAATGAAAATCATTCAATTCAGATTATTTTCTCTTTTCTACAATCGCAGGCTGCCTGCTCAAAGGGCCGGGCCAGAAGCCAGGAAGGTCATAAAAGCTGAAATTTTAAAATAATTGTCATTATATTCTTTTCATTTGTGTATAGCTTTATAATGTATTATTTATTTATTCATATGACCTTATACACAAGTTTAAAGGCAAATACTCTCTGGTATGGGCCTGGCTCAGCTCAGAGAGGAAGCCCTGTCAGAAGTGGGGGTAGCCTAGGCTGTCACTCTTCATTCAGTACAGAGTCTGATCACATCTTCTGTCACTCAAAGCCTGACGGGGCGGGGATTTAAGCATTATCCAACCAGGGAAGCTGCTCTGGAAATCGTCCAATCAGGCATGCAGCTGGAGCGGACGGGACGGCTTCCGGGTTTGGCGGGGCCTTTGTCTCTTGCTGTAGCCGGAGCTCCAGGTTTCGTCCTCGCTGCTCTGTGTCTTCTGCTCTTGGAGGCCCATCCTCTGTGGCCCTGTGACCTGCAGATATTGGGAGATCCACCGCTAAGACGCCAGGAACCCCTGGAAGCCTAGAAATGGTGAGAGTGCCCGGTCCGACCTCCGGAGAGAAGGGGAAGGGGCTGTTTGGAACTGGTGGGAAGTAGTTGTGACGGGACTCAGGCCTCTCGGCAGTCAGCTCCACGATCTGCGCCCCGAGTTCTCCTTGCCCAGCTTGCCTCAGTGCCCTTCAGCTATAAGATGGCGGCTGCGCTGACAGCCGGGACCCCAGGCATCTTGTCTCTTCCCTTCGCTAGTGACTGTGCTCTGGCCTGGGGGCCCTCTCTGGGCAGCTCTGCACCCGCAGCGCCGCGTCTCTCAGATTGTGCGGGGACCACAGGAGGGTTATCAGGGGAGAATCCTGACTCGGGGTGCGGGTTCATGAATGGGAAGAGCTTTGGTCCGTGGCTTTCCCAGTTCCTCTTTTCTCGTATTAAAAATGTATGGGAGCCACTGCAAAAAAATTAAAGGGTTTTTTTTTTTTTTGAGACGGAGTCTGGCTCTGTCGCCCAGGCTAGGGTTCAGTGGCGCGATCTGGGCTCACTGCAGCCTCCGCCTGCCGGGTTCTGGCGATTCTCCTCCTGGCTCAGCCTCCCGAGTAGCTGGGATTACAGGCGCCTGTCACCGGGCCCGGCTAATTTTTTTCTATTTTTAGTAGAGACGGGGTTTCACCTCGTTGGCCAGGCTGGTCTTGAACTCCTGACCTCGTGATCTGCCTGCCTTGGCCTCCTAAAGTGGTGGGATTACAGGCGTGAGCCACCGCGCCTGGCTTAAATAATTTGATCAAACAGTGATTCAAGAATCATAGAGCTCTCAGCTATGGTTTGTAGTTTGTTGTCTATGGGAGAGGCTTGAAGGAAAGTCATTTATAAAATGCATTATGAAGAAAACTAAATTTAGTAATTGGTTAGGTACAGTAACGTAGTTTCTTAATTTGTACAATATCGGTGAAGATTTCCTGGTTGTGTAATCAGAGATTAATTAGCAGTTTATATTTGTTTAAGCCTACATTTTCTCTGAATGTAGTAATTAAAAAAAAATGCACCTGAGTTGGATTTTTTTTTTTAAGTAGGAACCCAGGGACTAGAGACACCTCAGTCTAATTGCCTGTCACTTAATTATTTTAATTATTTTCACACTCCACGGGGAACTGATTTTCTGCTGCATTTTTCACCTGTGTCCCAGGCAGGGTCTTAAATCTAACCCCTATCCCCCATTTCTCCAGCCTTACGCTGGCTTGCAGTAAGATATTAAATTTCCAATTTCTTCTGGCATTCCCAAATGCCAACTTTTCCTCCCTAATTCACATTATTACCTATTTGTCCTTTGGTGTACTTGTTTATGCCATATTTTAATTGTTTTTGACAAAGCATTAAATGGTGCTTCTAAGATTTGTTATCCGTTTGTAAATATTTCCCATGAAAAGGAAACAAAGACTAATCCTCAGACACTGTATTGTAGAAAATCTCTGTGTCTCTTTTCCTTTTATCTTCTCTAGGCACAGAGATCTTATCAGAATGTTTTTGGGTCAAGGTTTTGGTTTGGAAAAATCTATGGGGTGATGTGTCCCAGTGCAGACAGGAGGCCAGGATTCAGTGACAGGTTGACTACGAGTTGGCTTCTAACAGTGGGCACCCTCTAGGTACTGATTTCTTCACCTGATTTAAAGCAGTCCTCAGCTACCCTTTAGTTTTTTCCTGGTCCTGGGTTTCAGTACTATCTGGGGATAAACCAAGATATCCACCATGGTTCTGTCAGCTAAAGTGCCTAGTGAATGTCAGCTTCTGGTTTATTTTCTCCCATAGGATGACCTGAGGTATGGAATGTGTCCTCTCAAGGGAGCAAGTGGATGCCCTGGGGCTGAGAGGAATCTTCTGGTGCACTCTTATTTTGAAAAGGTAACTCCTTGAGACATTAAAATTGTCTTCACCCAACTCAGCTTTCATTTCTTGGAGACACATTGCTGGTCAGCCAATCAGATGCTGGTATTGAGGGGAAAACACAAAAATAATTTCTGCTCCCTGGATTATCTAAGGGGGCAGAAAAATAGTGAAATAAATATAGTTAAAGAAAAATACTGGGGGAAAAAAAGTGAAAGTTTTGTTACTGAAAAGTATTTCAAAAGACAAACAACAACAACAGAACTGACCCCAGTGAGATGGTGTAAGAGCTTGCAAAGTAAAATGCACCTGGGGCAGTCACTGAGGCATAATGCGATGTCTTCTGAATGGTTGGTTCTTGAGCACAGAAGTGAGCAGGAGTGGGTGGAAGGATCTCTCTGGTGATTGAATGACCTGACCTGAAACACGAGTCAGACACATCTGTTATTTAATCAGCACTGCCACTACCTGGGTTTGTCACCTCGAAGAGATTTGTCACTTATTTTGACCTCAGTTTTTTAGCTGTAAATTGCGTTATATTAGTAGGGCTTGAAAGGTAGAAAAATATTTACAAAGGTCATAAAAGAGGTGGATTTCCGAAAAAAAAATCTAATCATATATTTCGTTTGTTAAAAATTTGTTAAAAATTCTCATTTACCTTTTTCTTTCCTAGAGTGAGTTTAGGAATTTTCTCAGGTGTGTTTTTTTTTGTTTTGTTTTGTTTTGTTTTGTTTTATGGCTGGGTGATTTCAAACAGAATTTCAAGGCTTAGCTTTTAGAATGCTACTCCCAGGCAAAATCCCTTCCATTTTAGCTGTAGAAAATGAATACATTTCCACAAGAAAATGTGGTGGATAATTGGTGAGTTACATAGATTCATTAAAACATCAGTTTCTTTTTTTTCAGGGTAAATTTGTGACAGTGAATATCTGTGTTCAAATCCTGTTCTATTGATTTTTGAGTTTCATGCTGAATATTATGAGATGAAACTTGGTACTGTCTAGAAGTGCTCCCATATGACTAATTGTTTATGACATAATTTTAAATGGAATTAATAAAGTAATATATTTATTGTCTGGAAGAAAGAAATAGATACTTTTGCTTTTCTTTCTTTCTTTTCTTTTTTTTTTTTTTTTTTGACACTGAGTCTGGTTCTGTCACCCAGGCTGGAGTGCAATGGCACCATCTTGGCTTACTGCAGCCTCCGCCTCCCGGGTTCAAGTGATTCTCTTGCCTCAGCCTCCTGAGTAGCTGGGATTACAGGCGTGCCACTATGCTCGGCTAATTTTTGTACTTTTAATATGGGTGACAGAGTGAGACTCCATCTCAAAAAAAAAAAAAAGAACTTCCTCTATTCTAATGTCAAATTTCTAATGTTATCAGAAACTTGCATTTAAGAACCTCTGTCAGTGTCTTATAGTTGACTACAAATCATCTTTTGAAGAGGATTGACACAAGATGATTGTCTGGATGGCAAAGTCTTAGGGCAGTTACAGTAAAAAAAGAACATGATTGACAAGGAAATTTGGTTAGCTCTGTGGCATACAATGATTTTAGGTAACAATTGTAATTATTATTATTAGTAGTAGTATTTTTCGAGATTGAGTCTTGCTCTGTCTCCTAGGGGCAATCTTGGCTCACTGCAATCTCCACCTCCCGGGTTCAAGCGATTCTCCCGCCTCAGCCTCACAACTAGCTAAGATTACAGGCACCTGCTATCAAGCCCGGCTAAGTTTTGTATTTTTAATAGAGACGGGTTTCACCATGTTGGACAGGCTGGTCTTGAACTCCTGACCTCAGGTGACCCGCTCGCCTCAGCCTCCCAAAGTGTAATTATTAATAACATACACTTAGTCATATTAGAATTATAGCGATTTCCCTTTTTTTTTTTTTTTTGAGACGGAGTCTCACTCTTTTGCTCAGGCTGGAGTGTGGTGGTGCGATCTCGGCTCACTGGACCTCTGCCACCCAGGTTCAAGTGATTTTCCTGCCTCAGCCTCCTGAGTACCTGGGATTACAGGTGCCTGCCACTGTGCCTGGCTAATTTTTGTATTTTTAGTAGAAACGGAGTTTCACCATCTTGGCCAGGTTGGTCTTGAACTCCTGACTTCATGATCCACCTGCCTCAGCTTCCCAAAGTGCTGGGATTACAGATGTGAGCCACTGCGCCCGGCCTTAATGAATCTTTAGACAAATTTATCCAGTTTTAATGTTTGACCATAAGGTATTATCCTCAAAACTTTTATAACTACACATTTTTTGTTATTAAAGAGTTGATCAAAGCTTTAAGAGAAGCTTGTCATTTTTATCACAGTGTTCAATATATATTACAACTGGATAATACCCCTGTAACTTTAGTTAATGTGCTCACAGAATCTCTTTTACAATTAAATGTTCAAAAATTATCCACAATTGGTTAAAACTTTCAGTTTTATTCTATCTAATTTAAAACAACCTTTTAATCTAGACAAATCTACATTTCTATTTTTTATAAACTTTTATCAAAAACACATTTCATTTTCTTTGCATACGTTGCATGTAAAACTGTTTTATAGAAGTGAAAATTCCATGTTACAATGCTAATTCTTAGTAACTTTTACCCATGGTGAAAACCGTGGTAAGTGGGATTTTAGTTATGTACTAGGTGTGGAGTCTAGGACCCAGGCACAAGTGTAGATAAGGTCTGACTCTTTCCAGTGTGTTAATAGTTAGAGGGTGTAGCTGATTCCATGTGCCCCAGGCCCTACCTAGCTGTAAAGCTGGCAAATTGTACAGTAAGAGCCTTAGTGGCATTTTATGAAGTATTCAGAAGGTCTAATCACCTTTAAATTGTACAACATTTCTTGTATGAAATCCCTTTCATGAATGCTTTCATTTCTTATACAGACTATCTACAATATGTTTGGACTTTCTGATTTGTCGTAAACATCCCTCTTTTTAAATAACCAGTCATTTTATTTTAGGAAAAGAATTTGCTATACAAGATTTTTTTTTAAAATATAAAACCTTTTTTCTTTATAACCTTCTTTGGATAGTAAGGGGGCATGACTAATTCCATATGTCCCCAGGCCTTATTTAGAAGCTAGTGGCTTCGAGATAGGAAAATTGAACAATTTTTAAAAGTCAAAGAAGCAGTTTGTGACCTTCAAGTAGTTGGTAAACCTAGTATCTGACCTGTATCATTTTGATCAAATGTTTGTATTTTGAAGACATTTTATCTTTCCAGTAATCTTTAAAACTGTTTAATTCCCAAAAGATTACTTGTCACATCTACTAAAAGGCATTACACTTTTTACTTTTCTGACAAAATATTTGATTTAAGCTCTTATTGTTTTTAAACCAATTAATCAGAGCTCTTTTATATCACACACACAACACAGAAATATACAGACAAAAGATTCAGTAGTTGTAAGGTTTTTCCTTTGTCAGTTTCTTAATTGAATTACTAGCTTCAGGGTGGATCCCAGGACCAGGAAAACATGTAGTTCTTACAGCCTAAAAGTAAGGTAGCTGGAAGGCAAAACAGATCCTCCAAAACTAAGGGTTCCATTTTAAAATCAGATCCATTTTTAAATGGATCCAAAAAACAATCAGTTTATTCCCATGGAAATCTTATTTCTCAGTTGGGTGTGGGGACATCCCCATACTTTTTATGTGGTCAAGGGCATGTTTCTCTGATTCAAATGTGAAGAGCTATTTCCCTATAACTGCTATTAGCCATCCTCAAAAGTATATTTCTTACCCAATTATTACATATCAAAATTCTTTCATATGTGAAATAATTTCTGATAACCCCAAAAGTAAAAAAATGTCAGATAATGAATGCAAAGCAGAACAGAACCTCAGATTTTGAGAGAGACTTATCCACTTGCAATTCTTGGGGTTTCCTGAGGAGAAAAGAGTGTTTCCCAAACAGGGTCTGTGGTACCTCCTCTGTTTTTCCCAAGGAGTGTTAGGTCAAGCACAATAAAATGGAAGATACTCAATCTATTTGACATTTTACTGCATAATAAAATTATGCAGTCAAAAGGACTTTTGGGGGGTGTACAGTTCTATGAATTCTAACATATCTCTAGGTTTGTGTAACCCACAATATAATCAGGATGCTCAACAGTTCCAACACTCCCCACAACCCCCTCAGCCATCCCATCTTGCCGTGCTCCCCCCACATACAGGCTATCAGAGCTTGAATATCTGTTTTAAATTAAGGCTGACTTTTAAGCATAGTGCTCTTTTAAATTTCTTATTACCAGACTTTAGTCAGGTCAAGCGGCCAATCTCTCTGGCTTTTGAACTTTACCAAAAGCAGCCTCACAGGTATTCTGAGAAAGGAAAACTTAACACGGTTCCTAGAGGGGAAGAGAATCAAAAAATGATTAAAGGCTGGGCGCGGTGGCTCAAGCCTGTAATCCCAGCACTTTGGGAGGCCGAGACGGGCGGATCACGAGGTCAGGAGATCGAGACCATCCTGGCTAACACGGTGAAACCCCGTCTCTACTAAAAAATACAAAAAACTAGCCGGGCGAGGTGGCAGGCGCCTGTAGTCCCAGCTACTCAGGAGGCTGAGGCAGGAGAATGGCGTAAACCCGGGAGGCGGAGCTTGCAGTGAGCTGAGATCCGGCCACTGCACTCCAGCCCGGGCGACAGAGCAAGACTCCGTCTCAAAAAAAAAAAAAAAAAAAAAAGATTAAAGGTCACCGAAGTATCAAACAAGAAAGTACTCATTCCCTAAGCTGGAAATTGAACCCTGAACCTGGGCCACCATTGTGATGGTGGAGACCAAGAGAAAGTACTGTCACATGGTTACAAGGTCAGTCTTCCAAGGACATGACTGACCAGCTTACTGGGCCATCTTGAACCTTTGAGGTCCTAGGCCAGCATTCTATCCTGAGGTACCCCCTCTTAATGACAGAACAATACAGAAAGACATTTATAGCACAAAGTACAACAGATTTGTTATGTCTTAAGACTAGTATCACAAATGCATTTTTCAATTAAAACTTTACAGAGGAGATAAACAGTGATTTTTGCCATTCATTCAATGAGTTTGCATATATAGAGAGAGGCCAGAATTCTGTTTGGTAAGAAATTTGTACCCTTCTGCCAGCATGCCAAGCTTCTGGGTTCCTTTTCCCTGAGTGGCCCTAGTGACATGGCTGGCTGCCCCACAGCACAGGGGGCCAAGCCACAACACAGAGGAAAATTATCTTCTTTCATTTTGGCCAGAGCAAAATATGTGTGACAAAACACATATTTTTTTATATTGATTGCCTCTCTACTTAGCAATCAATATCAAACTGACAAGCCTCAAACTTACCCCCAGTTGGGCCCTATTATCATTAATTCAACCTTCAATCAGGAGTTTCAACTTGTGGCCTCTGGGCAAGATGGTCACCCTGAGTAATGGAAAAGATAATAAAGGGAAAGGAGAGAAAAAAGCATTGCCTGTGGCGGGGTAGGGAAGGCAAAGAGCTCAGGGAGGCCGGTGAAAGACCCACCAACTGCAGCAACAATTGGCCGGGCGCGGTGGCTCAAGCCTGTAATCCCAGCACTTTGGGAGGCCGAGGCGGGCGGATCACGAGGTCAGGAGATCGAGACCATCCTGGCTAACATGGTGAAACCCCGTCTCTACTAAAAATACAAAAAAACTAGCCGGGCGTGGTGGCGGGCGCCTGTAGTCCCAGCTACTCGGAGGCTGAGGCAGGAGAATGGCGTGAACCTGGGAGGCGGAGCTTGCAGTGAGCCGAGATCGCGCCACTGCACTCCAGCCTGGGTGACACAGCGCGAGACTCCGTCTCAAAAAAAAAAAAAAAAAAAAAGAAAAGCTCAGGTGGCTGCTTGTCGGTAGGAAAAGGATCTTTCCAGCAGTCCCGTCAGCTCTCAAGTTCTCCCTTTTGGAGAGGAAAAAGCTCCCCATGTTCCGTGGTCCTGGAGATGCCTCATTCTGTCACTCATATCTACCAGCAAAGAGTGCAAGACAGCTTAATCAAGAAAGAATAGCAATTAACATCCCATAGTACCAAACCAGTTCTTAGCTGAGAGGGACTTTACTGAGAGGGGTGTCTAACCTTCTAAATCTTAACAAGGACTATAACCTTCCTAAGTTGGGCCTCGAATCCAAGTTCAGTCAATCATCCCTGCCTTTTATTAAGAGGCGCCTTTGGCCGGGTGCGGTGGCTCAAGCCTGTAATCCCAGCACTTTGGGAGGCCGAGACGGGCGGATCACGAGGTCAGGAGATCGAGACCATCCTGGCTAACACGGTGAAACCCCGTCTCTACTAAAAAATACAAAAAACTAGCCAGGCGAGGTGGCGGGCGCCTGTAGTCCTAGCTACTCGGGAGGCTGAGGCAGGAGAATGGCATGAACCCGGGAGGCGGAGCTTGCAGTGAGCTGAGATCCGGCCACTGCACTCCAGCCTGGGCGGCAGAGCGAGACTTCGTCTCAAATAAATAAATAAATAAATAAATAAATAAATAAAAATAAAAAGAGGAGCCTTTAACTCTGCTTTAGGAGAGACTGTAATTCCCCTAAGTTGGGCCCCTAACCCAATCTCATGCTTTACCCAGGTATATGCACCCTACTCACTCAGTGTCAGCCGTTAGTGGGCACAGATGGTTTTCCTTTGGGTCAGAGGTCTCTTCAATATAGTCCCTTTGTGGTTGCCAGAAAAATGTTACTGGAAAGAAGTCCTGACCCATACCCCAAGAGAGGGTTCTTGGATCTTACTCAAAAAAGAATTCAGGGCGAGTCTATAGAGTAAAGTGAAAGCAAATTTATTTATTTATTTATTTTTTGAGACAGAGTTTCGCTCTTGTTGCCCAGACCGGAGTGCAATGGCGCGATCTCGGCTCACTGCAACCTCTGCCTCCCGAGTTCAAGCGATTCTCCTGCCTCAGCCTCCCTAGTAGCTGGGATTACAGGCATGGGCCACCACGCCCAGCTAATTTTGTATTTTTAGTAGAGACCGGGTTTCTTCATGTTGGTCAGGCTGGTCTCAAACTCCCGACCTTAGGTGATCCACCTGTCTTGGCCTCCCAAAGTGCTGGGATTACAGGCGTGAGCCACTGCACCCGGCCTGTAAATTTATTAAGAAAGTGAAGAAATAAGAGAATGGCTTTCTCCATAGGCTGGTTGCCCATTTTTATGGTTATTTCTTAGTTTTATGGTAAGCAAGGGGTGGAATATTTATGGCTCTCCTGTTTAGACCATTATGGTGTAACTTCCTGATGTTGCCATGGCGTTTGTAAACTGTCGTGGCACTGGTGGGAGTGTAGCGGTGAGGATGACCAGAGGACACTCTCGTCAACATCTTGGTTTTGGTGACTTTTATCCCACTTCTTTACTGCAAGCTGTTTTATCAGCTAGCTGTTTATGACCTGTATCTTGTGCTGACCTCATATCTCATCTTGTGACTTAGAATGCCCACCATCTGGGAATGCAGCCCAGTGGGTCGCAGCCATATTTTACTCAGCCCCTATTCAAAATCGAGTTGCTCTAGTTCAATATATCATTGACAGAGTCTGTGTCTGGCTATGTGATAAAAAAGAAAAGAGAGCACCATGTAATTCATAATGGAAGAGTGTTTCTTTCCATAAGCTGTTCCTGGAGAACACAAAGGATGAAAAATTTTATTAATCACAGCTATTTACCAGGGTTATCTATATGTTTCATCTTTCCCCACCTCTTCTTTTTGTTCCATACATTTCTTCTGTTTGATTTTTCCTGAGTTGTATCTTTTATAATCAGTAAACGTAACTCCAGTGTTTTGCTGAGTTCTGTGAGTAGCTCCATCAAATTATTGAACTTGAGGAAGGTCGCAGGAGTCCTCAGTTTTTAAACAGTAGCTCAGAAGTGTAGATGGGCCTATGGGGTTTGTGACTGGCAACTGCAATGAGGGCAATGTTATGAGACTAAGCCCTGAATCAGGGTCTTTGCTGACTCTGCATGGTGTCAGAATTCAAATGTTAGACATTGAATTGGTGCTAGAGAATTGCTTGGTGTTCAGCAAACTCTACAGATTTGGTGCTAATAGAAGGATATCACGGAGACCTGGCCTGGAATGGAACTCTTGGTGTCTTGCAATGGGAGGCTCTGTTCTCTGTGTAAAGGAAGACAGAGCCTTTCATTGTCGTGTGATTCCAGGTCTCCTCCTAGGGTAAGAGAGGATGAAAACTTAGAGGAAAGGAACTCTGATGACAGACCCCCTTTTCCCACAGCTGTCACCACAGGATTCTGACCCACTCACAGACATACCCACTAGACATTGACATGTCCACACCCCTCCCAGGACTAGTCATCACCCTTGGGAATTTCACCACAGCATTGTGGATCCTAGTATTTCTTGCCTAAAACCCACAAAAGTGTCTACAAGTCTCCTGGCATATCCCAACCCCCAGACAGTGAATCTGCAGCAGCAACCTGTTTTCACCACCTACCTAGGTGGAGACCACCTGTTCATAATCTCATTTGCCTGCATGGACCCAGAAGTAAATCAGAGTACAGCCCCACCTGGGCCACTATCTGCAGAACAAACAATCCAGTTACATTGCATTCTTCCCCACCCATGGGTTTTCTTTTTCTACATGTGTATGTGTGCAGGGTTGTTTATGGGTAAAATTGTGTCATGGGGGTTTGGTGTAGGTGATTTTGTCACTGAGGTACTAAGCATAGCAGCAAAGAGTTATTTTTTTCTGATCCTCTTTGTCTTTTCATCCTCCATTCTCAACTAGGCCCCTGTGACTGTTTCTCCTTTGTGTCCATGTGTTCTTGTTATTTAGCTCTTACTTATAAATGATAACATGGATTTGGTTTTGTGTTTCTGCATTAGTTTTCTAAGGCTAATGGTCTCCAGCGCCATCCCTGTTGCTGCAGAGATCTTAATCTTGGTGGTGTTTTATGGCCACATAATCTTCCATGATGTTTATGTACCATATTTTGTTTTTATTCTTTATTTTTTTTGAAGACAGTGTCTCACTGTGTCACACAGGCTGAAGTGCAGTAGTACAGTCGTGGCTCACTTCAGCCTCAACCTCCAAGGCTCAAGGGGTCCTCCTACCTCAGCCCATTAAGTAACTGGGACTACAGGCACACACTACCACGTCTGACTAATTTTTTTCATATTTTGTAGAGATGAGGTTTTGCCATGCTGCCCAGGCTCGTCTTGAACTCTTGAGCTAAGGTAATCCACCTGCCTCAGCCTCCCAAAGTGCTGGGATTACAAGAATGAGCTTTGTTGTCTGACCATACCATATTTTTTCCAATCTAGGCTACCATTGATAGGCATTTAGGTTTATTCCATGTCTTTGTTATTGTGAACAGTGCTGAAATGAACATGCATGTGCATGTGACTTTATGGTAGAATAATTTATATTTCTTTGAATATACACCAAATTAAGAGGTTACTGAGTCCAACAGTAATTCTGTTTTTAGTTCTGTGAGGAATCGCCACACTGCTTTTCACAATGGTTGAACTAATTTACACTCCCACCAGCAGTGTATAAGCATTCCCTTTTGTCTGCAACCTTGCCAAGTATCTGTTAGTGACTATTTTTTTCTTTTGAGACAGAGTCTCACTCTGTGACCCAGGCTGGAGTTCAGTGGCATGATCTTGACTCACTGCAACCTCTGCCTCATGGGTTCAAGCAATTCTCATGCCTCAGCCTCTTGAGCAGCTGGAACTACAGACATGCACCACCACGCCCTGCTAATTCTTGTATTTTCAGTAGAGATGAAGTTTTCCTATATTGGCCAGGCTGGTCTGGAACTCCTGACCTCAAGTGATCCACCTGCCTTGGACTCCCAAAGTGCTAGAATTACAGGCATGTGACACCACACCAGCTAATTTTTGTATTTTTAGTAGAGGCAGGGTTTCACCACTTTGGCCAGGCTGGTATCGACCTTCTTACCTCAAGTGATTCACCTGCCTCAGCCTCCCAAAATGCTGGGATTACAGATGTGAGCCACTGCTCCCAGCTTATTCCAGCACCATTTATTAAATAGGAAATTCTTCCCACATTCCTCTTGTCAGCTTTGTCAAAGATCAGATAGTTGGAGGTGTGTGGCATTATTTCTGGGCTCTCTATTCTGTTGCATTTTTGTATGCATCTCTTTTTGTATCAGTATTATGCTGCTTTGATTACTGTAGCCCTTTAGTGTAGTTTGAAGAGGGGTAATGTAATGCTTCCAGCTTTGTTCTTTTTGCTTAAAATTGCCTTGGCTATTCAGGCTCATTTTAGTTCCATATAAATTTTAAAATAGTTAATTTTTAGTTCTGTTTATAATGTTTTTGGTAGTTTGTTAGGAATAGCATTAAGTCAGTAAATTTCTTTGGGTAGTTTTGACATTTTAATGATATTAATCTTTTCTATCCATGAGCATAAAATGGTTTTTCATTTGTTTGTGTCATCTTTCCTTTCTTTAAGAAGTGGTTGGTCATCTTGTCATAGAGATCTTTCACATTCCTAGTTAGCTGTATTCCTATATATTTATGTGTGTGTATGTGGCAATTGTGAATGGCATTATGTTTTTTATTTGACTTTTGGCTTGGATGTTGATGTACAGGGATGCTACTGATTTAGTATCCTGAAACATTGCTGAAGTTGCTTATCAGTTTAGAGAGGTTTTCTGCTGAGACTGTACCAATTCTATGTCGAATAGGAGTTTTGAGGGAAGGCATCCTCGTCTTGTGCCAGTTTTCAAGGAGGAATGCTTCCCACTTGTGTCCGTTTAGTATGTTGGCTGTAAGATTGTCAAAGATGACTCATTATTTTGAAGTATGTGCCTTCAGTGCCTAGCTTGTTGAGGGTTTTTTTTTGTGTTTTTTTTTTTGAGACGGAGTCTCGCTGTGTCGCCCAGGCTGGAGTGCAGTGGCTGGATCTCAGCTCACTGCAAGCTCCGCCTCCCGGGCTTACGCCATTCTCCTGCCTCAGCCTCCGGAGTAGCTGGGACTACAGGCGCCCGCCACCACGCCCGGCTAAGTTTTTGTATTTTTT
The DNA here is from genome assembly GCF_003255815.1 of Theropithecus gelada. NCBI lineage: Eukaryota > Metazoa > Chordata > Mammalia > Primates > Cercopithecidae > Theropithecus > Theropithecus gelada. Next base: position 20,885,858 of record NC_037687.1, on the reverse strand, counting down.
TAGTAGAGACGGGGTTTCACTGTGTTAGCCAAGATGGTCTCGATCTCCTGACCTCGTGATCCGCCCGTCTCGGCCTCCCAAAGTGCTGGGATTACAGGCTTGAGCCACCGCGCCCGGCCGAGGGTTTTAAACATGAAGGATAGTAAATTATATTGAAAACTTTCTAGAATCTATTGAAATAATCCTGTGGTTTTTGTCTTTTGTTTTGGCTTATGTGATGAGTAACATTTTTTTACTCTTTTTAAAAATTTCTTCTAAAAAAGCAGGGGGATACACATGCAGAACATGCAGGTTTGTTACATAGGTATATGTGCCATGGTGGTTTGGTGCGCCTATTCGCCCATCCTCTAAATTCTGTCTCCTCACCATTCACCCCTCAACAGGTCCTCGTGTGTGTAGTTTCACTCTCTGTGTCCATGTGTTCTTATTTTTCAGCTCCCACTTATGAATGAGAGCATGCAATGTTTGGTTTTCTGTTCCTGTGTTAGTTTGCTGAGGATGCTGGCTTTTAGCTTCATTCATGTTCCTGCAGAGGACATGATCTCATTCCTTTTGATGGCTGCATAGTATTCCATGGCATGTATGTACCACATTTTCTTTATCCACTCTATCATTGATGGGCATTTGGGTTGTAACTAGTGCTGCGGTAGACATGCGCGTGCATGTGTCTTTATAGTAGAATATTTTATATTCCTTTGGGTATATACCCAGTAATGGGATTGCTGGATCAAATGGTATTTCTGGTCTAGATCCTTGAGGAATGACCATACTGTCTTCCACAATGGTTAATTTGCCTTCCCACCAACAGTGTAAAAGTGTTCCATTTCTCCTCAGCCTCACCAGCATCTGCTTCTCGACTTTTTATTATTTACCATTCTGACTGGTGTGAGATGTATGTATCTCATTGTGGTTTTGATTTGCATTTTCCTGATGATCAGTGATGTTGAGATTTTTTTTTTTCTTTCTTTTTTTTTTTTTGAGTTGGAGTTTCACTCTTATTGCCCAGGCTGGAGTGCAATAGCGTGATCTTGGCTCACTGCAACCTCCACCTCCTGGGTTCAAGTGAATCTCCTGCCTCAGCCTCCCGAGTAGCTGGGATTACAGGCATGCGCCACCACGCCTGGCTAATTTTGTATTTTTAGTAGAGACAGGTTTCTCCATGTTGGCCAAGCTGGTCTCGAACTCCTAATCTCAGGTGATCCAGCTGCCTCAGCTTCCCAAAGTGCTGAGATTACAGGCATTAGCCACATGCCCAGCTGAGTGTTTTTTCCTTATTTGTTGGCCACGTACACGTCTTCTTTTGAGAAGTGTCTTTTCATGTTTTGCCCACTTTGTGATGGGGTTATTTTTTCTTTTAAATTTGTATAAGTTCTTTTCTAGATATTAGACTTTGTCAGATGGGTAGATTGCAAACATTTTCTCCTGTTCTCTCGGTTGCCTGTTCACTCTAATGATAGTTTCTTTTGCTGTGCAGAAGCTCTTTAGTTTAATTAGATCCCATTTGTCAAATTTTGGCTTTTGTTGCAATTGCTTTTGGTGTTTTTGTCATGAAGTCTTTCCCATGCTTTTGTCCTGAATGGTATTGCCTAGGTTTTCATTTAGGGTTTTTATGGTTAAACATTTAAGTGTTTAACCCATCTTCAGTTAATTTTTGTGTAAGTTAACTTTTGTATAATTTTGTAAGGAAGGGGTTCAGTTTCAGTTTTCTGCATATGGCTAGCCAGTTTCCCCAGCACCATTTACTTAATAGAAGATCCTTTCCCCATTGCTTTTATCAGGTTTGTCAAAGGTCAGATGGTTGTAAATGTGTGGTGTTAATTTCTGAGGTCTCTGTTCTGTTCCATTGGTTTTTAACATGAAGGGATGCTGAATTTTATCAAAGGTTTTTTTCTATTGAGATAATTATGTTTGTTTTTTTTTAATTAAAAGAGTTTATTAGCTTTTAATATAAGAATGAGAAATAAAAACCACATAAATTGTAACATTCTTTTTAAAATAAAATGGCTATTAATACTTGAATCTCCAAGCTCTGAACTCCATAAACAATGTTTCTTTCTTTTTTTTTTTTTTTTGAGGTGGTAGATTGTAATATTTTTATATAATTATTTAACATGTATTTATATGTCCTTTAAAAATGATGGAAATTGCAGCACAATATGATGTGAAGCATTGCTATAGTGGAGGAAGTATTCCTGGCCCAGAAATGCTTTGTTTATGAGCAAGGTTCCTAGGATTAGATTTGAGAAAGTAGGAGAAATAGATTTCACATAGTTGAGAACACTAATCTCCTTTTAGTTTTTCAAATGTAGATGACATTATCAGTCTCCTAAAATTATTTTTTCCTTTCCTTTTAAAGCCTGAAATAAGTGTTCCTAAGGGTTAGGTGAGTTATTTCTTAAATAGCAGGATTTTTTGGACACCTACAGCTTGGTAGCATGTAAGATGATAAAACAGCTGTTCATATCACCTTCTGTCATTAGGGTCCAATTATTTTTATTACATGTTAATTAACACTGCCCTTCAAAATCTTCCTTTACATTAAAGAAACTTCGGTGATCAATACATATAGAGCACAGCTCTACAAGTAACTCCTTTTAAAAAGAAAAGGGCATTTTATGGAGATACAAGATATTCCAAATGTTTAATGTAATTGTAAGCTTTGATACTTGTAGAAGTATAAATGCTACAAACCTTCACAAAACCTTGCCTGAATGTTTTTCTTTTCCTTCTTTTGAAAGGGGATCTGGATGTCACCCAGGCTGGAGTGCAGTGGCATGATCACGGCCCACTGCAGCCTTGACCCCTGAGGCCCAAGTGATCCTCCCACCTCAGTCTCCTGAGTAGCTGGAACTACAGACACATGCCACTATATCCAACTAATTATTTTTATTTCTTCTTATTATTATTATTTTACAGACAGGGTTTCACTATGTTGAGTAGACTGGTCTTGAACTGCTGCGCTCAAGTAATCCTCCCACCTCAGCCTCCCAAAGTACTGAGATAATAGGCATGAATCACTATGCCCAGCGCATTTATTTTGCATTTAATTTTGCATTTTTCTAAGAGATGGGGTCCCGATATGTTGTCCAGGTTGAAGTGCAGTAGCTATTTCTATAGACACCATCACGGTACACTGCAGCCTCCAATACCTGACCCCAAGCAATCCTCCAGCCCCAGCCCCCCAAGTAGCTGGAACCTCAGGCATGCACCACCACACCCAGCTTCATTTTGAGAATTTTGAATATAAAGCTTTTAATTTTTTGCTTCAGTCAATGTCTGCCATCTTCAAGAGTGACTGAAACAAAAAATCAATAGCCTAACATTCAGGAGACAAATGCCGGCTGCACCTGCAGTCTCAGTCACTCATGTGGCCAAGGCTAGAGGATGGCCCGAAGCCAGGAAGTTCTAGGCTGCAGTGCACCATGACTTCACCCGTGAATAGCCACCGCATTCCAGCCTGGACAACACAGCAAGACCCCCATCTCGTAAAGAAAACAAAACAAAACTCTCAAACGATGTTTTTCAAAGGTTTATAGCATTTATACTCATGCTGCAGTGCCTTGGAGGGCCCAAACTATATTAAAGCTTAAAACTGCTTCACTTTTCTTTAACTGTCACTGAACCACCATGTTGGTTGGCATTATGAAAATATCTTTTAATACATTTATTTAACAAGATAAAAATTATCAGAAAATGAGAAGCACCATTTATAGTTCACAAGAAATGCAACATGGACTCCAATAGAATTAGATATTAATAACCAATACTTCCTCTGTTTATGACCCCAAACATGCTAAAATGCTAAAGTAACGCTTGCAAAGAATATGAATGACAAATGTTATCCATCAGCTTTTTGGTTTAAAATGATTGCCAATGACTAGCAGCTTCAAGGGTAACAGTAGGGAGGAAGAACCCTTGAATCCCTAACAATGCTGCAGTCAGCTCCTAAGTGGCTTTAGTTAGAGTCCTTTGTTTTAATGGTAATACTGCATTGATTCTAAAGGCATATGCAGCAAAATGCGCAGGGGGAGAAAAACTGGAAGAAACATAAAAGTTATATGGTTAGTGTCTTTAAAGTCTAAAAATTTAAACTATTGTTTTTTGTTTTTTTTTTTTTAAGACGGAGTCTGGCTCTGTCGCCCAGGCTAGAGTGCAGTGGCCGGATCTCAGCTCACTGCAAGTTCTGCCTCCCGGGTTTATGCCATTCTCCTGCCTCAGCCTCCCGAGTAGTTGGGACTAGCGCCCGCCACCTCGCCCGGCTAGTTTTTTGTATTTTTAGTAGAGACGGGGTTTCACCGTGTTAGCCAGGATGGTCTCGATCTCCTGACCTCGTGATCCACCCACCTCGGCCTCCCAAAGTGCTGGGATTACAGGCTTAAGCCACCGCGCCCGGCCCCTAAACTATTGTTTAAAAAAAACCTAACATAGTTCACAGCTATCGGCCCACACTGTAAGCAAATATCTGTGTGGGATGGGAGCCTTCATTTTGGAGTGGTTTTTGTAACTCTGTTTACATTAAAAATGACAGAAGAGTGTTTCGTTGCATTGACAAGGTCCCATTCTTTTCTATGGAGTATGATCCTTGTTGTCCATGAGTCTCTTGAATTTGAGCTCTTTCCTTTTGATGAAAACACTAATTTTGCTGGGTTTTGAGCAGGAAAGGTGATATTTCTCCAATGTTTGTAGATGAAGGTCGCATGACATTATAACCCCTCATTTCTCCCTTTAAGAGAGGATGGCTTTAGAGTGCTGAATACCAATGAAGTTATCAGTGCTGAAAGACCTTCGTGTACCTGCTCCACACCAGTCTTTGTCTTCACATAATCTAGAAATAGCCTCTAGGTTCCGTGCTCTTTCTTCACTAAGAGGAGAAAATAGAAAATTCAGGTTGTTGTCATCTGCGTAGGAGAGAAGGTCAAAGTAGTGTTTGGCACAAACCTGGCAGGAGCGTTAATATTAAACTGAAGAAGCTCCAAAAAATGCCTTTCCATTTCATTCATGTCTTCAACTGTAATGTCCTTGAGGATCTGGCAGTAGTCCACAGTCCATACAGCCTGATCATCGGAAACCTTGGAGGCAAGAAGAATGGCTCCCAGAACAATCCTTTTCCAGTTAGTGGGACAAATGTTGATTTCAGCGTAAGTTAAAAACTTTTTTCAGTAAACCAAAGTTACTGTTGTACATTCAGCTGTTAGCTGCGCAGCACTAAAAAGAGTACGAACAAATCTGTAAATAAACTTGTGCTCAGGATCATGCTTAAAGTATTCCTGTGGAACTTTTTCTCATGTAAGTGGATGTGATCTCTCATCAGAAATATCCAGGGATCTGTTTGCATCTCTGTTCTTTATGTGGTAATATATTTCTGAGGTCACACATTTTACTGTGGTTCTAAGATTAGGCTGGCTGACTGTTCTGTCATCTAGAAATATTGTTGAGCATGAGCTATACGTTTTACTAAGCTGTCCTGGAGATACATGATTTAAGTGGTTGCTTTTCCTCTTTTCTCGCACATCGGTTTGAGATTTGCTCAGGAAAATTGTGCTTGCCCTTGGATGGTCAGAAGGGTTTGACTCCAAGGCTAAATCTTCGGGTATCTGGCGGTTGCTGACGAGCTGCAGGTGGTGGCCCTGGCCCGCTCCGAAATCCAACTTGGCAAGCTCCACAGCAGCGGGAGCTACTGCCACCGCATCCCCTACCCGGATGCCGCCTCGTAGATGTCGGATGCGCAGTACACCTCAGACCCTGCGCACTTGCCCAGCTTGAGGCTGGTACTGGGGGACACGCAATAGGTCAGCGTGTTTCCCATGGGGCGCCTTCGCTTCTCTCCGCTGCCTCCGGCGCCTTCGCTAGCCCCCTACTCCGAGGCCCTGCGCAGCACCCGGTCCCCCAACAATGGCGCTGTCGGGGCTGCACCGCGCAAGCAGATGCCTCCTTTCCTCAGTTCGCCCACCCACCCCACGACCCGCCCCGGGCAGGCCTTGGGCCTCCTCGCACCCTAGCGCCGCTGCCGCGGCCTCCCCAAGCTGACTCCTCTCCAGATAATTATGTGTTTTTGTCTTTTGTTCTCTTTATGTGATGGATTACATTTATTGATTTGCATATGTTGAACCAGCCTTGCATCCCAGGGATGAAGCCAACTTGATAGTGGTGGATACGTTTTTTGATGTACTGCTGGATTCGGTTCTCCAGTATTTTTTTGAAGTTTTTCACATCAGTGCTCCTCAGGGATATTGGCCTGAAGTTTTCTTTTTGTTGTTGTTATTGTGTCTCTTAACAGTTTTGGTATCACAATGATGCTGTTTTTATATAATGAATTGAAAAATAAATCTCTTTTTCTCAATATTTTGAAATAATATTAGAAGTGGTACCAGCTCTTCTTTGTACATCTGGTAGAATTCATCTGCAAACTTGTCTGGTTCTTTTTTATTTGTGGTTGGCTGGCCATTTAAAACCAATTCAATTTTGGTACTTGTTATTGGTCTATTGAGAGATTCAACTTCTTATTTGTTCAGTCTTTGAAAGATGTATTTTCGCTCCAAGGTTATAGTCCTCAAGCTTGACCCAGATGAACTCTCTACTTATGTTCATGTTGCCTCAGTTTTTTCTTTTAGTTAGACATATTATTTAGAGGCCGGGCGCGGTGGCTCAAACCTGTAATCCCAGCACTTTGGGAGGCCGAGACGGGCGGATCACTAGGTCAGGAGATCGAGACCATCCTGGCTAACACGGTGAAACCCCATCTCTACTAAAAAAAAAAAATACAAAAAACTAGCCGGGCGAGGTGGCGGGCGCCTGTAGTCCCAGCTACTCGGGAGGCTGAGGCAGGAGAATGGCATAAACCCGGGAGGCGGAGCTTGCAGTGAGCTGAGATCCGGCCACTGCAGTCCAGCCTGGGCGACAGAGCCAGACTCCGTCTCAAAAAAAAAAAAAA
>NC_037687.1:20829386-20878827 GCF_003255815.1 Theropithecus gelada | reverse complement strand
AAAAAAAAAAAAAAAAAAAAAAAAAAAAAAAGACATATTATTTAGAATGTGCCAGAGCAGCCTCTATAGGGTAGCTCTCCTTTGATTTACTCTGTTTGCTGTAACACCCAAGGATGCAGAGCCAAGTTGATCCCACCTAGAATCTGCACATAAGGTCTGGCGTCTGCCTGGGATTTACAAGACAGGGCCAGAAGACTTTGAATTGAGAATGTACTGAAAACCAACAGAAGGCATTTTCTATATTGCGAGATGTCAGCGTAGAAATCTTAAAGCTCCCATTTGAGAGTGTGGCTCTTTAAGCTTTTCAGATCTTGTTCAGTGACCTGCTACAGTTATGTGAGAGACTCCAGGTGTAAATAGAATCTGATGACAGAATCTGTAAGTGTAAACAAGCATCTTAGTGAGAGATCAAGGCCACAAAGTATCCAGAGCCATGACCACAACTATACCTACCTGTAAAATATGATACTGGCGTAGAGTATTGTTGTTGCTCTTACCCAAAACCTAGCAAATCAGGATAGGTGATCCAGGTTCTGGAGCTCCACCAAGGCAGTTCCATCTTCTATTTAGAATCAGCATGAATTTCTCTCAGCCTGGCTTATCATCGGGCCATCAGCCCAGGGTCACTAAGAACCTTCTCGCAATCACCTAGGCGTCTTTGAGACATTTGAGGATGTCCAGGGCAGAATTGTGTCAGGCTGACAAGAGTGGTTGATTCTGCTTGTGTCTCAGTGTAAGAGAAATGGGTCATTCTGTGTTTTTTTTCTCCCCTCATATAAGAGATAACTTTGGTTTGTACCCAGATGAGAGTTTCTCTAGTTTCCTGTTACTTTGGTGAAAGACAAAGAGGAGGTCTGGTGACTCAAAAGATAAACTAATTGCTTCCATTTTGTAAGGTCATTCAAAAAATAGATGAAGCAGTCATGGTCCCTACCATCCGGAAACTTTTGGTCTAGACTAGCAACTGGATACATGGTTGAATTAAACAACATATGGTTGGTACGGTGAATGGATGTGTGCAAAGCAAAATAAAACTTTGGCCTCTTCAGCCGGGCGCTGTGGCTCATGCCTATAATCCCAGCACTTTAGGAGGCTGAGGCGGGTGGATCACCTGAGGTCGGGAGTTCGAGATCAGCCTGAACAACATGGAGAAACCCCATCTCCGCTAAAAAAATTAGCTAGGCGTGGTGATGCATGCCTGTAATTCCAGCTACTCGGGAGACTGAGGAGGAGAATCGCTTGAACCCAGGAGGCAGAAGTTGCAGTGAGCCAAGATCGTGCCATTGCACTCCAGCCTAGGCAACGAGAACGAAACTCCATCTCAAAAAACAAAAAACTTGGGCCGCTTCTTTTTACATTGTTGTGTCTTCTGAGGTTATCACCTGAAGGGATATTTATGGACTGAGGAGTTATTATTTGTGTATCTTTTACTTTATTGAGAATACATATTTATCTTCTAATAAAATTATTCCAGAAAACTTTTAAAAAGTCATTTAAATTGCTTGATAGTATAGTTATAAAATTGACAGAGCAGTGGCAAAAATAGATAAAAGTTACATAAAGTCTGGAATTTAAGTTTTTCTTAGGTAAGCTTAGGAAAAACAGAACTGGAAATACCCCAGTGGCATAGAGAACAGAATTCTACATAGGGTCCTTTCCCTGCCCCATTTCTGTTCAGTTTCACCCTTTTTGAAGGCCTTCTTTAGGTCTGGCCCACTCTGGAGTCTTGCCTTTCAGAACTGTTTTATAAAGGTCAGAGTTTTGGCCAGTAAATCCTTCTGCCTTTCTAGAGCGGGTGCTTACAATTTCCTGCAACCCAAAAGCAGATAAATAAGAAAAATAAACTATACATTTTAACATCTTATTTCTTACAATTTTGTATTAAAACCGGTGCTTACAGAAACATTCCATTTAGCAACGTGTTTTCTATTCCTGCAGTTCCAGTAGTTGCTCCACAAATCACAGACAAGTAAATATAAATAGAAAAAAATTTCTTAAACTCTTTCTATGCCCCACTCCTCTGTCTATATTTAGCTTTATTCTCTACATTTTTAAAAAAAATCAATGACAGAGAAACAAGAGGAAGAAGTAATAATGCTGGGCCCTTTATCTAAATCCTGAGACTTATTGAACACTTAGTATCAACTTCCAATGTGTTATGCCCAGCACAGTGCTCTGTATTATACTCTTGAGCACATAGTACCTGCTTAATAATTATGCATTACTACATATGTACATGTTGTTTTCCAAATGCAGACTTATTCCAACATTGCTGCCTTCTGTTTCCTCTGTAAACTTTAAAGAGCCAGCAAATAATATAAAACTTCAAGATGAAGTGTAGTTGTCTTCATTTGTACCAGAAGTATTTGTGTTGTGACAAGAGTGCTGAGTGTAAGGAACTCTGTGCTGTGCCCGCTTTCTCTAACTAATGCTAATGATGAGCCCGAGGGAGCAACATCAGCATTGACAGGGGACTTGTTTGAAACACCCATCCATGGACCCTTTCCAAACCGGCAAAATCACATTATGTAGAGTGGGACCAACATTACCAAGTGATTTTTAAGTTCATTAAAGCTTGAGAGGCAATGCTTAGCTTAGTGGTTATCAGCCTAGCCTTCTCATTAGTATCACATGGCCAATTGGCAGAAACCTCTTGTTTCCTCCCCACAGCTCCTGTTTATTGTTGTGGGTGGAAGCATCCATGTTGTTTAAATGAAGGGCCTCATGTGACTCTGACGTGAGGCCAGAATCAAGTATGAGGGCTTCAAGATACATTCATGAGAGTTAAGTGCCACCTTTGCACTAAAGGGTGGTTACAGGACCTGTTCTGTTTGGGTTTGGTAGGGACAGGACAGTGTGGCCCATATTTTCATTACTGTAGCAGAAATTGCTGGTGTTTGTGGCAGGGGAGGGCACCTGAGGACAGGAAAGGAGAAACATATTTTTACATCCATGGAGCAGCACGTTGTTCTTGAATCTCTTCTGTTATAAAGGAAAGAAATGGGTGGACTTTTTGGTCTTTGTCCTTCTGTCTGTGGGTCTGATGCTAGCAGGTAAGAAGATGGTGCTGACGTGTTTAAGGCAGTTTTCTCAAGAAAAGTGTTAACTTGTTTAGAGAATTTCATCTGAAAAGGATTCCAAGAGAAGGAGGAGAAAGAGGAATTTTTTTTTTTTTTTTTTTCAGCTAAACATGTCTCAGATCAAGAGGTTTGTCTCTTCTTTCTTCTGGAGTCTCACGCATTTAGTATTTGCAAACCTTTACTTCTCTACTTGTGTTTTTCCTTACTAATGAGTTTAACTACTTTTTAAAATTCTAATGGTAGTCAAAGGTCTATGCAGAATATTTATTTCCTGTGTACTAGAGCCTTCTCTACATTCTCAATATCATGGCTTCTTATATGCCATGCAGAATTCCTGCCATGAATTTATGATCCACTATTAAAAATGTTCCCATTATGGCTGTTGAATATGGAAGGATGTGGATACTCAAGATTCCTATTGGGAAAAGCTGGGGTTTACATGGAGGATATGTAATGTTGAGGTTCCATCAGTGTTCTCCATTAGCTCTATGCAGAATAGGATTAAGAAAATACTTATTTAAATAAGGTGGCATTTATTACCCAGAAAGTTCAGGAAAAAATACTGAGAGATACCTGCTCTGTAGGGTGCTAAAGAAAGACTACTTAAAATCATTATTGGAGCTGGGCGCGGTGGCTCATGCCTGTAATCCCAGCACTTTGGGAGGCCTAGTCGGGCGGGGCAGATCACGAGGTCAGGAAATCCAGACCATCCTGGCTAACGCGGCAAAACCCCATCTCTACTAAAAATACAAAAAATCAGCCAGGTGTTGTGGTGGGTGCCTGTAGTCCCAGCTACTCCGGAGGCTGAGGCAGGAGAATGGTGTGAACCCAGGAGGCGGAGCTTGCAGTGAGCCGAGATCGCGCCACTGCACTCCAGCTTGGGGGACAGAGTGAGACTCTGTCTCAAAAAAATAATAATAAATAAATAAATAAATAAATAAAATCATTATTGAAAATTACAGAACATTGGAGATACCTGTATCTTGAACTTTGCATAAAACTGATGTTTCTGTATGATTGAATTCAGACTATAATTTACTTTTTGAGGGGCAATATCTAGGCGATGATGCTGTGTTCTTCTATGTGCATCAGCACACCATAAAATGTGGTTAATATTAATAATTTACTTGGTTAAAAAGCGCTCTGATGTTTCTTTCACTACAGAGTTAACTATTTTTCTTGTCATTATTAGGTATCTTTATGCAGATAATGTGCATAAGCCATCACATTTAATGTGGCAGGTGCCCTTTTTTCTTAGGTTTTCTTTGCATGTATCTGTCTTCGGAAAATGAAGTCTCTTTGTTTACAGGCCAGAAAAATCAGGCAGCTACTGGATGTTTCACAGAATTTTCTTTTGGGGCTAAAAACATTGGCATTACTAGTGAGCTCATTAGAAATTCAGAAACTCGGCCGGGCGCGGTGGCTCAAGCCTGTAATCCCAGCACTTTGGGAGGCCGAGACGGGCGGATCACGAGGTCAGGAGATCGAGACCATCCTGGCCGACACGGTGAAACCCCGTCTCTACTAAAAAATACAGAAAACTAGCCGGGCGAGGTGGCGGGCGCCTGTAGTCCCAGCTACTCGGGAGGCTGAGGCAGGAGAATGGCGTGAACCCGGGAGGCGGAGCTTGCAGTGAGCTGAGATCCGGCCACTGCACTCCAGCCTGGGCGGCAGAGCGAGACTCCGTCTCAAAAAAAAAAAAAAAAAAAAAAAAAGAAATTCAGAAACTCAGACTTCATTCCAGATCTTCTGAGAAAAAGTCTGCACAAGATTTCCAGTTTATTGTACACATTAAAATTGAAGAGGTGCCTTCTAACTCAACATCTCTTTTTTGTCTAAAAAATACACACAGCTCATTCTTTATGATGTAAATATTGCACTAAAAAATGTATATGTTTGTGTTTATGCTCTTAATTTTATACTTTATTATCTAAAAAGTATCATATATACACTGGTGTTGTGGATCTTATGCCATTCTCTTCTCAGTTAGAGGATATTTTAGAGAATATTTCTGGGTTAAAAATTACTGCAAATTTTCAGTTATTTCTATTAATCAGAACCAATTCTCTTTACTCTGTTGTTTCATTATAATTAAAATGATAATTTCTGCTCATGGCCACTTGGTAAATATATGTGTGTCTGTGTGCTTATGTTTTTCAGGGGCCATTGACATTTAGGGATGTGGCCATAGAATTCTCTCTGGAGGAGTGGCAGTGCCTGGACACTGCTCAGCAGGGTTTGTATAGGAAAGTGATGTTAGAGAACTACAGAAACCTGGTCTTCTTGGGTAAGAATACCTTTAATACACAATTTCTAATATACCCTAAAGATTTCCTTTCTCTTTTTTTGTGGAATGATTTTTGGTAATTTATGCTTTGCATAAATGAGTTTCTGATCCGTTTTTTCAAGAAAATCTTGAGACTTTGTCTGTGTGGAAAAGAATGTCTTCAAGATGTTTCATCTTGACCTGAACTTCCCACATTCCAAAGCTGATCTGTATCCTTCACTCTAGATCAGTGGTAATTCCAGAAATTTAGTGGCATAAAATATTGTTGCCCATGATTTTAGGCCGGACATGGTGGCTCACTCCTGTAATCTCAGCACTTTGGGAGGCTGAGGCAGGTGGGTCACAAGGTCAGGAGTTTGAGACCAGCCTGGCCAACAAAGTGAAAATACAAAAATTAGCCAGGCATGGTGGCACGTGCCTGTAGTCCCAGCTACTCAGGAAGCTGAGGCAGGAGAATCGCTTGAACCCAGGAGAATGGGGGTTGTAGTGAGCCAAGATCATGCCACTGCACTCCAGCCTTGGCAACAGAGCAAGACTCCATCTCAAAAATAAATAAATGTGTATGTATATTTGTCCATATTTTAAAATCTATTCGTCACCACCAATTTTTTGATTCATGAGTACTGGATAGTGAAATTAAGGACCTACAAGTTTTAAAGATTTTCTAAATATTTAGAAATTTCTCTCATTAATTAGTATTTTGGGATTATTCTAGAATATTCTATCACCTCCTCTTTACTAAGCATACGACTAGGATGCTAATTGGAGAATATGAAAAAGATTCATGTTATTTATTTCTAATAAAGCAGGTATTGCTGTCACTAAGCCAGACCTGATCACCTGTCTGGAGCAAGGAAAGGAGCCCTGGAATATAAAGAGACATGAGATGGTAGCCAAACCCTCAGGTAGGTGAGAGTGAACACAACAGATGACACAGATGAGAGGTCCAAAGGTCAAAGAGAAAACTGGTCATTAAAATGTGATTTGGGAAGCTGTTCCAAAGGAAATAGTTTCTGGGACGCCTGAGTGTTTTTGTTTTTTGGGTTTTTAAAATTTTTTATTTACTTTATTTTTTATTTTTATTTTTATTTTTTTTGCTGTCATGTAGGGGCATCTTCTGTCTTATGCTTTTTAAATTCTTTAAATATTCTACTTTCCTTTTGGTGATCTTCCTTCAAGTTTACAGTGAAAGCCAGAGTCCTTTTAATGGTGTATAAAAGACTGTACAATCTGCCTGCTTTTCCATTATTTTGGGGTACACACAGATATCTGCATGATTTTGGGAAACTCTATGTTAAACTATTTTTTAGTTCTCTTTTTTCATCCTGTCTGAAATGTGTGAAAGTAGTGATTTCTGTTCCATTGATTTGTTTGTTAATCTTTCTGCACATTCCGTCCTGTTTTTACTACTATATTCTTGAAATACAGATAGAAATTATAAAGTATAATACCCCTCTGCTTTGTTCTTTTGCCTCAAGATTGCTTTGGCTTTTCGAAGCTTATTGTAGTTTCTTGTAAATTTTAGAATTGTATTTTTTATTACTGTGAAAAAAATGTCACTGGAATTTTAATAGGAAGTTTATTGAAGCTATAGACTAGATAATATGACACTTTAACAATATTTATTCTTTCAATCCATGGACATGAAGTCTTTTAAAATTTGTGTCTTCAATAATTTATTTCATTGGTATCTTACATCTTTTTTGTTTTGTTTTGTTTTTTGAGAAGGAGTCTCGCTCTTTTGCCAGGTTGGAGTGCAGTGGCGTGATCTTGACTCACTGCAACTTCCGCCTCCTGGGTTCAAGCAATCTTCCTGCCTCAGACTCCTGCATAGCTGGGACTACAGGCGCATGCCACCACACCCAGCTAATTTTTTGTATTTTTGGTAGAGACAGGGTTTCACCATGTTGGTCAGATTGTATGGATCTCTTGACCTCGTGATCTGCCTGCCTTGGCCTCCCAAAGTATTGGGATTACAGGCGTGAACCACTGTGCCGGTCTATCTTATATCTTTTAATGTAAAGATTTTTTTTACCTTCTTGGTTAAATTTGCTCTCAGAAATTTATTATTTTAATGCTATTGTAAATAAGATTGTTTTCTTAATTGTATCAGATGGTTTAAATTTATGGAACAATAATTTATACTTGTAGGTTAATTTTATATTTTGCTAATTTACCGAGTGTATTTATTGCTTTAGACAAATTTCAATGTAGTGTTTATTTTTTATATATATAAGATCATATGATGCACAAATAGTAACTTTTACTTACTTATCTTCATTTTCAGTGGCTTTTTAAAAATGTTTTTGACTCATCATTCTGCCACTTACTTCCAGTCCTACGTTAAAATAGAAGCATTGACAGTGAGCACAATACAGTTTTGCATTGGTGTCTGTGAATTTGACGGAGCAGACACCTCTTCACCTTTTTGTTTGTTTGTTTTTGTGTTTTTGTGGGTTTTTTTTGAGACGGCGTTTGGCTGCTGTTGCCCAGGCAGGAGTGCAGTGGCGCGATCTCTGGCTCACTGCAACCTCCGCCTCCCGGGTTCAAGCAATTCTCTGTCTCAAAAAAAAAAAAAAAAAGAAAAATTAATGATTTCAAAAACACGTAACATAAAATTTACCATCTTAAATCGTTTTTTTTTTTTTTGAGACAGAGTCTCGCTCTGTCGCCCAGGCTGGAGTGCAATAGCGTGATCTCGGCTCACTGCATCCTCCAACTTCTGGGTTCAAGCAGTTCTCCTGCCTCAGCCTCCTGGGTAGGTGGGATTATAGGTGCCCGCCACCACGCCTGGGTAATTTTTTCGATTGTTAGTAGAGTCAGGGTTTCACCATGTTCGCCAGGCTAGTCTTGAATTCCTGGCCTCAAGTGATTCCTCCGCCTCAGCCTTCCAAAGTGCTGGGATTACAGGCATGAACCACTGCGCCCAGCCTACCAAAAATTTCTTTAAGTGTACGTTTCAGGGCCAGACCTGGTGGTGGCTCACAACTGTAATCCCAGGATTTCGGGAGGTCAAGAAAGGAGGATCACTTGAGCCCAAAAGTTTGTGACCAGCCAGAGCAACATGGGGAGATTCCTTCTCCACAAAATTATTTTAAAAATTGCCAGGCATGGTGGTGTGCACCTGTGGTTTCAGCTACTTGGGAAATTGAGAGAAGAGAATTACTTGAGCCTGGAAGTTTGAGGCTGAAGTGAGTTGTGCCACTGCACTCCAGCTTGGGTGACAGAGTGAGACTGTCTCACAAACAAAAGAAAGTTTTATAGGTCAGGCGTGGTGGCTCATGCCTGTAATCCCAGCACTTTGGGAGGCTGAGGCGGGCCGAATACCTGAGGTCAGGAGTTCAAGACCAGCCTGACCAGCATAGTGAAACCCCATCTCTACTAAAAATACAAAAATTAGCGGGGCCTTGTGACAGGTGCCTGTAATCCCAGCTACTCGAGAGGCTGAGGTAGGAAAATTGCTTGAACCCGGGAGCCAGAGGTTGCAGTAGCCCAGATTGCCCCATTGCCCTTCAGCCTGGGCAACAAGAGTGAAATATCATCTCAAAAATAATGATAATAATAATAATAATTACATTTTAACCATGTTAAGTAGATTCACATTGGTATGCCAAAGACTTTTAGAAATTTTACATCTTATGAAACTAAAAATACCCAATAAGTAACAACAACCCATTTTGCCCTCTCCCAAGCCCTTGACAAGCACCCTTCCACTTTCTGTTTGTGAGTGTGACTATTTAAGATATCTCATGTAAGTGGAATAATACAGTGTCCATCATTTTGTTTCTGGCTTATTTCAGGTGACGTAGTATTCTCAAAGTTTATCTTTTTTTTTTTTTTTTTTTTTTTGGAGACAGAGTCTCGCTCTGTCACCCAGGCTGGAGTGCAGTGGCCGGATCTCAGCTCACTGCAAGCTCCGCCTCCTGGGTTCACGCCATTCTCCTGCCTCAACCTCCCCAGTAACTGGGACTGCAGGCACCCGCCACCTCGCCCAGCTAGTTTTTTGTACTTTTTAGTAGAGACAGGGTTTCACCGTGTTCGCCAGGATGGTCTCGATCTTCTGACCTCGTGATCCGCCCGTCTCGGCCTCCCAAAGTGCTGGTATTACAGGCTTGAGCCACCGCGCCCGGCCTCAAAGTTTATCTTAAAATGTGACAAGATTTTCTTCTTTAAGTCTGAATAATATTCCATTTTATGTATATGTTACATTGTTGATGTGTTCATAAATCAAGAGACACCTGGGTTGCCTCAGCCTTTTGACTTTTGTGAGTACTGGTACAATAATCATAGATGTTCAAATATGTCTTCTAGGTCTTTTGTTGCGTATTTTGAATATAGATTCATTAATGGAGTTGCTGTATTTGATAATAATTCCATTTTTAATTATTTGAGAAACGTAATATTTTAAAATGATGACTACATCTTTGTTTTCTACCAGTATCAACAGAGGTTTCATTTTCATTGCATCATCAACAGATTTGGCGTCTTTAAATAATTTATAGTGGCCATTGTAATGGATGTGAGGTGATTTCGTTTTTCATTTTTATTTTTATGCGTTTCTCTACAAATTATTAATTTGTAATTTGGTCAGGCTGGTCTTGAACTTGTAACCTCAGGTGATCCACCCACCTCGGCCTCCAAAGTGCTGGGATTACAGGTGTGAACCACTGCGCCTGGCCTGAATATTAACTCTTATCACATGTGACTTGCAAATATTTTCACCCATTTCTTATGAGGCATTTTCACACAATTGAATTTTTTTTTTCTAATGTGGAGAAATTTTGAAGTAGAGTGTAGTTAAATTTTTCTGTTTTTTTGTTATTGTTCATGCATTTAATGTTGTAGCTAAGAAAATGATGCCAAGACCCATGTCATGGCTTTTTTTCTATTTTGTTCTAAGAGATTTGTTTTTTTATGTGTGTAAGTATTTTATTGAAAACATTTTTTATATATGGTTCAAGGAAATGATCCAACTTTATTTTATCAGTGTTGATATTTACTTCTTACCATTATTTTTTGAAAAAATTACCTTTTCTCTATTGTATGTTCATGGCAGCTTTGTGGAAGTTCATCTAATCATATACTCAAGGGTTCATTTCTGAACTCTATTCTGCTCTTTCATCTGTTTATCTGTCTTTGTATTAGTACCATACTGTTATTGTTATTGTAGCTTTTAATGTTTTAAAATCAGGAAGTATAATGCCTCTGTTCTTTTCATGGGTGTTTGGTTAGTTATAGTTCACAATCAAATATTTTAAAGAATATTTCTGTAATAACTGTGCTATTGAGATTTTTATAGAGATTGTACTGAATTTGTTCACCTCTGTAGGTTATATTGGTATCTCAACAAAATTAAAATGTTTGACCCTTAGCAGGAATATGTTGAAGAATGTATTTTAATTTAATTTAATTTTATTTATTAGAGACAGAGTCTTCCTATGTTGCCTAGGATAGTTTCTAACTCATGGGCTCAAGCAGTTCTCTTGCCTCAGCCTCCCAAAATGGTAGTATTACAGGTGTGAGCCATTGCACTCAGCTCATCTGTTTTATATTTAGATATTGTTGGATTTGCCAATTTTACTTTTGCTTTTAATTCCTAGTTTTATTCCGTTCTGGTCAGTTACCATGCAGTGCATGATTTTAGTCTTCTTAAATTTGTTTGTTTGTTGTCGTTTTCAGACAGGATCATACTCTGTCACCCAGGCTGGAGTATAGTGTCATAATTTTGGCTCACTGTAACCTCAGCCTCCTTGACTCAAGTGATCTTTACACCTCAGCCTCCTGAGTAGCTGAGACTATGGGCATGCACTACCATGCCTGGCCAATTTTTTGATTATTTGTAGGGACGGGGTCTCACTATGTTACTGACACTTGTCTTATACTTGTGGTCCCAAGGGATCCTCTCACTTTCATCTTCCAAATTGTTGAAATTATACATATCAGCCACTACACCCAGCTGGTATTCTTTAATAAGACTTGTTGTGTGTTCTAACAGAATACATCAGGTATAAATAAGAATATTGTTTATTATTTTGCTTTTAACTGAAAAGTTTTGTACATGTGTGTTAAGCCTAGTTTGTCTGTGGTATGGTTTGGATGTCCATGTTCTGCAAACCTCATGCTGCAATGTAATCCTCCATGTTGGATGTGGAACTACGTAGGGAGGTTTTTTAGTCATGGGGGCAAATTTCTCATAAATGCCTTGGCACCAGCCTTTTGATAATCAGAAAGTTTACACTTCATTAATTCAAATGAGAGCAGTTCATTAAAAGAAGCTGGCTTTTTTTATTTTTTCGAGATGGAGTTTCACTCTGTAGTCTAGGCTGGAGTGCAATGGCACCATCATGGCTCACTGCAACCTCCACCTCCCTGGTTCAAGGGATTCCCTTGCCTCAGCCTCCCAAATAGCTGGGATTACAGGCACCCACCACCATGCCCAGCTAATTTTTGTAGTTTTTTAGTAGAGATGGGATTTCACCATGTTGGTCAGGCTGGTCTCGAACTCCTGACCTCATTGACCTCCCAAAGTGCTTGGATTACAGGTGTGAGTCTCTGTGCCTGGCCTGAACCTGGCTTTTTCACCTCACACTTGCTCTTTTTCTTACCACATCCAGTTTCCATTCTTTGCATATGGCTAGTCAGTTCTCCCAGAACCATTTATTAAATAGGGAGTTCTTTCCTTATGGCTTGTTTTTGTCAGATTTTTCAAAGATCAGGTGGTTGTAGATATACAGTCTTATTTCAGAGTTCTTTATTCTGTTTCATAGGTCTGTGTGTCTGTTTTTATGCCAGTGCCAGGCTGTTTTGGTAACTACAACCTTGTAGCATAGTTTGAAGTTGGATAGCATGATGAATCCAGCTTTGTTCTTTTTGCTTAAGATTGTTTTGGCTATATGGGGCCTTTTTGGGTTCCATATTAATTTTAAAATAGTTTTCTCATTCTCCATCAATTATTATTATTATTATTATTATTATTATTATTATTATTATTTGACAGAGTGTCACTCTGACGCCCAGGCTGGAGTGCAATGGCGCAATCTCGGCTCATTGCAACCTCCACCTCCTGGGTTCAAGCAGTTCTCCTGACTCAGTTTCCTGAGTAGCTGGGATCACAGTCATGCACCACCACACCCAGCTAATTTTTGTATTTTTAGTAGAGATGGGGTTTCACCATGCTGGCCAGGCTGGTCTTGAACTCCTAACCTCAACTGATCTGCCCGCCTCAGCCTCTCAAAGTGCTGGGATTACAGGTGAGAGCCACCATGCCCGGCCTGCATCAATGTTTATCAGGGATATTGGTTTTAAGTTTTTATTGTTGTTGTTGTTGTTTTTATATCTCTGCCAAGTTGGGTATCAGAATGATGCTGATCTTATAAAATGAGTTAGGGAGGAGTTCCTCCTTTTCTTTCATTTAAAATGGTTTCAGAAGAGATGGTACCAGCTCTTCTTTGTACCTCTGGTAGAATCCAGCTGTAAATCCATCTGGTCCTGGGCTTTTTTTGGTTGGTAGCCTATTTATTACTATCTCAATTTCAGAACTTGTTGTTGGTCTATGCAGTGATTCAACTTCTTTCTGGTTCAGTCTTGGGAGGGTATATGTGTCCAGTAATTTATCCATTTCTTCTAGATTTTCCAGTTTATGTATATAGAGGTGTTGATAGTATTTTCTGATGACTGTATTTCTTTTTTCTTCTTCTTCTTCTTTTTTTTTTTTTTTGAGATGAAGTCTTGCTCTTGTCCCCCAACCTGGAGTGTGATGGTGCGATCTCGGCTCACTGCAACCTCCGGCTCCTGGGTTCAAGTGTTTCTCCTGCCTTGGCCCCCTGAGTAGCTGGGATTATAAGCGCCAGATGCCCTGCCTGTCTAATTTTATTTTATTTTATTTTTAGTAGAGACAGGGTTTCACTTTGTTGGCCAGGCCGCTCTGTAACTCCTGACCTCAGGTGATCCACCCACTTTGGCCTCCCAAAGTGCTGGGATTACAGGCATGATCCACCACGCCCAGCCCTGATGATTGTATTAATGTAGGGTCACTGCTGATATCTGCTTTATCATTTTTTATTGTGTCTATTTCATTCTTCCCTCTTTTCTTTATTAATCTAGCTAGTGGTCTATCTCTTATTTTTTTAAAAAACAGCTCCTAGATTTATTGATTTTTTTTTGAAGGGTTTTTTTTGTGTCTTTTGTCTCCTATGGTTCCACTCTGATCCTGGTTATTTTTTGTCTTCTGCTGGCTTTGGGGTTTGTTTGCTCTTGGTTCTCTTTTTCTTTTAGTAGTGATGTTAGGGAGTCAATTTGAGATCTTTCTAGCTTTTTGATGTGGGTACTTAGTGCTATTTTTTCCCCCTTAGCACTACGTTAGCTGCATTCCAGAGATTCTGGTATATTGCCTCTTTGTTCTTATTGGTTTCAAGTAATTTTTGATTTCTGACTTAATTTTATTATTTACTCAGAAGTCATTCAGGAGTATGTTGTTAAATTTCCATGTAGTTGTGTGGTTTTGAGTGAGTTTCTTACTCTTGAGTTCTAATTTGTTTGCACTGTGGTCTGAGAAACTGTTATGATTTCAGTTCTTTTGAATTTGCTGAGGAATGTTTTACTTCCAATTATATAATCAATTTTAAGTAAGTGCCATGTGGCAATTAGAAGAATGTGTTGTGTTGTTTTTGGCTGGTGAGTTCTGTAAATATCTATCAGGTCCACTTGACCTACAGCTGAGTTCAAGTCCTGAATATCCTTGTTACTTTTCTTTCCCAAAGATCTGTCTAGTATTGGCAGTAGGGTGTTAAAGTCTCCCACTGTCATTTTTTGGGAGTCTAAGGCTCTTTGTAGGTATCTAAGTATGTTTTATAAATCTGAGTGCTGACTGGACATGTGGCTCATGCCTGTAATGCCAGCACTTTGGGAGGCCAAGGCAGGCAGATCCCCTGAGTTCAGGAGTTTGAGACCAGCCTAGCCAACATAGTGAAACCCTGTCTCTATTAAACATACAAATTAGCTGGGAATAGTGGTTGGTGCCTGTAATCCCACCTACTCAGGAAGCTGAGGCAGGAGAATCACTTGAAACTGCGAAGTGAAGGTTGCAGTGAGCCAAGATTGTGCCATTGCATTCTAGCCTGGGCAACAGAGTGAGATTCTATCTCAAAAAATAGATCAATAAGGCCAGTCATGGTGGCTCATGCCTGTAATGCCAGCACTTTTGGAGGCTGAGGCTGGCCGATCATGAGGTAAGGAGATCAAGACCATCCTGGCTAACAAGGTGAAACCCCATCTCTACTAAAAATACAAAATATTAGCCGAGCATGGTGGCGAGCGCCTGTAGTCCCAGCTACTCAGGAGGCTGAGGCAGGAGAATGGCGTGAACCCGGGAGGTGGAGCTTGTAGTGAGCCAAGATCATGCCACTGCACTCCAGCCTGGGTGACAGAGCGAGATGTGGTCTCAAAGAAAATCAATCAATCAATAAAAACAAATCTGGGTGTTCCTTGAATTGACCCTTTACCATTATGTAGTGTCCTTCCTTGTCTTTTTTTATCTTTGTTGGTTTAAAGTCTGTTTTATCATAAACTACAATTGCCACCCCTCCTGATTTTCTGATTTTATTTGCTTGGTAAATTTTTCTCCCTTTATTTTCAGGCTATGTGTGTCTTTGCATGTGAGATGGGTCTCTTGAATACAGCACACCAGTGAGTCTTGACTGTTTAACCAGCTTGCCATTCTTTTTCTTTTCTTTTTTTTTTTTTTTAGACAGAGTCTCACACTGTCGCCCAGGCTGGAGTCTTGAGTGCAGTGGCATGATCTCAGCTCACTGCCAGCTCAGCCTCCCAGGTTCACACCATTCTCCTGCCTCAGCCTCCCGAATAGCTGGGATTACAGGCACCTGCCGCCATGCCCGGCTAATTTTTTGTATTTTTAGTAGAGACGAGGTTTCACTGTGTTAGCTAGTATGGTCTTGATCTCTTGACCTCATGATCCACCCGCCTCGGCCTCCAAAAGTGCTGGGATTAATTGGGGCATTTAGTCCATTTAAATTTAAGGTTAATATTGTTATATGTGAATTTGATCCTGTTCTTGTGGTGCTAGCTGGTTATGTTGCAGACCTGTTGATGTAGTTGTTTCATAGTGTCACTGGTCTTTGTACTTCAGTGTGTTTTTCATTTGCTGGTAGTGGTTTCTTCTTTTCATATTTAGTGCTTCTTTCAGGAGCTCTTGCAAGGCAGGCCTAGTGGTGATGAATTCCCTTAGCATTTGTTTGTCTGAAAACGATTTCATTTCTCCTTCACTTACGAAGCTTAGTTTTGCTGGATATTCTGGGTTAGAAATTCATTTTTTTAAGAATGCTGAATATTGGCCCCCAATGTCTTCTGGCTTGTAGGGTGTCTTTTTAGAGGTCCAATTTTTAGTAGGCTACCTGGCCTTCCCTTTGGCTGCTCTTATCATTTTTTCCTGAAGTTTAACATTGAAGAATCTGATAATTATATGTCTTGAGGTTGATCTTCTCATGGAATATCTTACTGGAGTTCTCTGGATTTTCTGAATTTGATTGATGGCCTGTCTTGGAAAAGTTCTTCTGGATGATATCCTGAAGTATGTTTTCCAACTTGGTTCCATTCTTTCCATCTCTTCAGGGTACTGCAATCACTTGTAAGTTTGGTCTTTTTACATAATCCAATAGTTCTCGAAGATTTTTTTCATTCCTTTTTATTTTTATTTTTTCAATCTTATCTGCCTTATTTCAGCAATATACTCTTCAAGCTCTGAAATTCTTTTCCCTGCTTGGTCTACTCAGTTATTGATACTTGTGGTTGCATTGTGAAGTTCTCATGTTGTGTTTTTCAGTTGCATCAGGTCGGTCATGTTCATCTCTGAACTGATTATTTGGGTTAACAGCTCCTGTAATGTTTTTCATGGCTCTTAGCTTCTTTGCATTGGATTAGAACATGCTTCATTAGCTCACTGAAGTTCATTATTGCCCACCTTCTGTAGCCTACTTCTCTCAATTTATCCATCTCAGCCTTCTCCAGTTCTGTGCTCTTGTTGGAGATATGTTGTGATTATTTGGAGGAGTAGAGACACTGGCTTTTTGAGTTTACAGCATTTTTTTATTGATTCTTCTCATTGTCATGAGTTTATCTAGCTTTGGTCTTTGAGGCTGCTGACCTTTGGATGGGGTTTTTGTGGCGACATCTTTGTTGGTGCTGCTGTTGTTGCTTTCTGTTTTTCCTTTAACAGTCAGGCCCCTCTTCAGTAGGGCCGCTGTGATTTGCTTGGGATCTACTTCAGATCCTATTTGCCTGGGTTTCTCCCACACCTGGAGGTGTCACCAGTGGAGTCTGTAGAACAGCAGAGA
The DNA here is from genome assembly GCF_003255815.1 of Theropithecus gelada. Taxonomy (NCBI): domain Eukaryota; kingdom Metazoa; phylum Chordata; class Mammalia; order Primates; family Cercopithecidae; genus Theropithecus; species Theropithecus gelada. The sequence continues at coordinate 20,862,112 of NC_037687.1, read as the reverse complement.
GAATTGCCTGCTCCTTCATCTGTAAGCTTTATCCCAGATGGGCACTGAACTGATGACAGTGGGAATACTTCTTTTTTTTTTTTTTTTTTTTTGAGACAGAGTCTCACGCTGTCGCCCAGGCTGGAGTGCAGTGGCCGGATCTCAGCTCACTGCAAGCTCCGCCTCCTGGGTTCACGCCATTCTCCGGCCTCAGCCTCCCGAGTAGCTGGGACTACAGGCGCTGCCACCTCGCCCGGCTATTTTTTTTGTATTTCTTAGTAGAGACGGGGTTTCACCGTGTTAGCCAGGATGGTCTCGATCTCCTGACCTCGTGATCCGCCCATCTCGGCCTCCCAAAGTGCTGGGATTACAGGCTTGAGCCACCGCGCCCGGCCGGAATACTTCTTTATAAGTTGTCTTACAATGCCTGTTGGGGGGTCTCACCCAGTCAGGATGCACAGGATTCAGGAACCACTTAACAAAGCACTCTGGCTGCTGCTTGGTGAAGGGGGTGTGCTTCAGTGGGGGAAATTCCATACTTCTGGACTGTCCAGATTCCTCAGAGCCAGCAGGGGGAAAGACTAAGTCTGCTGATCTGCAGAAACCACCTCATTGTTACTATTTTACGTGTTTCTTGTAGATATGTCTTTTCTCATTTCCTGTGTTACTCCCTTAATTTTTGTTTGTTTTAATTTTGTTGTGACATGTACTTTGATTATTTTTTATTTTGTTTTGCATACTTTCCATAAGTACAATGTAATCATCTTGAAATATAATGTAGCCATATTGAAAAACAGGTTACATAAAACATCTTAAAGTTAAAATAATGTATTTTAATCTCATCACACCTTCAATTAAATACAAAACCTATACTGTTATATTTTCCAATTTGTTATTAATATTAAAAGCCATATTATCTTACATTGTGTATCTACTAACAGATTTATGCAGATTTGTATCTTGTTATATCTAAATAAGAACTGTAAGGGTTTTATGCCCATCATTATGATAGTAAAAAATTCTGCATGTGTCTGTTATTTACATTTAATGGAGAGCTTTGTATTTATATACAGTTTTTTGATACTTCTAGCATCATTTTGTTTTTCAACATAATGGACTCATTTTAGGATTTCTTTTTGTTTATATGCAGAGTCTCACTATGTTTCTCTGGCTGATCTTGAACTACTAGTCTCAAGTGATCTATCTGCCTTGACTTCCTAAAGCTGTAAAATTATAGGCCTAGCCACTGTGCCTGGCCACCATTTAACATTTTATGTAGGACTGTGGTAATTGTAATAAATGCCCTGAACTTTTATTTTGGAAAGTCTTTGTTTTTATCTTGTTTTCAAAGTAAAATAATTTTGAATTAAGTATTGGTTAGAAATTTTCTTATTACATCAAAATTTGGGAAGTTCTCAGCCTTTTTTTCTTTAAGTAACCTCTGTATTACTTTTGCCCTATATTCTCCCAAGATTCATTTCATGAAAATACTGATCTACTTGATGGTGTCCAATATGTTTTACATTCCATATTTTAATTTTGTGTTATATATTTTATGTTATATATATGTTTTTATATTTATTTTATATTTTATATTGTGTTATGTATTTTAAAGTATGACACGTAACACCAGTTGCTTGTGTTTTGGTGTTTTATTTTATATTATAATTGTGTACGACAGTGTTTAACTCTGTACAATTTAAGGCAGTGTCTAGCAAAATCAAATATGAATCAGCCATATGTCTACTGCCAATATAATTACCTCTGTGTTTGTTTGCCTCTATAAATATGTTTATTTTATGACTTGTATATTTGTTGTGTAGGTTTGTTGTAAATGGTGGTTCAGTCTTGGCTAGGTGACCAGTTATAAAAATTCTCCTAATTCCAATATCTGTTGTGAATCTACATCACTTCTGTGTGGGAGAAACACTTTGGAATTTGAAGATAATATTGAAACTATTATAATTGGATCTTTTTAGGTATTGTTCATTTTTACTTGTCAAAAACACACAAAATATTATCAATTTTTTTGTTGTTGTTGTTGAGACAGAGTCTCACTCTGTCGCCCAGGCTGAGGTGAAGTGGTGGGATCTTGGCTCACTGCAACCTCCGCCTCCTGGCTTCAACCGATTCTTTTGCCTCACTGTGTTGGCCAGGCTGGTCTCAAAGTCCTAACCTCGTGATCCGCCCACCTTGGCCTCCCAAAGTCCTGAGATTACAGATGTGAATTACTGCACCTGGCTCATTATCAAATATTTTTTAATATTCTGTTTAGTCCTATTAATTATATTTATAATGTCATGCAGCATACCCCTAGAATGTTTTATCTTGCAAAGCTCAATCTCAATGTACAACAACAACCAGTTTTTCTGATTTTCTGGCACTTTGCAAAAACCACTTTGTTTTCTATTTCTAAGAATGTGACTGCCCCATATGTCTCATACAATCTGTCTTATTGTGGCTAGCTCATTTTATTTTGCATAATGTCATCAAGCTTTATTTTTAGAGTTGTTAGAATATTTCCTGCTTTTTAAATCCTGGGTGATATTCCAGTATTTTTATATTGCAAATTATATCTATTGGATAATTTGGTGACAGAAATTTCCATTTCTGCCGGGTGCAGTGGCTCATTGCTGTAATCCCAGCACTTTGAGAGGCTGAGGCAGGCAGATAACAAGGTCAAGAGATCAAGACCATCCTGGCCAACATGGTGAAATCCTGTCTCTACTAAAAATACAAAAAATAGCTGGGCATGGTGGCACACACCCGTAGTCCCAGCTACTCAGGAGGCTGAGGTTGCAGTAAGCTGAGATCGTGCCACTGCGCTCCAGTCTGGGCAGCAGTGCAAGACTCCATCTTTAAAAAAAAAAAAAAAAAAGAAATTTGCATTGCTTTTACCTATTGCCTTTCAGTAAAAATGCTGCAATAATTATGGATATGAAAATAACTCTTCATATAACCATATATGTGAAAGTTTCTATAGCTGCAGCATTCTATTTTATTAGTCTACTTTTTAACCATTATACTCATACCAAATTACTTTAATTCTGTAGCTTTGTAATGTGTTTTGAAATCAGGAACTATAATGCCTTCAACATTTTCTTTTTTTGAAGACTCTTGGGTACTTTATTCTCTCTTGACATTTTATATACTTTTGGGGTTGTTGTTTCTGTTTCCTCAAAAATGCAATGAGAATTTTTGTTTTGTTTTTTTTTGTTTTTTGTTTTTTGTTTTTTTTTGAGACGGAGTCTCGCTCTGTCGCCCAGGCTGGAGTGCAGTGGCCGGATCTCAGCTCACTGCAAGCTCCGCCTCCCGGGTTCACGCCATTCTCCTGCCTCAGCCTCCCGAGTAGCTGGGACTACAGGCGCCCGCCACCTGGCCCGGCTAGTTTTTTGTATTTTTTAGTGGAGACAGGGTTTCACCATGTTAGCCCATGTTGGGATGGTCTCGATCTCCTGACCTGGTGATCTGCCCGTCTCGGCCTCCCAAAGTGCTGGGATTACAGGCTTGAGCCACCGCGCCCGGCCGCAATGAGAATTTTTTAACAACATTGCATTAAATCTGTAGATTACTTTGAGAAGTATGGACGTTTTCAAAATATCAATGATTTCTACCTTTGAACAGGAGCATGCTCAAGAGTGTGTCATTTAATTTCCATGTATTTGTAAATTTTTAATCTTTTTCTATTATTGTTTTATACTCTCATTCCATTTTGTTCATATAATATAATCCACACAATTTCAGTCTTAACAAATGTGTTAAGACTTCTTTTTTGGCCTACCATGTGGTCTATTAAGCAGAATGTTCTATGAGCAATTAAGAAGCATGTGTATCCCGATATTGTTGAGACTTCTCTATACCTCTGTTAGAAATAATAGTTTTATACTGCCTTCAAGTCCTCTCTTCACTTACAAATATTCTGTTTTGTTTTATTTTTATTATGGAAAGTAAGTTATTGAAATGTTCTACTATAATATTGCTTTCTAGGTGATTCTTCCATTCTGTCAATATTTGCTTTATGTATTTGGAACCTTAATGTGAGATACACACATACACACACACACTTGAGTTACGTTATCAGTAAATGAATCTATTATTGTTTAATGTCCTTCTTTGTCTCTTTGCAGTTTTGATTTGTAGTACATTTTATAAATATGAAAGTTTTTCACTTAAGATGTACCTTATGTAATATTATTTTGATCTCTTCTCTCATTTGGTTAATATTTTTATGCAATATCTATATCCATCTTGCCACTTTGTTTTTTTTTTATCAGTAGATCTCAGCTTACTCTCATAGAAAGGCAAGTTGGATATCGGTTTTTAAAATATTTAAATAAATCTCTATTGAGAGTATGTCTATTGATTGAAAAGTTAAAGATATATATTTAAATAATCTTCTGAAGCAGAAAGACATAGTAATGTTATTTTATTCATTGCTTTATTTGATTCTTATATCTTGGTCACTCATTTTCTCTCTGTCTTTGTGTCTTTTTATTTTTATATTGATATGCTTTTACTTCTTTCTTATTTTGTTTCATTTATCTATACGCATATGTTCTTCTTGGGACCTTGGGGATTATATAAACCTCCAAAAGATACAACAGTATATTTCAATCTGGTAAAAAGGAACTTCAGTTGCATGCACAATTTTTTTCTCATTACATCTCCCCTCAAATTTGTCATTGATTTTGCTAATTGTATCTTTTTATGTGGTGTATTTATTAACAGATGTTTATAATGATTTCTGTGATTTTCTCTTTCAAATTTTAGGGAATAATTAAAAATGTTTTCTGCACCATTATGATAATGCTAAGAAATTCCATTTTGGTGTATGTGCATATACTTAGAAGTAAAAGTATATATGTGCATATAATCTTTCCAGAAAGTAATCTAATTTTTTGTTATTGTGGGGTTTTTTGTGTTTGTTTTGTTTTTATTTCATTTTTTCTTTTATTATTATATTTTTAAGTTCTAAGGTACATATGCACAATGTGCAGGTTTGTTACATATGTATACATGTGCCTTGTTAGTGTGCTGCACCCATTAACTCATCATTTATATTAGGTATTTCTACTAACGCTATCCCTCCCCACTCCCAAAAGTAATGTATTTTTATTTGACTATGTGTTGTTTTTGTTGAATCATGTTATTTTCAATAGAAGCAACTGCTTTCAATACTTTTTATATGTAAGGTTTATGGAGTTCCAATATACTTTTCAGAATTTTGTTATTTTTGAAAGTTTTTTTCTTTTTATTTGGCAGGACAGATTTGCTGATGGTATTATGCTTACTTGATCACTGTATTTTTCAAGAGTTTGACTTTATCACACACTTCCCTTCTGGCCTGCAAAATTTTTGTTGACAATTCACTGGCTGTCTCATAAGACTGCCTGCAAATGACTCATCACTTTTATCTTGCAGCTCCCAAGATTCTCTTCTGGTCTGTGACTTTTGAAATTGTGCTTATATGTGTGTTTGTTATAAATATCTTTGTGTGTTTCCTAGTTTGTTTGTTGAGCTTCTTCATTTGTACATCATTGTTTCTTTCAAGATTTTTCAGCTATTCTTTTTTATATTTATTACCTCCACAATTTCTGTTTTTTTGATATTCTAAATATTTATGTTCTTCATTTTTCTGATTTTCTATAGTTCTTTGTCTTCCTATTTCACTTATTGAGTATTATTCAATTTATTTTCAATTATTAAAATCAATGCATATACTTTTTTTATGGTTTCTTTTTGAAAATTATATTTTTATGGAACCATATTGCCTTATTTTGTATACATTGTAATCTTTGATGGAAATTTGGACATTAAAAAAGGCTACCCGTTACAATCTTCATAATGTAGCTTTGTCCTGGCATGGTCTGAACAATTGTCTTGGTTAGAGATTCTGGGAGTCTCTCAAACATGTTCTTAGAATGTGTCTTGTCTGAAATTTTGTCTTATTTTTTAGTTAAAGGAGTTTATTCATGTTTCTTCTTAACAGTAATCACGTGCTATGCCTGTTTTCTCTCTGTGGTACAGCAGTCTCTCTGTTGCTGAAACATTTACCTTTGGTCTCAGCAAACTTAAACTGTCACTCCAAAGCATACCACCATTTCTTTCAGCACTATATTTCATGAGAGATACACACCAGTGTCCGGAAAGGCTCCTAGAAGCAAGTAATAAAGATAAATGTGCCAGTGTTTTACTTGTCATTAAAAAGTTGGCAATTTGCTTCTAAAGACACTATGTTATATTGGGGAGCAGGAAGAGCTGTGTTGGGTAAATGTAACAGATTTTGACTTCTAAGTGGCTCCTTGCATTGTTCTCACCAGGGCACTTCACACACTTAACTCATTTATAAATTTTTTTCAGATGTAATTTGGTTGGTATTTTTTTTGTTGGTTTTTTTTTTTTAACATTTATATGTCTATAAAGGAATGAGGGCCTTTGGTATTTTCCTATGCCATCTTATTTATATAGTTTGTATAGTATTATAGGTTAGACTTGTAAACTGTATTATCTGTGTCTAGTAGGTAATTTGTTATTTTTTATCTCTTTCAGTTATATGTTCTCATTTTGCCCAAGACCTTTGGCCAGAGCGGGACATTAAAGATTCTTTTCAAGAATCAATACTGAAAAAATATAGAAATTATGAACATGACAATTTACAGTTACAAAAAGGCTGTAAAAGTGTGGATGAGTGTGAGGTGCACAAAGAAGATAACAAATTAAACCAGTGTTTGATAACTACCCAGAGAAACATATTTCAATGTGACCCATATGCAGAAGTCTTTCATACATTTTCAAATTCAAACAGACATAAGACAAGACAACCTGGAAAGAAACCTTTCAAATGTAAAAAATGTGAGAAATCATTTTGCATGCTCTTACACCTAAGTCAACATAAAAGATTTCATATTACAGAGAATTCCTACCAATGTAAAGATTGTGGCAAAGCCTTCAACTGGTTCTCAACCCTTACTACACACAGGAGAATTCATACCGGAGAGAAACCCTACAAATGTGAAGAATGTGGGAGAGCATTTAACCGGTCCTCACACCTTACTACACATAAGATAATTCATACTGGAGAGAAACCATACAGATGTGAAGAATGTGGCAAAGCCTTTAACCGGTCTTCACACCTCACTACACATAAAAGAATTCATACTGGAGTGAAACCCTACAAATGTACAGAATGTGGCAAAGCTTTTAACCGGTCCTCACACCTTACTACACACAGGATAATTCATACTGGAGAGAAACCCTACAAATGTGAAGAATGTGGCAAAGCTTTTAACCAATCCTCAACCCTAACTACACATAAGATAACTCATGCTGGAGAGAAACCCTACAAATGTGAAGAATGTGGCAAAGCTTTTTACCGATTCTCATACCTTACTACACATAAGATAAGTCATACTGGAGAGAAATTCTACAAATGTGAAGAATGTGGCAAAGGCTTTAACTGGTCCTCAGCCCTCACTAAACATAAGAGAATTCATACTGGAGAGAAACCCTATAAATGTGAAGAATGTGGCAAAGCCTTTAATGAGTCCTCAAACCTTACTACGCATAAGATGATTCATACTGGAGAGAAACCCTACAAATGTGAAGAATGTGGCAAAGCTTTTTACCGATTCTCATACCTTACTACACATAAGATAAGTCATACTGGAGAGAAATTCTACAAATGTGAAGAATGTGGCAAAGGCTTTAACTGGTCCTCAGCCCTCACTAAACATAAGAGAATTCATACTGGAGAGAAACCCTATAAATGTGAAGAATGTGGCAAAGCCTTTAATGAGTCCTCAAACCTTACTACGCATAAGATGATTCATACTGGAGAGAAACCCTACAAATGTGAAGAATGTGGCAAAGCTTTTAACCGGTCCTCACAACTAACTGTACATAAGATGATTCACACTGGAGAGAAACCTTACAAATGTGAAGAATGTGGCAAAGCCTTTAACCGGTGCTCACAACTAACTGCACATAAGATGATTCATACTGGAGAGAAGCCCTACAAATGTGAGGAATGTGGCAAAGCTTTTAACCGATCCTCAAACCTTAGTAAACATAAGATAACTCATACTGGAGAGAGATCTTACAGATGGGAAGAATGTGGTAAAGCCTTTAACCAGTCCCTGAGCCTTATTAAACAAAATAACTCATACTGGAGAGAAACCCTACAAATGTGAAGAATGTGGCAAAGCCTTTAGTCCTAAACTCTTACTAAACATAAAAAAATTCATACTGGAGTGTGAAGAACATGGCAAAGCCTTTAATAAGTTCTCAATTCCTAACAGACGTAAGATAATTCATACTAGAGAGAAATTCTACAAACCAGAAAGATGTGACAGTACTTTGAAAACACCTCAAACTTTTCTAAACATAAAGGCAATCACAGTGGTGAGAAATCCTAGAAATGTGAAGAATTTGATAAAGCTTTTAAATGGTTGTCACACTTGATTGTAGGTAAGATAATTTATACTGGAGAAAACTTCTACATGTGTGAACAATGTGGCAAAACTTTTAACTAATGCTCACACCTTACTGCATAGGAAAGCATTTATACTTGAGAAAGATTGTACAAATATAAAGACTGTGAAAAAGCCATTAATACACGCTCACATCTTACTCAACATCAGAGAGTTCCTACTTAATAAAAACATTATAAGGCCAACTACTGTCAAAATATCTTTAAGAAAATATAAGCCTTTAAGGTGAAGAGTATTTTGAAGAACATTGTAGTAGGATTGTAATATGTTTACTTGTATCACAGATCTTACTGTACACATTTTGTATTAGAGGAAACCTCTGAAGCAGTTGCTCAAACTTTGTTCAGTATCAGGGAATTTATATTGAAAAAAAAACCTTGCAAATGTAATACATTTGGAAAAATACTTTTTCAAAAACTACAGCTTAGAAAACACGAGAGAGTTCATACTAAAACATATTTTTGCAGATACAGTAAAAATTTTTTAAATTTTTAATCAAAAATTAAATCTATGTAAATATCAGAATTTACAGTAGAAATATATAAGGCACTGACACTTCAGATATTGTACTAAATCAGAGTGCTGAGTAAAGAAAATAAAACTAAAATTTGTAAAAAAATGATTTGTATATAACTTTAAAAGTAGTAAAAGTTTTTTTGCAGTTATTACATTCAAAGTATGCTTAACTTTGAAAAAATATTTTGAAAAGTGAATAATGATGTAATTCAGCTCTCAAATTATTTCCTGCTGTTTCTTCATTCCTATTTACATGTGAAAGCATGTGATCAATTGTTGCTGCATCAAAGATATGAGAGATTCTTTTTTATTAGGTGAGCATTATTTATAAACTTTGTTATGAAAAAGTAAGGACATTAAAATGTAAGATGTATGATGAAAATCGTACAAAAGTAAAGAGACTTTTGTGGTTAACTTATAATATTGAGTAATGTGTGCGTTAGGTGTTCAGAGTAATGTTCTGCATTATGAGAAGAAAACATTTTAAATTTCATTTATAAGTAAATTAAAATTTAGTATATTGTACTAATTATACTTTTATATAAAATGCAGTGTATTTTTTTAAATTTCAGATTATATGTGATGTTAATATATTCAACCTTTTTAACATGTTAAATACTATTGTGCATTCAATGAAGTGTTATTATGTCACAAACCTTAACCTATTCCTCCTTACTCAAGGGTGCACATAAAACATGGTAATATATATACTGTTTGGTAACATAATGGATTAACATCTCTAGTAATCTCTTTTGCCAGTGGCTTTGACTGCAAATAAGTTAAAGAATATTACTTCTGTAGGTTAAAATTTTGTTTTTATTTTATTTTATTTTTTGAGAGGGAGTCTTGCTCTGTCGTCCAGGCTGGAGTGCAGTGGCGTGATCTTGGCTCACTGCAACCTCTGCCTCCTGGGTTCAAGCAATTCTACCTCAGCCTCCCAGTAGCTGGGATTACAGGTGCCCACCACCATGCCCAGCTAATTTTTGTATTTTAGTAGAGACGGGGTTTCATAATGTAAGTCAAGCTGGTCTCGAACTTCTGACCTCAAATGATCCCCCCACCTCGGCTTCCCAAAGTTCTGGGATTACAGGCATGAGCCACTGTGCCCAGCCAAATGTTTATTTTATTTAAATTTATTTTTCTTATTTGGGGTATATAATATGAGTATATATTCATGCAATATATGGCATATTTTGATACAAGAATATAGTATATAATAATCACATCAGGGTAAATGAGGTATCCATCACCTCTAGTGTTTTTCTTTTGTATTACAAACAATCCACTTTTATATTTTTAGTTATTTTAACATGTACAATTGTTATTGATTACAGTGTTATTTTTATGGTCATAATAAATTATGTAGAAGTATAAATAAAATCCATGCATTTCTGGGTCCTGAATAAATATTTTTAAAGTTTTCTAATATTTATTTTTTGAGCATGTTTCCTGTCTGCCTGCAAACACATGCAGACTTTTAGTTTTCATTTACGTAGAGTTAAATATATGTTAGTCTAAAGATAAACTTTAGGTGTAAGAAAATTATAGAGTGAGTTTGTGTGTATGAATTTATACCTGTTTTCAGAAGACAAAAGCAATATTGAACAAAACAAATCATTTTAACAAGATGACTACTAGAAAACTAAAAACCTCAAAAATGCTGAAAGCAAATGTATTCTCTGCTTTGTATTGAATTTATTACTGTACAATCTATGGCTAATAGTTCTGAATCTCCCCATGGAAATTCTGTTTATACTTGCCTGGTACTCATGATAGACCCCTAATTATTTTGTATCTTTTTATATAAATATTTTACAGATTACAAAGTATTCATTATGTGAGCTGGTCTGTGATTATAAGAATAATTGTTATAAAATTTAGTAATGCATACAAAATTTTTAAATGTAATTCCACAATTAGTGTATTAAGTTACATTTTATTTAGTTAGAACACTTCATTTTGTTTTTAGTTGGAGAACTCTATCACTCTTTTGTTATTTTTTCTTTTCACTTTTTATAATTCACATAAGTAAATTTATTGAGTCAATTTGTTCAGTTAAGTACTAGGGAAGCTTGATAAGTTGTGAGAATGTTTTTATATTTAAATATAGCAAACGTACATAACAGTTCTTACTAACAGATGTTCCATAATAAGCTGTAAGTATTCCTGCTAAAGTTAGTTTGTAACTTCAATTCAGAGATGAAAAATATCAGTTGTGAAGAAATAAAATTGATTCTTCATGTGGAGAGGACATATTTTCCAGGCCACAATGCTGAATCCTGCTGAATTTAAAGAGAAGTTCTGCATCTTTTATTTCTTAATTATCTTCAGATTTGTCTGTATTATGTGTATCCCACCTATGTATGCAGCGCAACCCTTCTCCTTTTTCTGTGTTATGGCTTCAGTTTTCTCACTGTTGTCTTAATGCCATTTCATTTCACATGATGCCTTGTAAATTTTGATGAGAACGTTCGTTTTTTTTTTTTTTTTTTTTGAGATGGAGTCTCGCCCTTTCGCCCAGGCTGGAGTGCAGTGGTGCAATGTGGGCTCACTGCAACCTCTGCCTTCCAGGTGAAAGCACTTATCCTGCCTCAGCCTCCCAAGTAGCTGGGATTACAGGCACCTGCCACCACAGGTTGGTTTTTTTTTTTTTTTTTTTTTTGTATCTTTAGTAGAGGCCAAGCTGACGGGACTGCTGGAAAGATCCTTTTCCTACCGACAAGCAGCCACCTGAGCTTTTCATTGTTGCTGCAGTTGGTGGGTCTTTCTCAGGCCTCCCTGAGCTCTTTGCCTTCCCTACCCTGCCAAAGGCAATGCTTTTTTCTCTCCTTTCCCTTTATTTTTTCTGTTACTCAGGATGACCGTCTTGCCCAGAGGCCACAAGTTGAAACTCCTGATTGGAGGTTGAATTAATGATAACAGGCCCAACTAGGGGCAAGTTTGAGGCTTGTCAGTTTGATACTGATTGCTAAGTAGAGAGGCAATCAATATCAAAAAATATGTGTTTTGTCACACATATTTTGCTCCGGCCAAAATGAAAGAAGATAATTTTCCTCTGTGTTGTGGCTTGGCCCCCAGTGCTGTGGGGCAGCCAGCCATGTCACTAGGGCCACTCAGGGAAAAGGAACCCAGAAGCTTGGCATGCTGGCAGAAGGGTACAAATTTCTTACCAAACAGAATTCTGGCATCTCTCTATATATATGCAAACTCATTGAATGAATGGCAGAAATCACTGTTTATCTCCTCTGTAAAGTTTTAATTGGAAAATGCATTTGTGATACTAGTCTTAAGACATAACAAACCTGTTGTACTTTGTGCTATAAATGTCTTTCTGTATTGTTGTCATTAAGAGGGGGTACTTCAGGAGAGAAAGCTGGCCTAGGAGGTTCAAGATGGCCCAGCAAGCTGGTCAGTCATGTCCTTGGAAGACTGACCTTGTAACCATGTGACAGTACTTTCTCCTGGTCTCCACCATCACAATGGTGGCCCAGGTTCAGGGTTCAATTTCCAGCTTAGGGAATGAGTACTGTCTTGTTTGATATTTCGGTGACCTTTACCATTTGTTGATTCTCTTTCCCTCTAGGAACCATCTCAAGTTTTCCTTTCTCAGAATACCTGTGAGGTTGCCTTTGGCAAAGTTCGAAAGCCAGAGAGATTTGACCTGACTAAAGTCTGGTAATAAGAAATTTAAAAGAGCACTTGTGGGCGGCAAGACACCCAGGTGCCGAGACAAGAGATTGAGGGCACGAGCTGTTCCAGTATCATAAAATATATAAAATAAGAATAGTTATACTAAATATAGATAATAGATATGATTATATATGAATATCGTTAATCATTAGTTTGTAGCAATTACTCTTTATTCCAATATTATAATAATCCTTGCTGTACAATCATAACCTAGGAAAAACCTGGCCATGCAAAGATAGGAGCTGAAGGGACATAGTGAGAAGTGACCAGAAGATGAGTGCAAGTCCTGTTATGCCCAGAGAGGGCCACCAGAGGATTCCTTGGTCTAGCAGTAATGCAAGTGTCTGGGAAGATGCCTGTTGCCAAGCGGATTGTGGTCTAGCGGTAGCATCAGTGCCAAGGAAATGCACCCGCTATATAACAGACTGGGAAAGGGAGTCCCCCTTTCCCAGGGGAGTTTAATGAAGACTCTACTCCTCCACCTCTTGTGGGGTTATCTGGAGGCCTAACCGTCTCCCTGTGATGCTGTGCTTCAATGGTCACACTCCTAGTCCTCTTTCATGTTCCATCCTGTACACCTGGCTCTGCCTTCTAAATAGCAGTAGCAAAATTAGTGACAGTATTAAAAACCTCTAATATGAGGAAATAATGGCATAGACTGTGACCTCTGTCTGTCACTCCGCCTCAGCTGCCAAACAGGGAAGGGCCCCCTGTCCAGTAGACATGTGACTCATGTGACCTTGTCAATCACTGGAGATGACTCACACTCCTTACCCTGTCCCTTTTACCTTGTATCCAATAAATACCAGCACAGCCAGGCATTCAGGGCCACTACAGGTCTCCGCGTCTTGGTGGTAGTGGTCCCCTGGGGGCCAGCTGTCTTTTATCTCTTTGTCTTGTTCCGTGTCTTGGTGGTAGTGGTCCCCTGGGGGCCAGCTGTCTTTTCTTTTATCTCTTTGTTTTGTGTCTTTATTTCTACAATGTCTCGTCTCTCCAGAGAGAGAAAAACCCACCAACCCTGTGGGGCTGGACCCTACATAACTAAGCTTAGAAGTCAGCCTTAATTAAAAGCAGATATTCAAGCTCTAACAGACTGTGTGCAGGGGGAGTGTGGCAAGATGAGATGGCTGAGGGGGTTGTGGGGAGTGTTGGAACTATTGAATATCCTGATTATATTGTTGGTTACACAAACCTGCAGATATGTTAGAATTCATAGAACTGTACACCCCCCAAAAGTCCACTTTTTATTGTAAAACGTCAAGAAGATTGAATATCTTCCATTTTACTGTGTTTAACCTAACAATCCTTGAGAAAAACAGAGGAGGTACCACAGGCCCTGTCTGGGAAACACCCTTTTCTCCTCATGAAACCTCAGGAATTGAAAGTGGATAGATCTCTCTCAAAATCTGATTTGAGAAAAATCTGATTTTCTGTTCTGCTTTGCATTCATTATCTGACATTTTTTACTTCTGGGGTTATCAGAAATTATTTCACATATGAAAGAACTTTGGTATGTAATAACTGAGTAAGAAATATACTTTTGAGGATGGTTAATAGCAATTATGGGGAAATAGTTCTTCACATTTGAATCAGAGAAACATACCCTTGACCACATAAAAAGTATGGGGATGTCCCCACACCCAACTGAGAAATAAGATTACCATGGGAATGGACTGATTGTTTCTTGGATCCATGATCTGATATTAAAATGGAACCCTTAGTTTTGGAGGATCTGTTTTGCCTTCCAGCTGTGTTTACTTTTTAGGCCGTAACAACTACATGTTTTCCTGGCCCTGGGATCCATCCTGAAGCTAGGAATTCAATTAAGAAACTGACAAAGGAAAAACCTTAAAACTACTGAAACTTTTGTCTGTATATTTCTGTGTTGAGTGTGTGATATAAAAGAGCTCTGATTAATTGGTTTAAAAACAATAACAGCTTAAATCATATATTTTGTCAGAAAAGTAAAATGTGTAATGCCTTTTAGTAGATGTGACAAGTAATCTTTTGGCAATTAAACAGTTGTAAAGATTATTGGAAAAATAAAATGTCTTCAAAATATAAACATTTGATCAAAATTATACAGGTCAGATATTAGGTTTACCAAATATTTTAAGGTCATAAACTGCTTCTTTGACTTTTAAAAATTGTTCAGTTTTCCTACCTTGAAGCCATTAGATTCTAAATAAGGCCTGGGGACATATGGAATTAGTCATGCCCCCTTTCTATACAAAGAAGGTTATAAAGAGGAAAGGTTTTATATTAAAAAAAAATCTTGTATAGCAAATTCTTTTCCTAAAATAAAATGACTGGTTATTTAAAAACAGGGATGTTGAGGACAAAGCAGAAAGTCCAAACATATTTTAGACAGTCTGTACTGAAACGAAATAAGAAACGAAAATAAGAAACAATAAGAAACGAAAGCATTCGTGAAAGGTATTTTATACAAGAAACGTTATACAATTAAAGGTGATTAGACCTTCTGAATACTTCATAAAATGCCACTAAGACTCTTACTGTACAACTTGCCAGCTTTACAGCTAGGTAAGGCCTGAGGCACAAGGAATTAGTTACACCCTCTAACTATTAATACACTGGAAAGAGTCAGACCTTATCTACACTTGTGCCTGGGTCCTAGACTCCACACCTAGTACATAACTAAAATCCCACTTACCATGGTTTTCACCATAGGTAAAAGTTTCTAAGAATTAACATTGTAACATGGAATTTTGATGACTACAAAACAGTTTTACATGCAAGGTATGCAAAGAAAATGAAATGTGTTTTTGATAGTTTATAAAAAATAGAAATGTAGATTTGTCTAGATTAAAAGGTTTCAAGTTAGATAGAATAAAACTGAAAGTTTTAACAAATTGTGGATAATTTTTGAACATTTAATTGTAAAAGAGATTCTGTGAGCATATTGACTAAAGTTAAAGGGGTATTATCCAGGTTTAATATATATTGAACACTGAGATAAAAATGACAAGTTTCTCTTAAAGCTCTGATCAACTCTTTAACAACAAAAAATGTGTAAATAGTTATAAAAGTTTTATGAGAATAATATGTTATGGTCAAACATTAAAATTGGATAAATTTGTCTAAAGATTCATTAAGGCCGGGCGCAGTGGCTCACATCTGTAATTCCAGCACTCTGGGAGGCCGAGGTGGGTGGATCACGAGGTCAGGAGTTCAAGACAAGCCTGGCCAAGATGTTGAAACCCCATCTGTACTAAAAATACAAAAATTAGCCAGGCACAGTGGCAGGCACCTGTAATCCCAGCTACTCAGGAGGCTGAGGCAGGAGAATCACTTGAACCTCGGTGGCAGAGGTCCAGTGAGCCGAGATCAAGCCATTGGGTTTGACATCACTATTACACAAATATAATGGTGAAATTTGGATCATTTAGTATAAAAATGATACAGGAAACATTGTCAAATGTGAAATCATGTTTTACTCTTTTTGGACTATATTTGTATAAATATGCTATTGGTATGTGCTTCAAAATTATAGGGCCGGGCAACATGGCTGACGTCTGTAATCCCAGCACTTTGGGATGCCAAGATGAGCAGATCGCTTGAGGTCAAGGGTTCAAGACCAACCTGGCCAACAAGGTGAAACCCCCGTCTCTACTAAAAATACAAAAATTACCAGGCATTGTAGCATGCAACTGTAGTGTGGTAGCATGCACCCAGCTGCTCTGCTCTGGTGGCTGAGGCAGGAGAATCACTGGAACCCAGGAGGCAGAGGTTGCAGTAAGCCAAGATCACACCACTGCACTCCAGCCTGAGCAAAAGAGTAAGACTCCATCTCAAAAAAAAAAAAAAAAAAAAGGAAACCGCTATAATTCTAATATGACTAAGTGTATGTCATTAATAATTGCACTTTGGGAGGCTGAGGCGAGTGGGTCACCTGAGATCATGAGTTCAAGACCAGCCTGTCCAACATGGTGAAACCCCATCTCTACTAAAAATACAAAACTTAGCCGGGTATGATGGCAGGTCCCTGTAATCCTAGCTATTTGGGAGGCTGAGGTGGGACAGTCGCTTGAACCTGGGAGGCAGAGGTTGCAGTGAGCCAAGATTGCGCCACTACACCCCAGCCTAGGGGACACAGCAAGACTCCGTCTCAAAAAATAATAATAATAATTACAATTTTTACCTAAAATAATTGTATGCCACAGAGCTAACCAAATTTCCTTGACAATCATGTTCTTTTTCTACTGTAACTGCCCTAAAACTTGGCCATCCGGACAATCATCTTGTGTCAATCTTCTTCAAAAGATGATTTGTAGTCAACTATAAGACATTGACAGATGTTCCTAAATGCAAGTTTTTGATAACATTAGAAATTGTGACATTAGAATAGAGGAAGAGCTTTTTTTGTTTGTTTTTTTGAGATGGAGTCTCACTCTGTCACCCAGGCTGGAGTGCAGTGGCATGATCTCAGCTCACTGCAAGCTCCAATTCCCAGGTTCACGCCATTCTCCTGCCTCAGCCTCCCAACTAGCTGGGACTACAGGTGCCTGCCACCATGCCCAGCTGGGTTTTTTTGTATTTTTAGTAGACATGAGGTTTCTCCATGTTAGCCAGCATAGTCTCGATCTCCTGACCTCGTGATCCACCCGCTTTGGCCTCCCAAAACGCTGGGATTACAGGGGTGAGCCGTTGTGCCCGGCCTGAGGAAGAACTTTCAATACTAATGGAGAACTAAAATGGTCATGACTAACAAACAGAACAGGAATTAACTGAGTGGACTGAACTAATAGAAGACTGAAGTAGTATTTTTTGACTTTGCCTAAAACATAATTGATCTTTTGTTTTTCAAAGTCAAAAAAAACTATTCTTTCGAACTATTCACACCTTTTAACAATTGAGTAGGCCGGGCGCGGTGGCTCAAGCCTGTAATCCCAGCACTTTGGGAGGCCGAGACGGGCGGATCATGAGGTCAGGAGATCGAGACCATCCTGGCCGACACGGTGAAACCCCGCCTCTACTAGAAAATACAGAAAACTAGCCGGGCGAGGTGGCGGGCGCCTGTACTCCCAGCTACTCGGGAGGCTGAGGCAGGAGAATGGTGTGAACCCGGGAGGCGGAGCTTGCAGTGAGCTGAGATCCAGCCACTGCACTCCAGCCTGGGCGGCACAGCGAGACTCCGTCTCAAAAAAAAAAAAAAAAAAAAACAATTGAGTAAAGTATACACCTGTGAAAAAAATTTGGAAAATATTTGTGAGTATTCTGAACGTATAACAATTTACTTATTCATATAAGTGCAATAAGAAACTGTTTTCTTTTACAACAGGACACAATTAGAGAAACTTGTTATTTTACCAAGGCTTTGACTAGAATGACATGTTATGCGTTAATGAACTAAACTTGACTTGTAGAACCAATAAAAGCTCCATGGGAAAACTGGTATCATACCTTGTCTACACAGGCCCTGTACCAGGTTCCTGGCTTGTGGTAAATAAAAAAAATTCTTATCTGAGATTCCTTTTATAAAACAAGGTTCCATCAAAGCCAATTTAAAAGGCCTATGTGAAAAGAAATAATCAGGCCAAGTATAAGACTAAAACTTATTTTACAAATAAATTGGCCCTATTATAATTCATCTTTAATAAAAATGGGAAACTGGAAAGAAATTATATTTCAAATACTATGGTACACTTTTTATTAGATTCTGTTCTCATCAGTTGTTTTTGAGTTTTTTTCTACAATTTTAGCTAACCTTACTAATTTCTGTGAACAAACCAGTAATTTCTGGCTACAGCTCAGAAGAAACAAGCAAGAGGGATGGGTAATGTAAAAATCTGGATCACTGTTTGAATTCTGAATACATTACAATCAGCCACCAACTTCATAACAGCTTTGCTCCAACAAATGCCCAGTTCATGAAAAGCTTTCTTAAGTTTACTTGGAATAATTTTGCTTATTTTTTTTTACTGTGAATATATTGATATATTGCCATTGTACTCCTTGTGTAGAAATGCAGAATAAACTTCCTGGGTGTTTTCTTAAAGTGAACACTTATTAATCTTCCAGATATCACCTATTGTTGGAACTCAGAGTTAGGAATGGCCCTCATCATACTGATGCTTTCTGATTGAGCTCCTCTCTACCTCAAATACAGAAGACCCTAATAGTTAGGCAAGAATATCATCACTTCTATTCAGCATGAAGTAGTAGCAGAAGATTGATCTTCGTCCCTCTACAACCCTTAGGGTTAAGGGTTTCCTTGTTTAAAAAAAAAAAGGGCGGGGGGATGATGTCAGAGGCATATTGAACCAGAGCAAATCTATTTTGAATAGGGCCTGGGTAAAATAGGGCTGACATCTACTGGTCTGCATTCCCAGATGGTTAGGCATTCTAAGTCACAGGATGAGATAGAAAGTCAGCACAAAATACAGCTCATAAAGACCTGGCTGATAAAACTACTTGCAGTAAAGAAGTGGGATAAAACCCACCAAAACCAAGATGGTGGTGAGTGTGACCTCTGGTCATCCTCACTGCTACACTCCCACCAGTGCCATGACAGTTCACAAATGCCATGGAAACATCAGGAAGTTACCCTTTAGGGTCTAAAATGGGGAGGCATATATACTCCACTGCTTGATTAGCAAATAATCAAGAAATAACCATAAAAACGGGCAACCAGCAGCCCTCAGGGCTGCTCTGCCTATAGAGTAACCCATTCTTTTATTTCTTATTAATAAACTTGCTTTCACTTTATGGACTCATCTTGATTCTTGAGTGAAATCCAAGGACCCTCTTTTGGGGTTTGGTTTGGGACCCTTTTCGGTAAAATCTCTGCACATATTTTTTCTTCTTTTCCTTATGAAAAAAAAATTGGCTAAGCCTGGGTGTGGTAGCTCACGCCTGTAATCCCAGCACTTTGGGAGACAGAGGTGGGCAGATCACGAGAAGATTGAGACCATCCTGGCTAATATAGTGAAACCCTGTCTCTACTAAAAACACAAAAATTAGCTGGACTTGGTGGCACGTGCCTGTACTCCCAGCTACTTGGGAGGCTGAGGCAAGAGAACCATTTGAACCTGGGATGCACAGGTTACAGTGATCCGAGATCATGTCACTGCACTTCAGCCCGGCCACAGAATGAGACTCTGTCTTATGGCAGGGGGTGGGGGAGATCAGCTACATGTCTCTTCAGTGGTCTAAATAAAATTTCACATGGGCTCGTGTTTCAAGTCAGGTCATTCAATCACTGGAGAGATTCTTCCACCCACTCCTGCTCACTTACGTGCTCAAGAACCACCCACTCAGAAGACACTGCATTACGCCCCAGTGACTGCCCCAGGTGCATTTTACTTTGCAAGCTCTTACACCATGTCACTGGGGTCAATTCTGTTGTTACTGGTCTTTTGGAATACTTTTTGGTAACAAAATTTTCACTTTTTTTTCCCAGTATTTTTCTTTATATTTATTTCACTATTTTTCTGCCCCCTTAGATAATCCAGGGAGCAGAAATTATTTTTGTGTTTTCCCCTCAATACCAGCATCTGATTGGCTGCCCAGCAATGTGTCTCCAAGAAATGAAAGCTGGGTTGGGTGAGGACAATTTTAATGTCTCCAGGGGTTACCTTTTCAAAATAAGAGTGCACCAGAAGATTCCTTTCAGCCCCAGGGCATCCACTTGTTCCCTTGAGAGGACACATTCCATACCTCAGGTCATCCTACGGGAGAAAATAAACCAGAAGCTGACATTCACTAGGCACTTAGGCTGACAGAACCATGGTGGATATCTTGGTTTACTCCCAGATAGTACTGAAACCCAGGACCAGGAAGAAACTAAATGGTGGCTGAGGACACATCACCCCACAGATTTTTCCAAACCAAAAGCTTGACCCAAAAACATTCTGGTAAGATTTCTGTGCCTGGCCAGTGCGGTGGCTCACGCCTGTAATCCCAGCACTTTGGGGGGCCGAGACGGTCGGATCAGGAGGTCAGTAGATCGAGACCCTCTTGGCTAAAACGGACCCCGTCTCTACTAAAATACAAAAAAAAAATTAGCCGGGCGTGGTTAAAATACAAAAAAAAAATTAGCCGGGCGTGGTGGCGGGCGCCTGTAGTCCCAGCTACTTGGGAGGCTG
The DNA here is from genome assembly GCF_003255815.1 of Theropithecus gelada. Lineage (NCBI taxonomy): Eukaryota > Metazoa > Chordata > Mammalia > Primates > Cercopithecidae > Theropithecus > Theropithecus gelada. The sequence goes on along the minus strand of NC_037687.1, from coordinate 20,841,330 downwards.
TGGCAGGAGAATGGCATGAACCCGGGAGGCGGAGCTTGCAGTGAGCCGAGATCGCGCCACTGCACTCTAGCCTGGGCGACAGAGTGAGACTCCAACTCAAAAAAAAAAACAACCAAAGAAACAAGACCTCTGTGCCTAGAAAAGATAGAAGGAAAAGAGACACAGAGATTTTCTACAATACAGTGTCAGAGGATTAGTCTTTGTTTCCTTTTCATGGGAAATATTTACAAATGGATAACAAATCTTCTTAAAAACACCATTCAATGCTCTGTCAAAAACAATTAAAATATGGTATAAACAAGTATACTAAAGGACAAATAGGTGATAACGTGAATTAGGGAGGAAAAGTTGGCATTTGGGAATGCCAGATGAAATCGAAAATTTAGTATCTTACTGCAAGCCAGAGTGAGGATGGAGAAATGAGGGACGGGGGTTAGATTTAAGACCCTGCTTGGGACACAGGTGAAAAACGCAGCAGAAAATCAGTTCCCCGTGGAGTGTGAAAATAATTAAGTGACAGGCAATTAGACTGAGGTGTCTCTAGTCCCTGGGTTCCCACTTAAAAAAAAAAATCTAACTCAGGTGCAAGTTTTTTTTTAATTACTACATTCAGAGAAAATTTAGACTTAAACAACTATAAAATGCTAATTAAATTCTGATTACATAACCAGGAAATCTTCACCGATATTGTACAAATTAAGAAACTACGTTACGGTACCTACCCAATTACTAAATTTAGTTTTCATCATCATGCATTTTATAAATGACTTTCCTTCAGGCCTCTCCCATAGAACACAAACTACAAACCATAGCTGGGAGCTCTACGATTCTTGAATCACTTTGATTAAATTCTTTAAGCCAGGCGCGGTGGCTCACGCCCGTAATCCTATCACTTCAGGAGGCCGAGGCGAGCAGATTACGAGGTCAGGAGTTCAAGACCAGCATGGCCAACGAGGTGAAACCCCGTCTTTACTAAAAATACAAAAAAATTAGCCAGGTCCGGTGACAGGCGCCTGTAATCCCAGCTACTCGGAAGCTGAGCCAGGAGAATCGCCAGCACCCGGCAGGCGGAGGTTGCAGTCAGCCGACATTGCGCCAATGAACCCTATCCTGGGCGACAGAGCCAGACTCCGACTCAAAAAAAAAAAAAAAAAGGAAAAAAAAGTCTTTAATATTTGTGCAGTGACTCCCATACATTTTTAGTAGGAGAAAAGAGGAACTGGGAAAGCCAAGGACCAAAGCTCTTCCCATTCATGAACCCGCACCCGGCGTCAGGATTCTCCCTTGATGATCCTCCCTTGGTCCCTTCAATCTGAGAGAGACGCGGCGCTTCGGGTGCAACGCGGCCGAGAGAGGGCTCCAGGCCAGGGCACAGTCACTAAGCAGGGAAGAGACAGGACGCCTGGGGTCCCGGCTGTCAGCGCAGCCGCCATCTTATGGCTGAAGGGCACCGAGGCCGAATTGGGCAAGAACTCGAAGCGCAGATTGTGGAGCTGACTGCGGTGAGGCCTGAGTCCCGCCACAACTACTTCCCACCAGTTCCAACCAGCCCCTTCCCCATCTCTCGGGATGTTGGACCGGGCACTCTCACCATTTCTAGGCTTCCAGGGGGTACTGGCGTCTTAGCTGTAGATGTCCCAATATCTGCAGGTCACAGGGCCACAGAGGCTAGGCCCCCAGGACCAGAAGACAGAGAGCAGTGAGGACGAAACCTGGACCTCCAGCTACAGCTACAGACAAAAACCCCGCCAAAGCCGGAAGTCATCCAGTCCGCTCCAGCTGCATGCCTGATTGGACAGTTTCCAGCCCAGCGTCCCTGGTTGGATAATGCTTAAATCCCCGCCCTGTCAGACTTTGAGTGACAGAGGATGTGATCAGATGCTGGCCTAAATGAAGAAAGAGTGACAGCCTAGGCTGCCCCCACTTCTGACAGGGCTTCTTCCCTGCGCTGAGCCAGGCCCACTCCACAGAGTATTTGCCTCTAAACTTGTGTATAAGGTCGTATGAATAAATAAATAATACATTATAAAGCTATACACAAATGAAAAGAATATAATAACAATTATTTTTGGCCGGGCGCGGTGGCTCAAGCCTGTAATCCCAGCACTTTGGGAGGCCGAGACGGGTGGATCACGAGGTCAGGAGATCGAGACCATCCTGGCGAACACGGTGAAACCCCGTCTCTACTAAAAAATAAAAAAAAACTAGCCGGGCGAGGTGGCGGGCGCCTGTGGTCCCAGCTACTCGGGAGGCTGAGGCAGGAGAATGGTGTAAGCCCGGGAGGCGGAGCTTGCAGTGAGCCGAGAGCGCGCCACTGCACTCCAGCCCGGGGGACAGAGCAAGACTCCGTCTCAAAAAAAAAAAAAAAAAAACAATTATTTTAAAATTTCAGCTTTTATGACCTTCCTGGCTTCTGGCCCTTTGAGCAGGGAGCCTGCGATTTTACAAAAGAGAAAATAATCTAAAATGAATGTAAGCCAAGTGTGGATTTTAAATTTTCTAGTAGCCAAACTTTAGAAACAACATGAACTGATTGTTAACAATGTAATTAACCCATTATATTCAAAATATTATCATTTTAATGTGTGAGAAATATGTAATTATTGATGAAGTATATAAATATTTGGAACTAAATCTTTGAAACTGACTTTGTATTTTACCTTTCTAGCATATCGCATTTCAGACCAGACACATGATAGGAACCCAGTAGCCACACATGGACCATAGCTGTCACTTTGAAGTACAGCTCTGATATCAGCGGTGTGAAGGGCCTGAACATCTCTTGTCTGCCAGAGTGAAAGAAGAGACTCTCCCTACAAACATCTCTCTTTGGTTCCGAGGGTGGACCAGATAGTGCCCATAGAAAGAGCTGAGGGCAACAGGAATAAAATAGCCACAGGTAAAGGACTGCTGGCCACCCGTTGCCCACCTTTCTTTTAGAGACCAGATAGTGAACAAAGGATGATGGGGCCGCAGGAGAAAAAAAAACTATGTCTTCAGTTCTGTCCACACACTTGAACTCCAATATTTAGAGATGGAGAAAATAGATTAAAAGCAAACATAGTTTGCTATTTGGTCTTGGCCCTAATGGTCAGGCTATGTTTATCTGTTTTCTCCTGTCGTCTGGGGGACTATGTGAGTCTTAGCACCAATCACATGCTTACATGTCTACAAGTATTACTGCATTACCCAAAATTCTCTTACAAAACCTTCAACTTTAAATCAGGGGAAGAAATCAGTACCTAGAGGGTGCCCACTGTTAGAAGCCAACTCGTAGTCAACCTGTCACGGAATCCTGGCATCCTGTCTGCACTGGGTACATGTATTAGTTAGCTATTGCAGCATAACAAACCATCCAAAACGTATTAGTTTATAATTGAAACGGTCAGCTGTTTAGGCCGAGCCGAGTGGGGCCATTCTTCTAGTCTCAGCTGAGCTCCTTCAGACATGTATCATCAGCTGCTCGTTGACTAGACAGCTGTGCTTCTGAGGGTGAGCTTCTGGGTCTGTCAACAGGGGCACCTTGCTTCTCTTCCCCATGGTATCTTATTTTCCAGCTGGCTAACATGGGCATTATACACGGAGATGGCAGCATTCTAAAAGAAAAACAGAAGCAGTCAATACCTGTTGAGCCTAGGCCTGAAACTGGCCCACTGTCATGTTCACAGGTTTCTATTGACCTGAGCAAATAAGGCCAGCCAGATAGAGGGTTTTGAAAACAGATTCCAGATCTTGATGGAAACAGCTGTAAAAGCACCTGGCTATGGGTATAGATACAAGAGGGATGAAAAAAATATCATTTTACTATCAGTATCATTCTATCTTTTTTGCATATGTGGTATATAGAACTCCTCCACATCAAGAAACTTGTGCAAAGACCTACAGCTACTAAGTGGCTGGGCTGAGACTCAGGATCAACTTTATCTGACTCCAAAGCCCATGCACCTCCATAGATCACACTACTAAAGTGGCTGCCCTGCCCTAGACCCTTGAAATCCTGGAGAGTGACACTTCCATAGAAGAAGTAAGATTCCTTTTAGATTTGTGCTCATAGAGTACTTTTTATCATTGGGAATAATCCTCACAAGAAATTGCAGAAGCACACGGTGGATCACACCTGTATTTTTAGCACTTTGGGAGGCTGAGATGGAGATTTATGTGAGCTCAGGAGTTCCAGTGCAGCCTGAGCAACATAATAAGACATAATAAGCTAATTTCTTCATTTTTCCATGACAAAAATGAAGAAATTAGCCAGCCATGGTGGTGCATGCCTATAGTCCCAGCTACTTAGATGGCAGAGGCAGGAGGACTGCTTAAGCTTGGAAAGTCAAGAGTGCAGTGAGCTATGAGTAATTACACCACTACAATCAAGACTGGGTGACAGAGTGAGACCCTGTCTCAAAAAAAAAAAAAAAAACAAAAGAAAAGAAAAAAAATGGAGAAGCATTTTGAAAAGACATCAAATAATTTGGGGAAATAGCTTAGGGATAAGTTTAGAAAATTAAAGCCCAACAGCACATTATTTACTTTTCATCATAGAAAATATTTGAAATTCATTAAAAGCAAAAATCTTTAGGGAAACATTTTTTTAATTTATTTTTTATTTTTGAGATGGAGTCTCGGTCTGTCACCCAGGCTGGAGTGCAGCAGTGCAATCGCGGCTCACTGCCACCTCTACCTCCCCAGTTCAAGCAACTCTCCTGCCTCAACTTCCTGAGTACCTGGATTACAGGCAAGCGCCTCCACGACCAGCTAATTTTTGTATTTTTAGTAGAGATGGGGTTTCACCATGTTGGCCAGGTTTGTCTCAAACTCGTGTCTTCGTGATCCACCTGCCTTGGCCTCCCAAAGTGCTGGGATTACAGGGGTGAGACAGCACACCCAGCATAAGGAATAAATTTTTAACTATTGCCTCATTTACTCTAAACCATGGGGGAAAAAAAAGACCTAACAAGGGATACCCATTAAGAAGAGTAATGGCCTCCTGGCATCACTCTATAATCTATTCTGAATAAGTTCTCTTTAACTTATAAAGTAGTTTAAGAGCAGTGCACAAATATTCTGTTTTTGATATTATGAGGCAACAGATGTCCCATTAAAAATTCTCACCAGGCCGGGTGCAGCGGCTCACGCCTGTAATCCCAGCACTTTGGGGGGCTGAGGCGGGCGGATCACAAGGTCAGGAGATCGAGACCATCCTGGCCAACATGGTGAAACCCTGTCTCTACTAAAAATACAAAACTTAGCTGGGCGTGATGGCATGTGCCTGTAATCCTAGTTATTCGGGAGGCTGAGGCAGGAGAATCATTTGAACCATGGAGTTGGAGGTTGCAGTGAGCTGAGATCGCACCACTGCACTCCAGCCTGGGCAACAGAGTGAGACTCCATCTCAAAAAAAAAAAAAAAAAAATCTCACCCACATTGGCCCTTCATCTTTTACCTATCAAGGCGTAAGTTTGTCCATATAGAAAGTTGGCTGCAAAATCATTTTCATGTAAAAGTATAGCTCATGAATGCACACAAGAGACCCCTTTTTTTTTTTTTTTTTTTTTTTTTGAGACGGAGTCTTGCTCTGTCACCCAGGCTGGAGTGCAGTGGCCGGATCTCAGCTCACTGCAAGCTCCTCCTCTCGGGTTCACGCCATTCTCCTGCCTCAGCCTCCCGAGTAGCTGGGACTACAGGCATCCGCCACTTTGCCCAGCTAGTTTTTTGTATTTTTTAGTAGAGACGGGGTTTCACCGTGTTAGCCAGGATGGTCTCGATCTCCTGACCTCATGATCCGCCCGTCTCGGCCTCCCAAAGTGCTGGGATTACAGGCTTGAGCCACCGCGCCCGGCCGAGACCCCTTTTTTATTGTCATTTGGAGAGCCATAAGAAAAGAGCAGTGTATTAAGAGTGTCATGATAGTAGAGATGTATTTCTTGATTTTTTATCTTGTTAAAAAAAAAAAAGCTATCCATATCAATGTTACCATCTGTTTTTGAAGAGAAGCTTCCCTGGTTAGCTTTACCTTAAGACCTCCAATGGGTATACAATTGCAGGAGTTTGGAGGGGCCCTTCTGAGTCATGAGATTATCAACCCAAGGTTTAAAGTCCTGAAGTCTTGCTGCAATGTAGATGGCAGGCAGACTCAATCTCTGGCTTCTAGGTTATAAAAGGTTTTATAGTATTCCATCAGTAGACCATTAAAAGCATTCTTTACCTAGCAAAATATGCTTTGCCATAGTTTATTAAAGCTTTGCTACATTTAGTCATATTAGACTTCAGTAGCAGAAGATACATGAGGTTCTATTATCAGGTTCATAAGCCTTCCAAAGACTATTTTATAATTGTCATGTGCATCCATGTGAAGAGACCACCAAACAGGCTTTGTGTGAGCAACCTGGGTGCAGGCGGGCTGAGTCCGACAAGAGTCAGTGAAGGGAGATAAGGGTGGGGCCGTTTTATAGGTTTTGGGTAGGTAAAGAAAGATTACAGTCAAAGGGGGGTTGTTCTCTGGCGGGCAAGAGTGGGGGTCACAAGGTGCTCAGTGGGGGAGTTTTTGAGCCAGGATGAGCCAGGAAGAGGAATTTCACAAGATAATATAATTGCTTAAGGCAAGGACTGGCATTTTCACTTCTTTTGTGGTGGAATGTCATCGGTTAAGGCGAGGCAGGGCATTTGCACCTCTTTTGTGATTCTTCAGTTACTTCAGGCCATCTGGGCGTATATGGGCAAGTCACATGGGATGCGATGTCTTGACTTGGGCTCAGAGGCCTGACAATAATAGTCAACACATTTTTTCATTCTCAGTTAACCTGATCGTCATCAATCTGCAATTACAAAAGCAATTCAGTCAATTTAGTTAGCTTTGCTCAATATTACTGTTTCTGTAATACTTTATTTAACAGTTTTATAACATGTCTAGTGAAATAAGTATCTTTATTATTGGAGAATTTTTTAGAAATGTTTCACTAGCAAAACATATTTCCTAATATTATTTTGGCTACTGTTATAACATCAGATTTTTGCATGAGAAAACATTTTTTTTTTTTGAGATGGAGTTTCGCTCTTATTGCCCAGGCTGGAGTGCAATGGCATGATCTCGGCTCACCGCAACCTCTGCCTCCCGGGTTCAAGCGATTATCCTGCCTCAGCCTCCTGAGTAGTTGCGATTACAGGTATATGCCACCATGCCCGGCTAATTTTGTATTTTTAGTAGAGACAGGGTTTCTCCATGTTGGTCAGGCTGGCCTTGAACTCCCCACCTTAGGTGATCCACCAGCCTCGGCCACCCAAAGTATTGGGATTACAGGCGTGGGTCACCATGCCCGGCCTAAGAAAACTTTTATTCTAGAGAAAACATGAATTAAAAATGACAATTAAATAAAATTTCTTTTTTTTTCCTTTTTTTTTAAGGCAGAGCCTCGCTTGTCTTCAGTGCGGTTGTGCAATCTCGGCTCACTGCAACCTCCGCCTCCTGGGTTCAAGTGATTCTGAAACTAGGCCTCATAAAACTTAAAAAATTAGCACCAGGTGGCCCTAGATAGGGTCCCACCCTGCCTCGATAGGGTCCCACCCTGATAGGGTCCCACCCTGCCAATTCCGGGAAACAACCTCATGGGGTCCCAACCTGCCAATTCCGGGGGTCCCACCCTGCCTCAAAGTTCCCAGAATCAACAACTCCAGGAAAGAACCTCATAAGGTTCTGCTCTAACCAATTAGAACAAGATACCTTGCTCAGGCTATAGCTAGACCCAATCATTTTGCGCCTCAAGCTTTGTTTGAATTTCGCGCCATAAGCTGTGTTTGAACTTGTGTTTGCCTATATAAACAGCATGTAACAAGCAGTCGGAGTCCCAGGGCCAACTTAGAGCTTGGGACCCTAGCGCGCTAGTAATAAATAACTCTCTGCTGTGAATCTCGTGTCGGTGATCCTTCGCGGCGACCCCTGCCCAGGAGGGAATCGAGAGTTCGGTTCCAACAATTCTCCTGCCTCCGTCTCCTGAGTGACTGGGATTACAGGTGGGTGCCACCACGTCTCACTATTTTGTATTTTTAGTAGAGACAGAGTTTCGCCATGTTGGCCAGGCTGGTCTCGAACTCCTGACCTCAAGAGATCTACTCACTTCTGCCTCCCAAAATGCTGGGATTATAGGTGTGAGCCACCGCACCTGGCCTAAAATTTCTTTACAAATGTTTAAATAGCCCATCAGGGCCGGGCGTGGTGGCTGAAGCCTGTAATCCCAGCACTTTGGGAGGCCAAGATGGGCGGATCACGAGGTCAGGAGATCGAGACCATCCTGGCTAACACGGTGAAACCCCGTCTCTACTAAAAAATGCAAAAAACTAGCCGGGCGAGGTGGCGGACGCCTGCAGTCCCAGCTACTCGGGAGGCTGAGGCAGGAGAATGACGTAAACCCAGGAGGCGGAGCGTGCAGTGAGCTGAGATCCGGCCACTGCACTCCAGCCGGGGTGATAGAGCCAGACTCCGTCCCCCCCCCCCCAAAAAAAAAAAAACAAATAGCCCATCAGGTAGCAGAAATGTACATGAAGTTTTGATTGTCTTCTCAGGATTCTATGTTTGACCAAAAAAAAAAAAAAAAAAAATGGTCCTAACCTAAAGGGGTGGCCTGCCCCTCCAAACCTGTGGTGTTTCTCCTCAGGTGGAAAGAGAGACTTGAGAAAAGAAAGAGACACAGAGATAAAGTATAGAGGAAGAAAAGTGGGCCCAGGGGCCTGGCACTCAGCATACAGAGGAGCCGCGCTGGCACAAGTCTCTGAGTTCTCTCAGTATTTATTGATCATTAGGGGTATGTGGCAGGACAATAGGGTAATAGTGGGGAGAGGGTCAGCAGGAAAACAGGTAAACAAAGATCTCTGTGTCATACATAAGTTTAAGGAAATGTGCTGTTCCTTGATGTGTGTGTATACAAACATCTCCACAAACATTTCTGTGCATTAAAGAGCAGCATTACCGCTAGCAAGTCTCACCTCCAGCCATAAGGCGGTTTTCTCCTATCTCAGTAAATAGAACATACAAGAGTTTTATACCGAGACATTCCATTGCCCAGAGACGAGCAGGAGACAGATGTCTTCCTCTATCTCAACTGCAAAGAGGCCTTCCTCTTTCACTAATCCTCCTCAGTATGGACTATCAGGCCTCTGAGCCCAAGCTAAGCCATCATGTCCCCAGTAATCTGCAGGCATACATCCAGATGGCCTGAAGCAACTGAAGATCCACAGAAGTGAAAATAGCTTAACTGATGACATTCCACCATTGTGATTTGTTTCTACTCCACCCTAACTGATCAAAGTTCTTTATATTTTTATTTTATTTTTATTTTATTTATTTATTTTTTTTTTGAGACGGAGTCTCGCTCTGTCGCCCAGGCTGGAGTGCAGTGGCCGGATCTCAGCTCACTGCAAGCTCCGCCTCCCGGGTTTACGCCATTCTCCTGCCTCAGCCTCCCGAGTAGCTGGGACTACAGGCGCCGGTCACCGCGCCCGGCTAGTTTTTTGTATTTTTTAGTAGAGACGGGGTTTCACCGTGTTAGCCAGGATGGTCTCGATCTCCTGACCTCGTGATCCGCCCGTCTCGGCCTCCCAAAGTGCTGGGATTACAGGCTTGAGCCACCGCGCCCGGCCCAAAGTTCTTTATAATCTCCCCCACCCTTAAGAAGTTTCTTTGTAATTCTCCCCACCCTTGAGAATGTACTTTGTGAGATCCACCCCCTGCCTGTGAAACATTACTCTTAACTCCACTGCCTATCCCAAAACCTGTAAGAACTCATGATAATCCCACCACCTTTTCTGACTCTCTTTTTGGACTCAGTCCGCCTGCACCCAGGTGAAATAAACAGCCATGTTGCTCACACAAAGCCTGTTTGTGATCTCTTCATACAGACACGTGAAACATTTGGTACCAAACATCCGGGTCAGCGGGACTCCTTCCAGAGACCAGTCCACTGTCCTCATCCTCACTCCAAGAAGAGATCCACCTATGACCTCGGGTCGTCAGGCCAACCAGCCCAAGGAACATCTCGCCAATTTTAAATCGGGTAAGCGGCCTCTTTTTACTCTCTTCTCCAACCTCTCTCACTATCCCTAAACCTTTCTCCTTTCAATCTTGGCGCCACCCTTCAATCTCTCCCCTCTTGACTTCAATTCCTTTCATTTTCTGGTAGAGACAAAGGAGACACGTTTTATCCGTGGACCCAAAAGTCTGGCACCGGTCACGGACTCAGGAAGGCAGCCTTCCTTTGGTGTTTAATCATTGCGGGGACGCCTCTCTGATTATTCACCCATGTTCCCTTGGTCAGTCTGATCTCCGTGGGGACGCCTGCCTTGATCATTCACCCACGTTCCCTTGGTGGCAAGTCAATTGTGGGGACACCTGCTTTGGCTGCTCACCCACATTGCAACCCAGGGCTGCTCCCCATCCCCTTCTCTGTGTCTCTACCCTTCTCTTTAAACTTGCCTCCTTCACTATGGGCAACTTTCCACCCTCCATTCCTCCTCCTTCTCCCTTAGCCTGTGTTCTCAAGAACTTAAAACCTCTTCAACTCTCACCTGATCTAAAAATCTAAGTGTCTTATTTTCTTCTGCAATACCACTTGATCCCAGTACAAACTCGACAGTAGTTCCAAGTGGGCAGAGAATGGCACTTTCGATTTGTCTATCCTACAAGATTTAGATAATTTTTGTTGAAAAATGGGCAAATGGTCTGAGGTGCCTGACGTCCAGGCATTCTTTTACTCATTGGTCCCTCCCTAGTCTCTGCTCCCAGTGCGACTCATCCCAAATCTTTCTTGTTTCTCTCCTGTCTGTTCCTTCAGTCTCCACCCCAAGCTCTGAGTCCTTTGTATCCTTCTTTTCTTTTTTTTTTTTTTTTTGAGACGGAGTCTCGCTGTGTCTCCCAGGCTGGAGTGCAGTGGCGCAATCTTGGCTCACTGCAAGCTCCGCCTCCCGGGTTCACGCCATTCTCCCGCCTCAGCCTCCGAGTAGCTGGGACCACAGGCGCCCGCCACCACGCCCGGCTAGTTTTTTGTATTTTTAGTAGAGACGGGGTTTCACCGTGTTAGCCAGGATGGTCTCGATCTCCTGACCTCGTGATCCACCCGTCTCGGCCTCCCAAAGTGCTGGGATTACAGGCTTGAGCCACCGCGCCCGGCCTTGTATCCTTCTTTTCTACAGACTCATTTGACCTCTCCCCTTCTCCCCAGCCTGCTCCTCGCCAGATCAAGCCAGGTCCCAATTCTTCCTCAGCCTCTGCTCCCCCACCTATAATCCTTCTATTACCTCCCCTCCTCACACCTGCTCTGGCAAAAGATGTGCATACAGCACTCACGATGAAGGGGTGCTGTTAGTGGCATTTCTGGGGCAGAGCCTGCCCCCATGGGAAACTTAAGCAAACCCAAGGGTCTGTGTCCTGCATAACCTGGTGTGCTCCCTTGTGGCTCCCCCCATACCAGGCACCAGCAGCAGCCATGGGCTTGCTGGCTGAGGCCCCACTGGCTACCCCTTCGCTGCCTTCATTTGTTCCAGCCTCTTAGAGCTTCAGGGCTGAAGAAAGTGGATGTGGCAAATGCCACATGGTGCAGTATACATTATTTACTCTCTGCTTTCTTATAATAAGTTTGCCAACACCTGTTCTTGAGAAGTCATTTAAAAAAAAAACAACTCTATATTCTTAGAGTTATAGGTAATAAAGTAAACTTTTAAAAAATGTTTCACTTCAAATAAACTTTTTTGGGTAAAGGTAAACTGTGTCCATTACTCTCAGTCATCTTGGTTAGAATAAACCCTGAGACAACAAGCATCTGATTATTAATGCCCTGGAAACGGGATCCACCTGCTGCCTTTTTTTCTGTAACACATATCAAATTAGTTCAACGAGAATATGGCACTCATTAAAATTAGCATCAAACTAGACCATCTGAGAGATTTTTTTTTTTTTTTTTTT
>NC_037687.1:20812844-20824439 GCF_003255815.1 Theropithecus gelada | reverse complement strand
CTATGGCAGTGTTTCTGATCAAGGGAGCCTCCATGGGCGTGCAACCCTGCTTGGTTCTTTAACTCTTCCACAGCTGGTTATTTAGAATCCTCACATTTTGGGTAAATACTATAACTTGAGGCTCATTGAAATTTAAACTCTTGAATCTTTTCAATGCCAGACTTTGTATCTATATTTTATGAACTTTAGTCCTTTTACTCTGAGCATTTACAAGCTGGCAAATTTTGTCAGGGAAAGAACAGAGCCATATTTAGCTGAATACATATTGTCAACATGACAAACATCAAAGGGCTTACTTTTAAGCTATTTTGTGTGACTTGCTTAGTGAATGTAATAAAATAGAAGCCTATCTAAGTAATGAATTCAGAGGTAGTTCAACCAGAATTTTTATATATGTGCAAATGTTTCTGGTAAAGCAAGGATATTTTAGAGTAACTTACAGACATTTAAGAATATTGGACCTGAGGCCGGGAGCAGTTGCTCACGCCTGTAATCCCAGCACTTTCAGAGGCCAAGACAGGTGGATCACCTGAGGTTGGGAGTTCGAGACTAGCCTTACCAACATGGAGAAACCCTATCTCTACTAAAAATGCAAAATTAGCTATGCATGGTGGTGCATGACTGTAATCCCAGCTACTTGGGAGACTGAGGCAGGAGAATCGTTTGAATCTGGGACGGGGGGGGGGGGGGGGCGGGTTGTGGTGAGCCGGGATAGTACCATTGCACTCCAGCCTAGGCAATAAGAGCAAAACTCTGTCTCAAAAAAAAAAAAATTGACCTTGTATAATTTTTTACTTATATTGTTTTATCTTTAGATTTTCAGCAGTTTGACTATGATATGCCTAAGATGTGCTTTAACTTGTATTTTCCTTGTCAGGTTGTTAACCTTCTTAGATACAAATAAGAAGGCTTTACCAATTGCTAAAGTTTTCAGCTATTAATTATTGATGTACTTTTCTATCCCAAGTAATTTTTTTATCTCTCCATTCTCTGTCTGGGACTCAGCTATCGTACAGGTTTTTTGTTTTGTTTTGTTTTGTTTTTTGTTTGTTTGTTTGAGATGGAGTCTCCCTCTGTCGCCCAGGCTGCAGTGCAGTGGTGCAATCTTGGCTCACTACAACCTCTGCCTCACAGGTTCAAGCAAGTCTCATGCCTCAGCCTCCCAAGTAGCTGGGATTACAGGCACCCACCACCATGCCGGGCTAATTTTTGTAATTTTAGTAGAGATGGGGTTTCGCCATGTTGGCCAGGCTAGTCTCGAACTCCTGACCTCAGGTGATCTGCCCGCCTTGGCCTCCCAAAGTGCTGGGATAACAGGCTTGAGCCACCACACCAGGCCTATCTCGCAGGTTTTTAAGACTTTTCATGTTTCTTTAAACTTTCTACTCTTCATGTTGGACAATTTCTATGGCTCTATTTTCAAGTTTCTTTTTTTTTAATCTGCTGATACGCTCGATAGTAATTTTTTTTTTCCCCTGAGACATAGTTTCACTCTTACTGCCCAGGCTGGAGTGCAGTGGAGTGATCTCAGCTCACTGCAACCTCCACCTCCTGGGTTCAAGCGATTATCGTGCCTCAGCTTCCCCAGTAGCTGCGATTACAGGCACCCACCACCATACCCAGCTAATTTTTTGTAATTTTAGGAGAGACAGGGTTTCATGTTGGCCAGGCTAGTCTCGAACTCCTGACCTCAGGTGATCCACCCACCACGGCCTCCCAAAGTGCTGGGATTACAGGTGTGAGCCACCACGCCTGGCAATAGTAATTTTTTTTTTTTTTTTTTTTTGAGACGGAGTCTCACTCTGTCACCCAGGCTGGAATGCAGTGGCATGATCTTGGCTCACTGCCAGCTCCACCTCCTGGGTTCACGCCATTCTCCTGCCTCAGCCTCCTGAGTAGCTGGGACTGCAGATACCTGCCACCATGCCTGGCTAATTTTTTGTATTTTTTAGTAGAGACGGGGTTTCACCGTGTTAGCCAGGATGGTCTCGATCTCCTGACCTCGTGATTCACCCGCCTTGACCTCCCAAAGTGCTGGGATTACAAGAGCAAGCCACCGCGCCTGGCCAGTAATTTTTTTAGAGTTCATCATTTACTTGGTTCTTTTCTATAATTTTTATTTCTCTGCTGAGGTTCCACATTTGTTTATTCACTATGTGTGGGGAAAAGAAACAGAGTCAGCCTGTTACTGTGTCTATATAGAAAGAAGTAGACATAAGAGACTCATTTTGTTCTGTATTTGAGATGCTGTTATTCTGTGACCCTACCCCCACCTTGTCCTTGCAAGAGACATGTGCTGCGGTGACTCAAGGTTTAATGGATTTTGGGCTGTGCAGGATGTGTCTTTGTTAAACAAGTGCCTGAAGGCAGCTTGCTGGTTAAAAGTCATCACCATTCTCTTAATTTCAACTACCCAGGGACACGTACACGGCCAAAGGTCGCAGGGACCTCTGCCTAGGAAAGCTAGGTATTGTCCAAGGTTTCTCCCCATGTGATAGGCTGAAATAATGCTAAAAGGTTTATGGAGATGTTTGCATATGCATCTCAAGGCACAGCATTTTCCTTTAAACTTATTCATGTCACAGAGGTTTTTGTTCATATGTCTTACTGCCGATTTCCTCCCTACAATGATCCTATTGTCCTGCCACTCCCTTATCTTTAAGATGGTAAAGATAATTATCAATAAATACTAAGGGAACTCAGAGACCGGTGCCGGCGTGGGTCCCCTGTAAGCTGAGCGCCGGTCCCCTGGGCCCCTGCTTTTCTTTCTCTATGCTTTGTCTCTGTGTCTTATTTCTTTTCTCAAGTCTCTCGTTCCACCTAACGAGAAACACCCACAGGTGTGGAGGGGCAGGCCACCCCTTCAACTATGATAATATATTTTTACCCTCTTAGTATGTTTATAATAGATACTTTTAAATCTTCATTTGCTAATAGGAATACCTTGAATATCTGCGGGATAGCTTCTACTGCTTACATTATTTGTTGTGTATGAATTACATTTTTTTTTAATTTTTCTTTTTGCAACATTTCTAAAAATATATGAATTACATTTTCATCATTCATACACATCTCAAAAATTTTTATATTGTGTAACAGAAACTGTAAATGATACTTTCAGAAACTTGAAATTTGATTGTATTTCTTTTAAGACTGTTTTTTTTTTTTTAGGAAGAACTACCTTGGTTGAACTCAAACTCTAATTCCTATTTTCCTACTGAAAACAGTTTAAATCCTAATTCAATTTTTGCACACAAATATATATGTGCTATATGTAAATAAGTTCTACCAAACTACATATCTTGGGTAGATTATAGTATTATCTATGAGAGTATAGTTCATTTACATAATTTTAAGAAGTATAATATTCAGTATGAGTAAAGATGATGGTTGCTTAACAATGTGATTTTTGTGACACTAAACTGTGTACACTTAAGACTGGTTAAAATGGTAATTTGTACAGCCATTATTTCTATTTATATAAAATATTATATACCTTAAAATTAGAAAATTATATTTGTCAGCTGTGCCTTAATGCATATAAAAACATTTTAAAAATTAGAGAATAACAAACGTTGATTACAGTGTAAAGAAATTAGAAACCTTGTGCACTGTGAGCAGGAGTGTCAAATGGTACAGACCACGTGAAAAACAGCACAGCACTTCCTTCAAAGTAAACTTAAATTATCTTGGCTGGCCGCAGTGGCTCACACCTGTAATCCCAGCACTTTGGGAGGCTGAGACAGGCGGATCACCTGAGGTCAGGAGTTCGAGACCAGCCTGGCCAACATGGCGAAACCCCATCCCTACTAAAATACACAAATTAGCCAGGCATAGTGGCAGGCACCTGTAATCCCAGCTACTCAGGAGGCTGAGGCAGGCAGGAGAATAGCTTGAACCCAGGAGTCAGAGGTTGCAGTGAGCCAAGATTGCACCACTGCACTCCAGCCTGGGCGACAAAGCGACTCTGTCTCAATTTTAAAAAAAAAATTAAAGTTAAATTGTTTTATAATCTAGCAGTGTCTCTTACAGATGCATACCCTAAATAATTGAAAAGTTTGGTCTGGAAGAGACAATTAATACACCCATGTTATACTGATAACAGGATTATTTACATTACCCAAAGACAAAAGCAACCCATATGTCCACTGAATATAAAGGGATACACAAAATGTCAAAAATACATACAATGAAATATAATTTATCCTCAAAAATATAAAAATTCTGGCAAATGCTTCAACATAGATGAATCTTAAGGTCATTATTTCAAGTGAAATAAACCAGCACACACACAAAACATTCTCTGATTCCACTTATAGAGTAGTCAAATGCATAAAGAAAGAAAACAGAATGGTGTTCACCAAGGACTGGGGGAAGGGGCAATGAGAAGTTTTTGATTAATGGGTACAGTTTTACTTTTGTATGATGGGAAAGATCCTGGAAATAGACAGTGGTAATGGTTTTACAACATGAATATGATGAAGGCCTCTGCAGTGCACACTTAAAAATAAATAAAATGGTAAGCTTTATAGTATGTGCATTTTAACACAATTTTAAAAAGTAAAACTGTCAGTTTTAGGTATAGTAATAGACAAAAAATACATGTCCAAAAATTGAAAGTGATAAAATATATCATGTTATAAAAATCAAATTTCAGTTAATAAGTGCTGCTTTAAAAGATAATCTGTAATGAAAGAGTTATTTAAACAAGCAAAAATGACCTTATAAAAACACCAAAATAAAGCATGAGAACTTTATGTAAATAATTGGGAAGACCTTGGTAAGTATAAAATAAATCCTGAGAAGCAATTAAGATAAGAATGTTACATTCAAAAGTATTTATTTCAGAATGGTTAAAGAGTTTTGCTCTTGTTGCCCAGGCTGGAGTGCAATGATGCGATCTCGACTCACTGCAACCTCCACCTCCTGGGTTCAAGCTATTCTCCTGCCTGAGCCTCCTGAGTAGCTGTGATTACAGGCACCCACCATCACACCTGGCTAATTTTATTTATTTATTTTTTTTTTGTAGAGATGGGGTTTCACCATGTTGGTCAGGCTGGTCTCGAACTCCTGACCTCAGGTGATCCACCAGCCTCGGCCTCCCAAAGTGCTGGGATTATAGGCGTGAGCCTCCATGCCTGGCCAACTTTTATATTTTTGAGGTTGTTAACTAAAAAAGAATTTCAAAGCTGGCAAGAATTAAAGAAAATTGAAAGGGGTCCCAAGGTTACATGGAGCCAAAACCATTAATTAAATCTTTTTGGGAAATGGCAAAACCCCAGTGTCCTGGATGAGACTATGATAATTATAGGAAGAAGATCCTGATGAGGCTCACCTGAGAGTGAAAAACTGAGTCCAGAAACATGAGGCTTGTCTTGCAGGTCTGCGTGTGACCCAATGCTCCCAAACCTCCAGTGTCTCCACCACCACCTTCTCCATGTCTCACCCATAAATCCCCCATAGCAACAGAAGAAATTATAAAACACCCCCCAAAATCTCTATTTCAGGATTCTTTCCCCTCCTGGACTCTGAATAGTTAACAGAAACCCAACTTTCAGGGTCTGAGACTTCAACGTTTAGATTCTAGCTCAGGCTGTTCTTGAACTCCTGAGCTCAAGTGATTCACTTTTTTTTTTTTTTTTTTTAAGTTGGAGTTTTGTTGTTTTTACCCGGGGTAGGGGGTTATGGCCCTCTCTGGGGTGCCTGGGCCGGATCTCAGCTCACTGCAAGCTCCGCCTCCCGGGTTTACGCCATTCTCCTGCCTCAGCCTCCGGAGTAGCTGGGACTACAGGAGCCCGCCACCTCGCCCGGCTAGTTTTTTGTATTTTTTAGTAGAGACGGGGTTTCACCGTGTTAGCCAGGATGGTCTCGATCTCCCGACCTCGTGATCCGCCCGTCTCGGCCTCCCAAAGTGCTGGGATTACAAGCTTGAGCCACCGCGCCCGGCCTCACTTTTTTTTCTTTGAGTTGGAGTCTTGCTGTTGTCACCCAGGCTGGAGTGCAATGGCACTATCTCGGCTCACTGCAACCTCCGTCTCCCGGGTTCAAGTGATTCTCCTGACTCAGCATCCTGAGTAGATGGGATTACAGGCACCCACCACCACACCTGGCTAGTTATTTTGTATTTTTAGTAGAGATGGGGTTTTACCATGTTGGCCAGGCTGGTCTCAAACTCCCGACCTCAGGTGATACACGCACCTCGGCCTCCCAAAGTGCTGGGATTACAGGTGTGAGCCACAGTGCCCGGCCTAATTTTTGTATTTTTAGTTGAGATGGGGTTCCACCATGTTGGCTAGGCTGGTCTCGAGTTCTTGAACTCAGGTAAGCTGTCTGCCTTGGCCTCCCAAAGTGCTGGGATTACAGGTTTGAGCCACCGCACTTGGCCCTTTTCTTATTTCTAGGTTCTGCCCACAAAGGAGATTGTGACATATGACTGGGCCAACACTAAGGTGATGTTACCTCTCTGCTTTGGCTGTGCCCTTAGAAGGCACTGAGACATGCTGCTGGGCCCAGCACCAAGATAATGTGAGTCTTCTGCCTGAATCCTGACCACAGGGAGCATTGTGACATATTTCTTGACCCATTGCGATCTCTTCTATGGACAAAGCCCAGATAAATGCCGTCTTTTATCTATGTGATGTGACATTCCTCTACTGCCTGGGCCAAACACACCAGTGATGTAATTATTCTGCCTGGTGCCTGCACACAGGGGTCACTGTGATATGTGTTCAGGCCCATCGCCTAGATGATGTGACTCTCCTCTTCTGGGATTTGCCAACAGTGGGAACTGTGATGTATCACTTGACATAGCTCCTATGTGATGTGGCTCTTCTGTCATGCCTGGTCCCTTCCCACTGGGGTGATTGGAATATAAAGCTGAGCCCAGCACCTAGGTGTGTGACTCTCTTGATTATGAGCCCTAACCACAGGGGGCACTGTGACTTATATCTAGGCCTCTCACCTAGGTAATATGACATTTTTGCCTAGGCCCTCCCCTCAGGGGGTATTGTGAAATATTGCTGGACTAAGAACCTAGGTGATGTGACTCTCCCCTACTACTGGGGTGTGCTTAAAAAGAAATTTTGATGTATCACGGCATCCAGGTCCTAGGTGATGTTACTCTTCTCTCATGTCTGGGACCCACATACATTGTGTATTAAAATATATCTCTGGGTCCAACACCAAGGCGATGTGACTGTCCTGCATAGGCCCTCCCAAAGAAATATCATAACACATCTTTTTACTCATTAGGTAATGTGACTCTTCTCTTCTGCTTGAGCCCTGCCAATAGAAAACATTGTGACAGATCACTGGATCCAGTACCTAGGTGATGTGACTCTCCTCATTTTCCTGGGACCTGCATATTTTGGATATTGTGACGTATCACTGGAACAAACACCTAGGGGTTGGAAGGTTCCTGTCTGAGTCCCTCCCACAGGGGTCTCTATGACATATTTCTGTATCCATCACCTGGAAGATAAAACCCTCTACTTATGCCTGCATTTTGCCCACACAGAATATCGTGACATATTGCTGGGTTCAGCAACCAAGGTTTGTGTCTGTCCTGTCTGAGCCTTGGCCACAGTGAGTCCTGTGACATACCTCTGGGCCCAGCACCCAGATGATCTCACTCTTCTTCGTGTGCCCTGTCTTCAGGAGGGGATTGTAACCTCCCTGGTCAACCACCCAGTGATTTGACAATCCTGCCTGGTGCCTGACCTCAGGGAAGATTGGGACATAACACTGACCCAACACCCAGTTGATGTGACTCTTGCACTCTTTACCCACAGGTGGAAGTGTGACATATGTCTTGGTCAAGCACACAGATGTAATGATGACTGTCATACCTCAAAGAGGTCAATAGGAGAGATAACATTGCTCTTAGCATGGCATAGGAAAACAAGGAAGGTCCTGGGTCTTCTTTTGTACAAAAGTCATAGAGAATAACTACTCTGTCACTCTGTCACATGTATAAAGCCCTAGTGTGTTACAAAGTGCAGAAGAAATTATGGCTCTCTTATGCAAATTCTGTCAACAATTGAGACTATGACTCATGTACTTAGACCCAATACACAGGAGGTGTTGACTCTCTCTCTCTTTTTTTTTTTTTTTTTAGACGGAGTTTCACTCTTGTTCCCCAGGCTGGAGTGCAATGGCGTGATCTTGGCTTACCACAACCTCCGCCTCCCAGGTTCAAGTGATTTTCCTACCTCAGCCTCCCAAGTAGCTGGGATTACAGGTATCCACCACCATGCTGGGCTAACTTTTTGTATTTTTAGTAGAGACGAGTTTTCTCCATGTTGCTCAGGCTGGTCTTGAACTCCAGACCTCAGGTGATTCACACACCTTGGCCTCCCAAAGTGCTGGGATTACAGGCATGAGCCACCATGCCTGTCTGGGGTGTTGACTCTTATACCTAGAACCTGGACATATATAACATTTTAAATCTCATTTCTGGACTTACTTGCAGGTGTGATTGTGTGAATCTGCTAAGCACCTTAGTGATTTGAGTCTCCTGTATTGGACCAGTGCACAAATGAGACTGAGACTGCTTGACTCTGAACCTTGACGATGTGACTCTCTTTTCCAGACTTGGTGCTGCCCACAGGTGGCATTGTGACATATGGCTGGGCCTTTCACCCAGGTGATGTGAGTCTTTTTTCTTGCTTTGGTGCTGCCCACAGGATGCATTGTGACATAGTTTTAAGTCTGACACTTGGTAATGTGATTCTTCTTTTTTGCCAGGGCCCTGAATATTTTGCACATTAGGACATATTACCAGGCCTAACACCTATAAAAGGGCCCTTTTGTTATGTGTCTCTCCTGCCTGGGCCTTGAGCACAGAGAGCACTGTTACCTATTGCTGGGCTCAGCACCCAGGGGATGTGACTCTGCTGCCTGTGTTCTACTTTCAGAAGAAGGTTGTAACATATTCCTGGGTGAGTATTCTGGTGATGTGACATTCCTATCTGGTCCCTGGCCTCAGAAAATATTGTGATCTATTCCTGGTCAAAAACACAGATGGTCAGGCATGGTAACTCATGCCTGTAATCCTAGAACTTTGGGAGGCTGAGGTGGGTGGATCACGAGGTCAGGAGTTCGAGACCAGCCTGAACAACATGGTGAAACCCCATCTCTATTAGAAATACAAAAATTAGGTAGGTGGGCATGGTGAAGTGCGTCTGTAATCAAAGCTGCTAATCAGAAGAATCACTTGAACCCAGGAGATGGAGGTTGCAGTTGGCCGAGATCACGCCATTGCACCCCAGCCTGGGCAACAGAGTGAGACTCCATCTCAAAAAAAGAGAAAAATCCACACACCCACAGGTAATGTGACTCTCCTTCTCTCTTCCTGTTCACAGGTGGGATTGTGAAGTATATCTTTTTTTTTTTTTTTTTTTTTTTTTGAGACGGAGTCTCGCTCTGTCACCCAGGCTGGAGTGCAGTGGCCAGATCTCAGCTCACTGCAAGCTCCGCCTCCTGGGTTTATGCCATTCTCCTGCCTCAGCCTTCCGAGTAGCTGGGACTACAGGCGCCCGCCACCTCGCCCAGCTAGTTTTTTTGTATTTTTTAGTAGAGACGGGGTTTCACCGTGTTAGCCAGGATAGTCTCGATCTCCTGACCTCGTGATCTGCCCATCTCAGCCTCCCAAAGTGCTGGGATTACAGGCTTGAGCCACCGTGCCCGGCCAGTGAAGTATATCTTGGCCAAGCTCACAGGTGTGATGATGACTCTTATACCCAAAACCAGCCAATAGGAGAGATACTGTCTCTTATAGCTAGGCTTATGGTCATGAGTATAATCCTGGGCCTCCTCTTTGTACAAAGTTCATAGAGAATTACCACTTTCTTGCATACTATATAAATCTCTCGTGGTACAGAGAGTGTCATTCTAGGGTTCAGCACACAGATGAGATTGTGTTTTGCACATGCACACCCCAGCAACCATTAAGACTGTCACCCTCATACATGGACAGAGCCCACTGGTGAGGTCTTAAATCTCACACATGGACACAGTTCACAGTTGAAATTGTGACCGTTGCAGTCAGGCGCGGTGGCTCAAGCCTGTAATCCTCTAATCCTTTGGGAGGCCAAGGTGGGTGAATCACGAGGTCAGGGGTTCAAAACCAGCCTGGCCAAGGTGGTGAAACTTTGTCTCTACTAAAAGTACAAAAATTATCTGGGCGTGGTGGCGAATGCTTGTAATCCCAGCTACTTGGGAGGATGAGGCAGGAGAATCGCTTGAACCCAGGAGGCAGAGGTTGCAGTGAGCTGAGATCGTGCCATTGCACTCCAGCCTAGGTGACAGAGCAAGACTTTGTCTCAAAAAAATAAAAAATAAAAGAGTATTATGACATATCTTTTTATTCATCACCTGGGTGATGTGACTCTTCTTCAGTCTGTCAAAAAAAGAATTGTGATGTATCCCTGGACCCAGCACCTAGATGATGTAACTCTCACCTTTTGCCTGGACCTTGCATATTTTGGGTGTTGTCACATATCACTAGGTCTGACATTAGGGGGACTTGTGACATATTTTGGCATACATCACCCGTGAAATGTGACTTTCCTCACCTACATGCGCCATGCCCAAAGAAAAGATTGTAACACATCACTGGGATCAGCCACCAGGTGCTGTATCTCACCTCTCAGGCTGCTGCTTACAGACAGCGTTATAACACATCACTGGGCCCAGCAGCCAGGCGATGTGACTTGCTGCCTTCCTGCCTGTGCCTATCTTATAGGAAGAGTTTTTTTGTTTTTTTTTTAGGGAATCTCGCTCTATTGCCCAGACTGGAGTGCAGTGGCACAATCTTGGCTCACTGCAACCTCTCCTTCCCAGGTTCAAGTGATTCTCCTGCCTCAGCCTCCTGAGTAGCTGGGATTACAGGTGTGCACCACTATGCCCAGCTAATTTTTGTATTTTCAGTATAGATGGGGTTTCAGTATATTGGCCAGTCTGGTCTCGAACTCCTGACCTCAAGTGATCTACCTGCCTCGGCCTTCCAAAGTGCTGGGATTACAGGCATGAGCCACTGTGCCCAGCTAGGAGGAGATTTTAATGCATCCCTGGCCAAGCACCTAGGCGATGTGACTCTCCTGCCTGGTCCTTGCCCTCAAAAAAGATTGTGACATATCTCTGGACCAGCCCCAGGGGATGTGACTCTCCTGCTCACTCCCTACACACAGGTGTAATTGTGACATATATCTTGCCCCACCTTACAATTGCTATGGTGATTCTGACACGTCGAACCAGACAACAAAAGAGATATACTCTCTCCTAGCTAAGCTTAGATAAATAAACACAGTCCTGAGTCTCCTCTTTTTGCAAAGGTCATAGAAAATTACTAGTCTCTCAAATATCGTAAAAAGCATCTCAGGTGGCACAGAGAGTATCATCACAAGCCAAAGACACAGATGAGACTGTGTTTCTTAAATGAACACCCTGCCAATCATTATAATTGTAACCTCACCATGGACAGAGCCCACTGTTGAGGTCCTGACTCTCACATGGAGATGCAGTCCATAGTTGGAATTATGGCTTGTTTTTGTTTCTGTTTTTCTTTTTTTTTTTTTTTTTTTTTTTTTTTTTTTT
>NC_037687.1:20765782-20812745 GCF_003255815.1 Theropithecus gelada | reverse complement strand
TTTTTTTTTTTGAGACGGAGTCTCGCTCTGTCGCCCAGGCTGGAGTGCGGTGGCGCGATCTCGGCTCACTGCAAGCTCCACCTCCCGGGTTCACGCCATTCTCCCGCCTCAGCCTCCGAGTAGCTGGGACTACAGGCGCCCGCCACCACGCCCGGCTAGTTTTTTGTATTTTTAGTAGAGACGGGGTTTCACCATGTTAGCCAGGATGGTCTCGATCTCCTGACCTCGTGATCCACCCGCCTCGGCCTCCCAAAGTGCTGGGATTACAGGCTTGAGCCACCGCGCCCGGCCTGTTTCTGTTTTTCTTTTGAGACAGTCTTGCTCTGTTGCCCAGGCTGGATTGTGGTGGCGTGATCTCTGCTCACTGCAACCTCTGCCTTCCAGCCTCAAGTGATCCTCCCATCTCAGCCTCCTGAGTAGCTGGGACTACAGGCATGCACCACCACACCTGACAAATTTTTGTATTTTTCAGTAGAGATGGGGTTTCACCATGTTGGCCAGGCTGGTCTCAGACTTGAACTCCTGACCTCAGATGATCCACCCACCTCAGCCTCCCAAAGTGCTGGGATTATGGGCATGAGCCACTGTGCCCAGCCCATAGTTGGAATCGTGACTGTGATATGCAAACATCCAGCCAAAGACGGAATAATGACTCATTTCTAAATGTAATTCATATGCAGGCAAGGACTCTCCTATATGGATCAGCCAATTGGAGAGATGTTGACTCTCATTCCTGGGCTTAGAGCCATGGGTACAACATGGGTTCATACCACCACAAAGGTATTAAAGTAAATTGCGACTCTCATGCATATTGTATAAAGCCCTAGGGTAATACATTGAGTGCCCTTACATGGCCCAGCACACAGGTGACATTGTGACACTCATATGCACAACCATGCCAACAGTAAGTACTTTCATCCTTTTACATAAACACAACCTACTTCTTAAGTTCTGAATCTCACACCTGGAGGCAGTGGAAAGTTGCAAAATTGACTCTCATATGTGGATCTGGCCCATGGGTGGGTTGGTGACTCTCAGATCAAGATTCAGTACACCTGTGAGACTATGATTTTACTGAGGCGACACAGTCTGCAGGAGAGATTGAGGTTCTCATGCACGGATCCATCCACATTGAGATTGTGACTTGTGTAGTTAGACCCAACATCTTAATGGTGTTCACTTTTTTTCTTTAGATAGAGACAGGCTCTATCACCCTGCAGTGGCACGATTTCAGCTCACTACAACCTCTGCTTCCCAGGTTCAAGTGATTCTCCTGCCTCAGCCTCCCAAGCAACTGGGACTACAGGCACCTGCCACTGTGCCTAATTTTTGTATTTTTAGTAGAGACCAGAATTCGCCATGTTGGCCAGGCTGGTCTCAAACTCCTGACCTCAGGTGATCGGCTCGCCTCGGCCTCCCAAAGTGCTGGGATTACAGACCTAAGTCACCGCATCTGGCACGATGTTGACTTTCATACCTAGAATGGGGACATGTGAGAAATTGTTCTTCCCATCCTTGGGCCTTTCTGGAGGTGTGATTGTGATACATGCCTCTGCTCAGAACCTGAGTGATTTGACTCTCCTGCCTGGGCCCAGCACACAGATGGGATTGTGACACATCGTTGGACCCAGCATGTAGATGATGTGACCCTATGCTCTTGCCTTGGTGTTGCCAGAGACGGCATTGTTACATATCACTGGTCCCTGCACCCAGGTAATGTGTTTCTCTTTTCTGTGCCCTGCCCACATGGGATATTGTAACATATTGCTGGGTCTAACACCCAGATGATGTGAATATCTCACCTACACTGCCTACAGGGAGTATTTTGCCGTATTTCTGAACCTATTATCTGTTTGATGTTACTCCCCACTTTTCCATGAGTTTTTCCTTAGGAGGCATTGTAACATATCTGGGCCAAGCATCTCGGTGATGTTACTCTTCTCTCCTGCCTGGGCCCTGACCACAGAAGGGACAGTGGCTAATCCCTAGGCCCAGCACACAGGTGATGTAATTTTTCTGCCTGGACCCTGTCTACAGGGGACATTATGGCATGTCCCTGGGACCATAAACTAGACACTATGACTCTCCTTTCGTCTCTGAGAGCTGTCCACAGTGGGGATTGTGACGTATAACTTGTCTCAGCACCTACATAATATGACTTTCATCTCATGCCTGGGCCCTGCCCACTGGGGTGATTGTGACATATAACCAGGCCCAGTTCCTAGGTTATGTGACTCTTCTCTTCTTCATGAGCCGTACCCACATAGGGCATTTTGACATATCTCTGGAGCCGTCTCAGGTGATGTGACTCTGCTGCATGAGCCCCCTTTATTTAGGGGATATTGTGCCATATTTTTTGACCTAGCATCAAGGTGACGTGACTCTCCTGTACTACTTGGACCCTGCATACCTTGTGTGTATTAAAATTTGGCTCGTCCAACACCTAGGTAATGTGACTCTCCTGCATGGGCCCTGCTAATAGGGGAATTACGGCATTTTAAAAAAATCACCTATATGATGTGACTCTCCTTTTTTACCTGAACCCTGAAAAAAGGGGATTGTGACATATCATTGCACCTAGCATCTAGGTGATATCACTCTCCTGTTTTTTCTTTTTGTTTTTCTTTTTGTTTTTTTTCAAGACCGAATTTTGCTCTGGTCACCCAGGCTGGAGGGCAGTGGCACAATCTCAGCTCACTGCAATCTCTGCCTCCCAGGTTCAAGCGATTATCCTGCCTCAGTCTCCCAAGTAGCTGGGATTACAAGTGTGCACCACCATGCTAGGCTAATTTTTGTATTTTTTAGTGGAGACGGGGTTTCACCATGTTGGCCAAGCTGGTCTCAATCTCCCACATTGCTGTGTCACACCAAATGGGTGAAAAGCCCTGCCCACAGGAGCCCTTGTGACAGATCTCTGCATCCATTACTGTGGAGGTGTGACTCTTATCTTCCATGTGCCTCATGCCCACACAGAAGACTGTGACATATCTCAGAGTTCAGCAACCATGTGGTGTGTGTTTTGTACCCAGGCCTTGCCTGCAGAGAGAGTTATGACATGTAGCTAGGCCTGGTACCCAAGGGATGTTACTTTGCTGTCTGTGCCTTGCTTTCAGGAGAGAACTGTAAAATAACACTGGTCAGGCAACTAGGTGATATCACTCTCTTGCATGGTCCCTGCTCTGGAAAAATTGTGACATATTCCTAACCCAGGACACAGGTGATGTTACTCTCCTGTTTGCTTTCTTCTTCTTCTTCTTCTTCTTACTATTACTATTATTATACTTCAAGTTCGAGGGTACATGTGCACAACGTGCAGGTTTGTTACATAGGTATACATGTGCCATGTTGGTTTGCTGCACCCATCAACTAGTCATTTACAGTAGGTATTTCTCCTAATACTATCCCTCCCCCAGCCCCCCACCCCACAACAGGCCCTGGTGTATGATGTTCCCAACCCTGTGTCCAAGTGTTCTCATTGTTCAATTCCCACCTATGAGTGAGAACATGCAGTGTTTGGTTTTCTGTCCTTGTGATAGTTTGCTGAGAATTATGGTTTCCAGCTTCATCCATGTCCCTGCAAAGGACATAAACTCATCTTTTTTTATGGCTGCATAGTATTCCATGGTGTATATGTGCCACATTTTCTTAATCCAGTCTATCATTGATGGACATTTGCATTGGTTCCAAGTCTTTGCTATTGTGAATAGTGCCACAATAAACATACATGTGCATGTGTCTTTAGAGTAGCATGATTTATAATCCTTTGGGTATATACCCAGTAATGGGATTTCTGGCTAAAGTTCTAGATATAGTTCTAGATCACTGAGGAATCACCACACTGTCTTCCACAATGGATGAACTAATTTACAGTCCCACCAACAGTGTAAAAGCGATCCTATTTCTCCACATCCTCTCCAGCATCTGTTGTTTCCTGGCTTTTTAATGATCGCCATTCTAACTGGTGTGCGATGGTATCTCATTGTGGTTTTGATTTGCATTTCTCTGATTATCAGTGATGATGAGCATTTTTTTATGTGTCTGTTGGCTGCATAAATGTCTTCTTTTGAGAATTGTCTGTTCAGATCCTTTGCCCACTTTTTGATGGGTTTTTTTTTTTTTTGTTTCGTTTTTGTTTTTTTTGAGACGGAGTCTTGCTCTGTCACCCAGGCTGGAGTGCAGTGGCACAATCTTGGCGCACTCCAAGCTCCACCTCCCAGGTTAACGCCATTCTCCTGCCTCAGCCTCCCGAGTAGCTAGGACTACAGGCACCCGCCACCATGCCCGGCTAATATTTTTGTATTTTTAGTAGAGACGGGGTTTCACCATGTTAGCCAGGATGGTCTCGATCTCCTGACCTCGTGATCTGCCTGCCTCGGCCTCCCAAAGTGCTGGGATTGTTTTTTTCTTGTAAATTTGTTTAAGTTCTTTGTAGATTCTAGATAGCCCTTTGTCAGATGGGCAGATTGCAAACATTTTCTCCCATTCTGTAGGTTGCCTGTTCACTCTGATGGTACTTTCTTCTGCTGTGCAGAAGCTCTTTAGTTTAATTAGATCCCATTTGTCTATTTTGGATTTTGTTGCCATTGATTCTGATGTTTTAGTCATAAAGTCCTTGCCCATGCCTATGTCCTGAATGGTATTGGCTAGGTTTTCTTCTAAGGTTTTTATGGTTTTAGGTCTAACATTTAAGTCTTTCGTCCATCTTGAATTAATTTTTGTATAAGGTGTAAGGAAGGGATCAGTTTCAGCTTTCTACATATGTCTAGCCAGTTTTCCCAGCACCATTTATTAAAGAGGGAATCCTTTCCCCATTTCTTGTTTTTGTCAGGTTTGTCAAAGATCAGATGGTTGTAGATGTGTGGTGTTATTTCTGAGGCCTCTGTTCTGTTCTGTTGGTCTATATCTCTGTTTTGGTACCAGTTTCATGCTGTTTTGGTTACTGTAGCCTTGTAGTATAGTTTGAAGTCAGGTAGCGTGATGCTTCCAGCTTTGTTCTTTTGGCTTAGGATTGTCTTGGCAATGTGGGCTCCTTTTTCGTTCCATATGAACTTTAAAGTAGTTTTTCCAATTCTGTGAAGAATGTCATGGGTAGCTTGATGGGGATGGCATTGAATCTATAAATTACCTTGGGCAGTATGGCCATTTTCACGATATTGATTCTTCCTATCCATGAGCATGGAATGTTCTTCCATTTATTTGTGTCCTCTTTTGTTTCGTTGAACAGTGGTTTGTAGTTCTCCTTGAAGAGATCCTTCACATCCCTTGTAAGCTAGATTCTTAGATATTTTATTCTCTTTGTAGCCATTGTGAATGGAATTTCACTCATGATTTGACTCTCTGTTTGTCTGTTATTGGTGTATAAGAATGCTTGTAATTTTTGCATATTGATTTTGTATCCTGAGACTTTACTGAAGTTGCTTATCAGCTTAAGGAGATTTTGGGTTGAGATGATGGGGTTTTCTAAATATACAGTCAAGTCATCTGCAAACAGGGACAATTTGACTTTCTCTTTTCATAATTGAATACCCTTTTTTTCTTTCTTTTTTTCTGATTGCCCTGGCCAGAACTTCCAACACTATGTTGAATAGGAGTGGTGAGACAGGGCATCCCTGTCTTGTGCCAGTTTTCAAAGGGAATGCTTCCAGTTTTTGCCCATTCAGTATGATATTGGCTGTGGGTTTGTCATAAATAGCTCTTATTATTTCGAAATACGTTCCATCAATACCTAGTTATTGAGAGTTTTTAGCATGAAGGGCTGTTGAATTGTGTCGAAGGCCTTTTCTGCATCTATTGAGATAATCATGTGGTTTTTGTCATTGGTTCTGTTTATGTGATGGATTATGTTTATTGATTTGCGTATGTTGAATCAGTCTTGCATCCCAGGGATGAAGCCAACTTGATCTTGGTGGATAAGCTTTTTGATGTGCTGCTGGATTTGGTTTGCCAATATTTCACTGAGGATTTTTGCATCGATGTTCATCAGGGATATTGGTCTAAAATTCTTTTGTTGTTGTTGTTGTTGTTGCTGTTGTGTCTCTGCCAGGCTTTGGTATCAGGATGATGCTGGCCTCATAAAATGAGTTAGGGAGGATTTCCTCCTTTTCTATTGATTGGAATAGTTTCGGAAGGAATGGTACCAGTCCCTCTTTGTAACTCTGGTAGAATTCGATTGTGAATCCGTCTGGTCCTGGACTTTTTTTGGGTGGTAGCCTATTAATTATTGCCTCAATTTCAGAGCCTGTTATTGGTCTCTCCAGCGATTCAACTTCTTCCTGGTTTAGTCTTGGGAAGGTGTATGTGTCCAGGAATTTATCCATTTCTTCTAGATTCTCTAGTTTCTTTGTGTAGAGGTGTTTATAATATTCTCTGATGGTAGTTTCTATTTCTGTGGGATCGGTGGTGATACCCCCTTTATCATTTTCTATTGCATCTATTTGATTCTTCTCTCTTCTTTATTAGTCTTGCTAGCTGTCTATCAGTTTTGTTGATCTTTTCAAAAAACCAGCTCCTAGATTCATTGATTTTTTGAAGGGTTTTTTGTGTCTCTATCTCCTTCAGTTCTGCTCTGATCTTAGTCATTTCTTGCTTTCTGCTAGCTTTTGAATTTGTTTGCTCTTGCTTCTCTAGTACTTTTCATTGTGATGTTAGGGTGTTGATTTTTAGATCTTTCCTGCTTTCTTTTACGGGCATTTAGTGCTATAAATTTCCCTCTACACACTGCTTTATATGTGCCCCAGAGATTCTGGTACGTTGTGTCTTTGTTCTCATTGGTTTCAAAGAACATCTTTATTTCTGCCTTCATTCTGTTATTTACCTAGTAGTCATTCAGGAGCAGGTTGTTCAGTTTCCTTGTAGTTGTGTGTTTTTGAGTGAGTTTCTTTCTCTTTTTTTTTTTATTATTATACTTTGAGTTCTAGGGTACATGTGCATAACGTGCAGGTTTGTTACATAAGTATACTTGTGCCATGTTGGTGTGCTGCACCCATCAACTCGTCAGCACCCATCAACTCGTCATTTACATCAGGTATAACTCCCAATGCAATCCCTCCCCCCTTCCCCCTCCCCATGATAGGCCCCGGTGTGTGATGTTCCCCTTCCTGAGTCCAAGTGATCTCATTGTTCAGTTCCCACCTATGAGTGAGAACATGCGGTGTTTGGTTTTCTGTTCTTGTGATAGTTTGCTAAGAATGATGGTTTCCAGCTGCATCCATGTCCCTACAAAGGACACAAACTCATCCATTTTTATGGCTGCATAGTATTCCATGGTGTATATGTGCCACATTTTCTTAATCCAGTCTGTCACTAATGGACATTTGGGTTGATTCCAAGTCTTTGCTATTGTGAATAGTGCCGCAATAAACATACGTGTGCATGTGTCTTTATAGCAGCATAATTTATAATCCTTTGGGTATATACCCAGTAATGGGATGGCTGGGTCATATGGTACATCTAGTTCTAGATCCTTGAGGAATTGCCATACTGTTTTCCATAATGGTTGAACTAGTTTACAATCCCACCAACAGTGTAAAAGTGTTCCTATTTCTCCACATCCTCTCCAGCACCTGTTGTTTCCTGACTTTTTAATGATTGCCATTCTAACTGGTGTGAGATGGTATCTCATTGTGGTTTTGATTTGCATTTCTCTGATGGCCAGTGATGATGAGCATTTTTTCATGTGTCTGTTGGCTGTATGAATGTCTTCTTTTGAGAAATGTCTGTTCATATCCTTTGCCCACTTTTTGATGGGGTTGTTTGTTTTTTTCTTGTAAATATGTTTGAGTTCTTTATAGGTTCTGGATATTAGCCCTTTGTCAGATGAGTAGATTGCAAAAATTTTCTCCCATTCTGTAGGTTGCCTGTTCTTGAGTGAGTTTCTTAATCGTGAGTTCTAATTTGATTGCACTGTAGTCTGAGAGACAGTTTTTGTGATTTCTGTTCTTTTACACTTGCTGAGGAGTGCTTTACTTCCAACTATGTGGTCAATTTTAGAATAAGTGCAATGTGGTGCTGAGAAGAATGTATATTCTGTTGATTTGGGGTGGAGAGTTCTGTAGATGTCTATTAGGTCTGCTTGGTGCAGAGCTGAGTTCAAGTCCTGGATATCCTTGCTAATCTTCTGTCTCATTGATCTGTCTAATATTGACAGTAGAGTGTTAAAGTCTCCCAGTATTATTGTGTGGGAGTCTAAGTCTCTTCGTAAGTCTCTAGGGACTTACTTTATGAATCTGGGTGCTCCTTTGTTGGGTGCATGTATATTTAGGATAGTTAGCTCTTCTTGTTGAATTGATCCCTTTACCATTATGTAATGGCCTGCTTTGTCTCTTTTGTTCTTTGTTGGTTTAAAGTCGGTTTTATCAGAGACTAAGATTGCATCCTCTTTTTTTTTTTTTTTTCCTTTCCATTTGCTTGGTTGATCTTCCTCCATCCCTTTATTTTGAACCTATGTGTGTCTCTGCTCATGAGATGGGTCTCCTGAATACAGCACACTGATGGGTCTTATCTCTTTATCCAATTTTCCAGTCTGTGTCTTTTAATTGGGGCATTTTTTTTTTTTTTTTTTTTTTGAGATGGAGTCTCACTTTGTTGCCCAGGCTGGAGTGCAGTAGCATGATCTCGGCTCACTGCAAGCTCCACCTCCCGGGTTCACGCCATTCTCCTGCCTCAGCCTCCCAAGTAGCTGGGACTACAGGCGCCTGCCACCACACCCAGCTAATTTTTTGTATTTTTAGTAGAGACAGTGTTTCACCGTGTTAGCCAGGATTGTCTCGATCCCCTGACCTTGTGATCCACCCGCCTGGGCCTCCCAAAGTACTGAGATTACAGGCGTGAGCCACCGCACCCGGCCTAATTGGGTTATTTAGGCCATTTACATTTAAGGTTAATATTGTTATGTGTGAACTTGATCCTGTCATTATGATGTTAGGTAGTTATTTTGCCCATTAGTTGATGCAGTTTCTTTGTAGCATCAATGGTCTTTAAAATTTGGCATGTTTTTGCAGTGGCTGGTACCGGTTGTCCCTTTCCATGTTTAGTGCTTCCTTCAGGAGCTCTTGTAAGGCAGGCCTGGTGGTGACAAAATCTCTCAGCATTTGCTTGTCTATACATGATTTTATTTCTCCTTCACTTATGAAGCTTAGCTTGGCTGGATATGATATTCTGGTTTGAAAATTTTTTTCTTTTTTTTTTTTTTTTTTTTTTGAGATGGAGTCTC
Source organism: Theropithecus gelada (assembly GCF_003255815.1). Taxonomy (NCBI): domain Eukaryota; kingdom Metazoa; phylum Chordata; class Mammalia; order Primates; family Cercopithecidae; genus Theropithecus; species Theropithecus gelada. The sequence goes on along the minus strand of NC_037687.1, from coordinate 20,803,534 downwards.
GCTGTGTCGCCCAGGCTGGAGTGCAGTGGCCGGATCTCAGCTCATTGCAAGCTCCACCTCCCGGGTTTTTACGCCATTCTCCTGCCTCAGCCTCCCGAGTAGCTGGGACTACAGGCGCCCACCACCTCGCCCGGCTAGTTTTTTGTATTTTTTAGTAGAGACGGGGTTTCACCGTGTTAGCCAGGATGCTCTCGAACTCCTGACCTCGTGATCCGCCCGTCTCGGCCTCCCAAAGTGCTGGGATTACAGGCTTGAGCCACTGTGCCCGGCCTGAAAATTATTTTCTTTAAGAATGTTGAATATTGGTCCCCACTCTCTTCTGGTTTCTAGAGATTCTGCTGAGAGATCTGCTGTTAGTCTGATGGGCTTCCCTTTGTGGGAAACCTGACCTTTCTTTCTGGCTGCCCTTAACATTTTTTCATTCATTTCAACCTTGGTGAATCTGACAATTATGTGTCTTGGGGTTGCTCTTCTTGAGGAGTATCTTTGTGGTGTTCTCTGTATTTCCTGAATTTGGAAGTTGGCCTGCCTTTCTAGGTTGGGGAAGTTCTCCTGGATAATATCCTAAAGAGTGTTTTCCAGCTTGGTTCCATTCTCCCTATCACTTTCAGGTACACCAATCAAACGTGGATTTGGTCTTTTCACATAGTCCAGTATTTCTTGGAGGCTTTGTTTGTTTCTTTTTACTCTTTTTCCTCTAAACTTCTTTTCTTGCTTTATTTCATTAATTTGTTCTTCAGTCACTGATACTCTTTCTTCCACTTGATCGAATAGGCTACTGAAGCTTGTGCATGTGTCACGTAGTTCTCATGCCATGGTTTTCAGCTCCATCAGGTCATTTAAGGTATTCTCTACACTGTTTATTCTAGTTAGCCATTTGTCTAATCTTTTTTCAAAGTTTTTAGCTTCCTTGAAATGGGTTTGAGCATCCTCCTTTAGCTCAGAGAAGTTTGTTATTACCAACTTTCTACTTCTGTCAACTCGTCAAAGTCATTCTCCATCCAGCTTTGTTTTGTTGCTGGTGAGGAGCTGCAATCCTTTGGAGGAGAAGAGGCCCTCTGGTTTTTAGGGATTTTAGCTTTTCTGCTCTGGATTCTCCCCATCTTTGTGGTTTTATCTACCTTTGGTCTTTGATGATGGTGATCTACAGATGGGGTTTTGGTGTGGATGTCCTTTTTGTTGATGTTGATGCTATTCCTTTCTGTTTGTTAGTTTTCCTTCTAACAGTCAGGTCCCTCAGCTGCAGGTCTGTTGGAGTTTGCTGGAGGTCCTCTCCAGGCCCTGTTTGCCTGGATATCACCAGCAGAGGCTGCAGAACAGCAAATATTGCACAACAGCAAATATTGATGCCTGGTCCTTCCTCTGGAAGCTTCATCTCAGAGGGGCACCCGGCTGTATGAGGTGTCAGTCGGCCCCTACTGGGAGATGTCTCCCAGTTAGGCTACACGGGGGTCAGGGACCCACTTGAGGAGGCAGTCTGTCCATTCTCAGAGCTCAAACACCATGCAGGGAGAACCACTGGTGTCTTCAGAGCTGTCAGACAGGGATGTTTAAGTCCGTGGAAGTTTCTGCTGCCTTTTGCCCAGCCAGGCTGCCTCCTAGCAGTTCGATCTCGGACTGCTGTGCTAGCAGTGAGCAAGGCTCTGTGGGCATGGAACCTGCTTAACCAGGCACGGGACATAATCTCCTGGTGTGCCATTTGCTAAGACTGTTGGAAAAGTGCAGTATTTAGGTGGCAGTGTCCCGAATTTCCTGGTACAGTCTGTCACGGCTTCCCTTGGGTCAGAAAGGAAAATCCCAGGACCCCTTGTGCTTCCTGGGTAAGGCGTTGCCCTGCCCTGCTTTGGCTTGCCCTCCATGGGCTGCACCCACTGTCCAACCAGTCTCAATGAGATGAACCAGGGACCTCAGTTGGAAATGCAGAAGTCACCTGTCTTCTGCATCAATCACGCTGGGAGCTGCAGACTGGAGTTCTTCCTATTCAGCCATCTTAGAATAGATCCAGTGTACCTTCATTTTCAATAAATTTCTGCTTTTTTTTGCTTTATTCTTTCCTTGCTTTGTTTGTGCATTTTGTCCAATTATTTGTTCAAGATGCCAAGAATCTGGACAGCTTCAACTAGTAACAAGTAGACCATCTAACAATTATCTATTTAACTTTAGTTGTTTGTTCATGAAAACCTAGGCTAAAAAGCATGCTTTGATCCCTTGGTATTATCCTCCTGATAGTCAAAATAGTAGTCTCTCTGCTGCACTGTATTCTCTCAAAAGTTACACATGTTTGCATGAAGTCATCTGTAGAATGTCAAATGGTCTCTCTTTAACTAGAGTGACAGAAACTCAAAGACATATGTGACTATGAAGACTCCATAACCTATGAATAAAGCGATAAAGATAAAAATCCAAAATAATGGAAACAGAGTGGCACAGAGGCCCCGAAGTTTGGTCACACTCTGAGCTATGTGAAAACTTACTAAAAAGAAGAATTTATTCAACATAATTATTGGAGGCCATCATTGTGGACTGAGTTTGTTCACTAGACCAAAACAGACCAAACTAAAATGTGTCGCTAATGCTAAATGTGATATAATGAAACTGAAAATTTAAGCAAATAGGTAGATCCTAAAACAGGCCAGGTTTTGGTTTTCTTCTGTAAACAGATTTCAACACAAGGAGGTCCCCTGTATTCTAACCCTTTAAAAAATAAACAACAAAAAATAATAACCTGAAGTTCTTGCTTCCACTTTATAAAACTCACACTTCTGCTATTTCACAGTGGGATTTGAGACTAAATAAGTATATTTTTGATGGTAACAGAGTTACGTTACTGTCTAAAGTTTTGGTCTACATCTCAAAATTTAGAAGATGAGCAAAAGAGAGAAATTGCTAAATTAATTATACCCTAAAAGCTGCCCCCTTTTATGTTTAATTTTGGATTTCGGTCAACAGTTCTTTTTTTTTTTTTTTTGAGATGGAGTCTCGTTCTATCGCCCAGGCTGGAGTGCAGTGGCAGGATCTCTGCTCACTGCAAGCTCTACCTCCTGGGTTCATGCCATTCTCCTGCCTCAGCCTCCCGAGTAGCTGGGACTACAGGCACCCGCCACCACACCCAGCTAATTTTTTGTATTTTTAGTAGAGACGGAGTTTCACCATGTTAGCCAGGATGTTCTCAATCTCCTGACCTCATGATTTGCCCACCTTGGCCTCCCAAAGTGCTGGGATTACAGGCATGAGCCACCACTCCTGGCCACCTCTTTTTTTTTTTTTTTTTACGTAGTAAACTGAAACCTAACTGGATATGTAAACAGACTAATCCATTCTTGTACCAACCGCTGTATTTTGGCCAATAAAAGGACATCAACCATTCAAACCGTATTTTAATAAGACAAATCTCAAGCTGTAATCAATAGAGCTGTTTCTGTACCTAACTTTCATTTTCTCTACGTCACTTTGAATTTTCTGTCTACAAATCTTTTACCACCATGTGGCTTTGCTGGAGTCTCTCTGAGCCTACCCTGGATCCACAGTCTACCTGATGTGCAAATCACTCTTTGCTCAATTAAACTCTGTTAAATATAATTTCTGTAAAGTTTTTTTCTTTGAAAAGTTTTCAACTTTTTTCTATGATGAGAAATAAATAATGTGTTGTTGTTCTTTGATTTTCTAAATTCATTTCTTGGCTATTTTCCCAAATTACTCTATGTCCTTTCAAAATGCTTCTTTAATTTTTTTTTTTTTTTTTTTGACAGTGTCTCTGTCTATGACCCTGGCTGGAGTGTGGTGATGTAACCAATTATGGCTCACTGCAGCCTTAAGTTTCCAGGCTCAAGCAATCTTTCTGGCTCAGCTACCCAAGTAGCTGGGACTACCATGATACAAGCCTGGTTAACTTTTTATGAAGACAGGATTTTACTAGATTGTTCAGGCTGCACTTGAACTTTGGGCTCAAGTGATTCTCCCATCTCAGCCTCTCAAAGTGCTAGGATTACAGGTGTGAACCACCATGTGCTTCTGCAATTTCTTGAGAGGATTATTTCCTATAATAAACAGTACTGTATGGGCAAAAATCTAATAGGAATCTGGCTTCTATTTTAGAATTTTCACTCTCCAGGATTTCAAGGGCCTGTGGCAGCTACTTTAGTATTATAGCTTGATCTCTGGAAGTGCATGGGCTTTGGAGTCAGACAGAGTTGATCCTGAGTCTCAGCCCAGCTATTTAGTAGCTGTGGGTCCTTGAACAAGTTTCTTTTTTTTTTTTCTTTTTTTTTTTGAGACGGAGTCTTGCTCTGTCGCCCAGGCTGGAGTGCAGTGGGCGGATCTCAGCTCACTGCAAGCTCCGCCTCCTGGGTTCATGCCATTCTCCTGCCTCAGCCTCCCCAGTAGCTGGGACTACAGGTGCCCGCCACCTCGCCCGGGTAGTTTTTTGTATTTTTTTAGTAGAGACGGAGTTTCACCATGTTAGCCAGGATGGTCTTGATCTCCTGACCTGGTGATCCGCCCGCCTCGGCCTCCCAAAGTGCTGGGATTACAGGCTTGAGCCACTGCGCCCGGCCTGAACAAGTTTCTTGATGTGATGTGGAAGACTTTTTCTTTTTTGTTATTGAGATGGAGTTTTGCTCTTGTCCCCCAGGCTAGAGTACAGTGGTGTGATCTCCGCTCACTGCAACCTCCACCTCCTAGGTTCAAGTCATTCTCCTGCCTCAGCCTCCCGAGTAGCTGGGATTACAGGCGCCTGCCACCACTCTCAGCTATTTTGTGTGTGTGTGTGTGTGTGTGTGTGTGTTTTTAGTAGAGACAGGGTTTCGCCATGTTGGCCAGACTAGTCTCAAACTCCTGACCTCAGCGATCCACCTGCCTCGGCCTCCCAAAGTGCTGGGATTACAGGTGTGAACCATCATGCCTGGCCAATGTAGAAGACTTCTATAAACCACATAAGAAAAAAGGCAGACTGATACTGATTGCAAAACTTGTAGCAATTTTTCATCCTTCCTATATCCATTGCCAGGTGCTTTTACGGCTGTTTCTATTGAGATATAGAATCTGTTTTTCAAGCCCTAGATCTGACTGACCTGATTTTCTTAGGACAGTAGAAAACTATGAACATGACAGTGTGCTTAGTCTGGGGCTTGAGCTCAAATGGTATTGAATGCTTCTGTTTTTATTTCAGAATTCTGCCATCTCCATGGAAAAAGCCTCTGTTAGCCAGCTGAAGGATAAGATATTATGAGAAAAAGCAAGGTGTCCCTGTTGACAGGCCGAGAAGCAGAAGCTCACCCCCAGAACCACAGCTACTTAGTCAACAAGCAGCTGATGACATATGTCTGGAGGAGGTCAGCTGAGACCAGAAGAATGGCCCCACTGAGCCCAGCCCAAATGGCTGACCATTTCAATAATGAGCTAATCAGTTTCGGATAGTTTGTTATGCTTCAATAGCTAACTAATACACACACCCAGTGCAGACAGGATGCCAGGATTTAATGACAGGTTGATTACTAGTTACCTTCTAACAGTGGGCACCCTAAAGGTATTGATTTTTTTTCCCCTGATTTAAAGTTGGATGTCTGGTAAGATCATGTTGATTAACGCAGAAATACAGGTAGACATGTATGAATGTGACTGGTGCTTACCCTCATACAGTCACCTACACCACAGAAGAAATCAGATAACAGCCTGACCATTAGGGTTAAAGTTAAATAGCAAAATAAGTTTGCCTCCAATCTATTTTCTTCATATCTTATTTTCATTTGTGAATGGACGTATAGCATATTATTTATAAATTTATATAACCTTATACACAAGATTGAAGGCAAATACCTCTGGGGGTGGGCCTGGCTCCGCTCAGGGAGGAAGCCCTGCCTGAAAAGGCTGCAAGTCTAGGCCGTCACTCTTTCTTCATTCAGCCCAGCGTCTAATCACATCTTCTGTCAATCAGGGCCTGAAGGGACGGGTCTTAAACGTCATCCAATCAGGGACGCTGGGCTAGAAACCGTCCAATCAGGCACGCAGCTGGAGCGGAAAGGGCGGCTTCCGGGATATGGCGGGGCTTTTGTCTCTCGCTGCACCCAGAGCTCCGGATCTCGTCGTCACTGCTCTGTGTCCACTGCTCCTAGAGGCCCAGCCTCTGTGGCCCTGTGACCTGCAGGTATTTGGAGATCCACTGCTAAGACGCCAGGACCCCCCGGAAGCCTAGAAATGGTAAGAGTGCAGGGTCCGACATCCCGAAAGAGGGGAAAGGCTGGTTGGAACAGGCGAGAAGAGGCTGTGGTGGGACTCAGGCCTCCCCGCAGTCAGTTCCACAATCTGCGCCAGGAGTTCTCCTTGCCCAGCTCGGCCTCAGTCCCCTTCAGCCATAAGATGGCGGCTGCGCTGATAGCTGGACCCCAGGCGTCCTGTCTCTTCCCTGGGTAGTGACTGTGCCCTGGCCTGGAGCCCTTTCTGGGCAGCTCTACCCCTGCGGCGCCGCGTCTCTCCTAGATTGTGCAGGGACCAGGGGAGGGTCATCGGGGAGAATCCTGACTGGGGGTGCCATTTCATGAATGGGAAGAGCTTTGGTCCATGGGGTTCCCAGTTTCTCTTTTCTCTTTCTATTTTCTTTTCTTTATTTTCTCCTTCCTGCCTTTCTGCCTGCCTGCCTTCCTTCCTTCCGTCTTTTTTTTTTTTTTTTTTTTGAGATGGCGTCTTGATTTGTTGCCCAGGCTGGAGTGCAGTGGCGCGATCTCGGCTCACTGCAACCTCCCCCTCCCGGGCTCATACAATTCTTCTGCCTCAGCCTCCTGGGTAACAGATTACAGGTGCCCGTCCCCACGCCTGGCTAATTTTTTGTATTTTTAGTAGAGACGGGGTTTCACTGTGTTGGCCAGGCTGGTCTCGAACCACGGCCTCCCAAAGTGCTGGGATTACAGGTGTGAGCCACCATACCCGGCCTCTCTTTTCTTCTATTAAAAATGCGTGGGAGTCTCCGCAAAAATATTGAAGAATTTAATCAAAATGTAGTTCTAAAATTGTGCAGCGCCCAGCTATGGGTTGTAGTTTGTGGTCCATAGGAGGGGCTGGAAGAAAAGACTTATAAGGTGCATGATGCAAAAATTTAAATTCAATAATAGGTTAGGTACAGTTACGCAGTTTCTTAATTTCCACCTTGACCTTACAGATTTGCTGGTTATGTAGTCAGAACTTAATTGGCGGTTTATAGCTGTTTGCTGTTTAAGCCAGAATTTCGTTTCCCCTAATGTAGTAATTTATCAGGGAAAAAAACAACATTTAAGTTAGATTTTTTAAAGTAGGAATCCAAGGCCGGCCTGGTGGCTCACTCCTGTATTCCCAGCACTTTGGGAGGCCAAGGCGGGCAGATCACCTGAGGTTGGGAGTTCGAGACCAGCCTGACACGGAGAAGTCCCATCTCTACTAAGGATATAAAATTAGCCGGGTGTGGTGGTGCATGCCTGTAATCCCAGACACTCCAGAAGGTGAGGCAGGAGGATCACTTGAACGCTAGAGGCAGAGGTTGCGGTGAACCGAGAACACGCCATTGCACTCCAGCCTGGGCAACAAAAGCGGAACTCCCTCTCAAAATAATAATAAATAAAAGTAGGAATCCAGGGAATAGAGCCACCTCTAGTTAATTGCCTGCCACTTAACTATTTCCACACTTCACAGGGAACCCATCTGCCCCCTGCACTTTTTACATGTGTCCCAAACAGTGTCTCAAGTCTGCTCCACACCACTCATTCCTCCTAACTCTGGCTCGCAGTAAAATACCAAACTTCTAATTTGTTTCTGACGATCCCAAATGCCAACTTCTCCTCCCTAATTCACATTATTAACTATTTGTCTTTTAGTGTACATTTTTGATATCGTAATTTCATTAATCATTTTTTGACAAGGCATTGGATGGCACATTTAAAAAGATTGATTTTCTGTTGTAAATATATCCCATGAGAAAAAAGCAAATAATAATTCTTTTGATATTCTCCAGGCACAAATTTTATGAGAATGTTTTGGGGTCAAGGTTTGTTTTTTTTTTTTGAATTTTCATGGGGCCATGTGTCCTCAGCCACGCTTTAGTTTTTTCCTGGTCTTGGGTTTCAGTACTGTCTGTGAATAAATCAAGATATCAACCATGGCTGTGTCTGCTAGAGTGTCTAATGAATATTAGTTCCTGGGTCATTTTTTATCATAGGATAACCTGAGGTATGAAGTGGCTTCTCAAGGGAGCAGGTGGATGCCCAGGGGCTGAGATAAATTCCTGGTGTACTCTTCCTTTGAAAAGCTAACCCCTCAAGATGTTAAGATTGTCTTCACTCAACTCAGCTTCCATTTTTTGGAGACACTGCTGATCCGCCAATTAGATGCTAATATTGAGAGAAAAACAAATAATTTCTGCTCCCTGAATTCTCTAATATATGTAGAAAAAAAAGATAGTATACAAAAAGTAAAGGAGAAAAAAAAAAAAAAAACCTCACCCCAGAGAGATGGTGCAAGAACTTGCAAAGTAAAATCCACTTACGGCACTCACTGGGGCACGCACGGCACTCACTGGACCTCTACTGAGAGGGTGGTCATAGAGTATTAAGGGAGCAGGATGGGGTGGGAGAATCTCTAAAGTGATTGGATGGCCTGACTTGACACATGAGTTAGACACATCATCTGTTTTCTAATCAGCACTGCCCCTCCCTGGGTTTGTCACCTTGAAAGGATTAGTTCACTTATATGGACTTTAGTTTTTTAACTGTAAATTGATTTTTATTATTAGAGATTGAAAGGTGCAAAAATATTTACAAAGGGCATACAAGTGGTGGGTTTCAAAAAAAATCGAATCACATATTCCTTTGTTAAAAATTCTCATGTGCCTTTTTCTTTTTCAGAGTGAATTAGGGAATTTTCTCAGGTGTGTTTTTTATGGCTAGGTATTTTCAAACAGACTTCCAAGACTTAGCGTTTAGAATGCTACCAAGGAGAGTAAGGAAAGATCTTCCATTTTGACTGTAGAAAATGAACACATTTCCACAATAAAATGTGGTAAATAATTGGTGAGTTACATGGATTCATGAAAACATCAGTTCCTCTTCTTGCAGGGAAAATTTGTAACCGTGAATATTTCTGTTCTTTATCCTGTTGTTTTGATTTCTGAGTTTTATGCTAAATTTTATAAGATGAAACTTGGTACTTCCTAGAAGTGTTTGCATGTGACTAATTGTTTACTACCTGATTTTTAATGGAAAAATATAATAATATATTTATTGTTTGAAAAGAATAGATGTTTTTGCTTTTCTTGTTGAGGTGTGAAATGTAAGCACTGTAAAATTTTCTTTTTGTTTTTGAGACAGAGTTTTTGCTCTTGTTGCCCAGGCTGGAGTGCTATGGTGCGATCTCTTCTCGCCGCAACCTCTGCCTCCCGGGTTTAAGTGATTCTCCTGCCTCAGCCTCCTGAGTAGCTGGGATTACAGGCATGTGCCACCACACCTGGCTAAATTTGTGTTTTAGTATAGACAGGGTTTCCCCCATGTTGGTCAGGTTGGTCTTGAACTCTCTATCTCAGGTGATTTGCCCACCTCGGCCTCTCAAAGTGCTGGGATTACCCGTGTGAGCCACCGTGCCCGGCCAAATTTTCTTTTCTCATATGAACGTTGTGTTTGAGTAATTTTGCAGGGTTTTTCAAACACTTAGTTTCAAACACCAAGCGAATGACATGGATATTAAAGCTTGAGCCCAGTGGCTCCAAGCTAAGGCTACTGTTGAGCCTGCAGAAGGAGGTTATTAAAGGCCCAGTTAGTTCATTCTGGATAGCCTCCCCTGCAGATGTCCCAGCCTGCTCACCCCAGCCATGGAAGAAGGCTTTATCCTGAGAGAAGCTACAGAACCCTGGGAAGCTGGGGACCCACAGGCAGATGCAGTTAAGGTTAAGATGGAAGAAAACTGGGGGCATCTTACTGAAGATGAAGTTGTTACTGTTTTGAGGCAGTTTTTAGACTTCAGCCAGACATGGTGGCTCACGCCTGTAATCCCAGCACTTTGTGAGGCTAAGGCGGGCAGATCACAAGGTCAGGAGATCGAGACCATCCTGACTAACAACGGTTAAACCCTATCTCTTCTAAAAATACAAAAAATTAGCTGGGCATGGTGGCACATGCCTGTAATCCCAGCTACTTGAGAGGCTAAGTCAGGAGAATCACTTGAACCGGGGAGGTGGAGGTTGCAGTGAGCTGAGATTGCGCCACTACACTCCAGCCTGGGTGACAGAGCGAGACTCCATCTCAAAAAAAAAAATAATAGACTTTGTAAAATAAAAACAAAGTTTGATTTATGTAAAAACAATTTGAGTTCCAAATAAGTATTGCAACAGGAATAAGTATAAACTGTAAGATATTTAAGGACTGCAAAGACAGACAAAGACTTTCCTTCATAGAGAGGAGCTAACAAGGTTAGAAAGATGATGGGAGAATAATGGCAAATGGAGGGTTAAAAAATCAGATTCTAGATCAGAGAATGTTTTACCCTGAAGTCAGAATGTTCTTAGGAGGGATATAAAATGGGGTCATATGTTTATTCAGACTGATGGTAGCTCAAAGTTCAGTAGTCTGTGGGAAGGAAATAAAGTTAAGTAAAATTTGATTAAGAAGTATTTTACTATGACCAGTGAAGACAAATTCAGCTGATTTTTTTTTTTCTTTTTCTTCTTTTTTTTTTTTTTTTTTTGATTTTTTGAGGCAGAGTTTTGCTCTTGTTGCCCAGGCTGGAGTGCAGTGGCACAATCTCAGCTCACTTGAACCCCTCTTGGGTTCAAGTGATTCTCCTGCCTCAGCCTCCCAAGTAGCTGGGTCTATAGGTGCCTGCCACCACACCCGGCTAATTTTTTTATTTTTAGTAGAGATGAGGTTTCACCATATTGGCCAGGCTGGTCTCGAACTTCTGACCTCGTGATCTGCCTGCCTTGGCCTCTCAGAGTGCTAGGATTACAGGTGTGAACCACCGCACCTGACCTCTGCATTAGTTTTCTAAGGATAATGGGTGTCACCTCCATCCATGTTGCTGCAAAGAACATTATCTTGTTCATTTTTATGGCCACACAGTATTCCATGATGTACATGTACCATATGTATTTTTAAAATTTTTGTTTTATTTTATTTTTCGTGGAGACAGGGTCTCACTCTGTCACCTAGGCTGGAGTGCATTGGCATGATCTTGCCTCAACATTCTGAGCTCAAGCAATTCTTCTAACTCAGCCCTTCAGGTAGCTTAGACTACATGCATACACCACTACACCTGACTAGTTTTTCTTTTTGTGTTTTTTGTAGAAATGGGGTTTTCCCATGTTGCCTTAGTTGGTCTCAAACTCCTGAAATCAGGCAATCTGCTTTCCTTGGCTTCCCAAAGTTTGGGATTACAGGCATGAGCCACCATGACAACTGAACAGTATTTTCTTTATTCAGTCTACCATTGAATAGCATTTAGATTGATTCTGTGTCTTTACTGTTGTAAATAGTGCTGCAGTGAACATGCATGTGCATGTGTCTTTATGACAGAATAACTTATCTTTCTTTGGGTTTATACCCATTTATGAGGTTGCTGGGTCAAATGGTAATTCTGTTTTTAATTCTGTGAGGAATTGGCCACACTGCTTTTCACAATGGTTGAACTGATTTACACTCCTACCAGCAGTGTATAAGTATCCTCTTTTCTCTACAACCTTGCCACCATCTGTCATTTTTTGACTTTTTAATAATAGTCATTCTGACTTGTCTGAGATGGTATGTCATTGTGGTTTTTCTTTGCATTTCTCTAATGATTAGTGATGAATATTTCTTTCATGTGCTTGTTAGTCACATGTATGTCTTTTGAAAAGCATCTATTCGTGTTTTTTGCCTACTTTTTCATAAGATTGTTTGCTTTTTCTTGTAAATTTGTTTACATTCCTTATGGAGTCTAGATATTAGAACTTTTTTAGTAGCATAGTCTGCAAATACCTTTTATTCTGTAGGTTGTGTGTTTACCCTGTTGATATATATATATATTTGATGTGAAGAAGCTCTTTAGTTTAATTAGGTTCCATTTGTCAATTTTTGGTTTTGTTGCATTTGCTTTTGGTATCGTCATCATGAAATCTTTGCCAGTTTCTATGTCTAAAATGGCATGTCCTAGGTTATCTTTCAGGGTTTTTTTTTTTTTTTTAAATAACTTTAAGTTTTACATTAAAGTCTTTAATTCATCTTGAGTTGATTTTTTAATATGGTATAATGAAGGGGTTCAGTTTCAGTCTTCTACATAGTGCTAGCTAGTTACCTAGTACCATTTATTAAATAGGGAATTCTTTCCACATTCTTCTTGTCAGCTTTGTCAAATATCTGATGGTTGTAGGTGTGTGCTATTATGTCTGGGCTATTTTTTGGCCTTGGTCTATAAGACTGTACTAGTTTATGAGTCTGTTTTTGTACTAGTATTGCTTTGGTTACTGTAGCTTAGTATAATTTGAAGTCAATTAATGTAATGCCTTCAACTTTTTTCTTTTTGCTTATAATTTGGCTATTCAGGCTCTTTTGTTGTTGTTGTTGTTAAATGAGATGGAATTTCACTCTTGTTGCTCAGGCTGGAGTGCAATGGCATGATCTTGGCTCATGGCGACCTCTGCCTCCCAGGTTTAAGCAATTTTCCTGCCTCAGCCTCCTAAGTAGCTGGGATTACAGGCACGCGTCACTCTGCCCAGCTAATTTTTTTTGTATTTTTAGTAGAGACAGGGTTTCTCCATGTTGGTCGGGCCAGTCTCGAACTCCTAACCTCAGGTGATCTACCCGCCTCGGCCTCCCAAAGTGCTGGAATTACAGGTGTGAGCCACCGCGCCTGGCCAATTCCATATAAATTTTAAAATAGTTCTTTTTTTAAAAAATTATGTTAAAAAAAGGTTTTTGGTAGTTTGATAGGAACAGCATTAAATCTGTAAATTTCTTTGGGCAGTATGGCCATTTTGATGATACTGATCTTTTGTGTCCATGAGCATAAAATAGTTTTCCATTTGTTTGTGTCATCTCTGACTTCTTTAATAAGTATTTTGAAATGTTCTCTGACTTCTTTTTTTTTTTTTTTTTGAGACGGAGTCTTGCTCTGTCACCCAGGCTGGAGTGCAGTGGCCAGATCTCAGCTCACTGCAAGCTCCGCCTCCCGGGTTCACGCCATTCTCCTGCCTCAGCCTCCCGAGTAGCTGGGACTACAGGCGCCTGCCACCTCGCCCGGCTAAGTTTTTTTTGTATTTTTTAGTAGAGACGGGGTTTCACTGTGTTAGCCAGGATAGTCTCGATCTCCTGACCTCGTGATCCGCCCGTCTCGGCCTCCCAAAGTGCTGGGATTACAGGCTTGAGCCACCGCGCCCGGCCTCTCTGACTTCTTTAAGAAGTATTTTGTAATTCTTGTTCCAGAAATCTTTTATATCCCTGCTTATTTCTAGATATTTAATTCTTTTTGTAGCATTTGTGAATTGGTTTTTGATTTCATTTTTGGCATGGGCGTTGTTGATGTACAGGAATGCTGCTAATTTTTATACATTTATTTTGTATCCTGAAACTTTGCTGAAGTTGTTGTCAGTTTAAAGAGCTTTTCAACCAAGACTATAGGGTTTTCTAGATACAGAATTATGTCATCTGCAGACAGAAATAGTTTGATTTTTCTCTCTTCCTGTTTGGATGCCTTTTATTTCTTTCTCTTGTCTGATCGCTCTGGTCAGGACTTCCAATTCTATGTCGAATAGAAGTGGTAAGAGAAGACATCCTTGTGCCAGTTTTCAAGGAGGAATGCTTCCAGTTTGTGTCCATTCAGTATGTTGGCTGTGGATTTGTCATACATAACTCATTATTTTGAAGTATATACCTTCAATGCCTAGTTTGTTGAGGGTTTTAAACATAAAGGGTGTTAAATTTTATTGAAAGCATTTTCTGCATCTATTGAGATTAACCTTGTGGTTTTCACCTGTAGTTCTGTTCATGTGATAAATCACATTTATTGATTTATGTATGTTGAACCAACCCTGCATCCCAGGGATAAGGCCTACTTTATCATAGTGAATTGGCTTTTTGATGTGCTGCTGGATTTGCTTTGCCAGTATTTTGTTGAGGATTTTCGCATCAATGTTCATCAAAGTTATTAGCTTGGAATTTTCTTATTTTGTTTTGTCTCTGCCGGATTTTTTTTTTCCCTCCAAGATGGAGTCTCACGCTGTCTCCCAGGCTGGAGTGCAATGGTGCGATAACGGCTCACTGCAACCTCCGCCTCCCAGGTTCAAGCAGTTCTCCTGCCTCAGCCTCTGAGTAGCTGGGATTAGAGGCACACGCCACCATGCCCAGCTTATTTTTTGTATTTTTAGTAGGGACGGGGTTTCACCATGTTGGCCAGGCTTGTTTCGAAATCCTGACCTCATGATCTGCCCGCCTTTGCCTTCCAGAGTGCTGGGATGACAGGCGTGAGCCACCAGCCTGTCTCTGCCAGGTTTTAGTATCAGAATAATGCTGTTTTTATGTAACGTGCTGGGGAGAAGTCCCTTATCAATTTTTGGTAATAGTTTTAGAAGGTATAATGCCAGCCTTTCTTTGTACATCTGGTAGAATTCACCTGTGAATTAATCTGGTCCTGGGCTTTTTTTATTTTTGGTTGGTAGACTATTTATTACTAATTCAATTTTGAAGCTTATTATTGGTCTATTTAGGGATTCTTTGTAGTTGTTCAGTTATGGGAGGATGTATTTGTCCAGGAATTTATCCATTTCTTTTAGAAAAGAAGTGTGAGTGTGTGTGTGTATAGAAGTGTTCATAGTAGACTTCAATAGTGACTTGTATTTTTGTGAGGTCAGTGGTAATGTCCCTTTTGTCCTTTCTAATTGTGTTTATTTGGATTTTTTTTCTTCACTAATCTTGCTAGTGGTTTATTTGTCTTGCTAATTTTTTCAAAAACTTTAACTCCTAAATTTCTTGGGTTTTTTTGTGTGTGTGTGTGACTTTTCATGTCTAAATCTCTTTCAGTTCTGATATGATTTGGGTTATTTTTTCTGCTAGCTTAGTGGTTGATTTTCTCTTGCTTCTCTTATTTTGTTATTTATAATGTTAGGTTGTTAAATTCAGATCTTTCTTCGTTTTTGATTTGAGCATTTAGTGGTATAAATTTCCCTCTTAACAGTGCCTTAGCTGTGTTGCAGAAACTCTGGTATGTTACATCTTTGCTCTCATTTGTTTTAAAGAACTTCTTAATTTTTTTTTTCTTCTTTCTTTTTATTTTTTATTTTTTGAGATGGAGTCTTGCTCTTGTTGCCCAGGCTGGAGTGCAGTGGCATGGTCTTGAAAGAAATCAGGCACATTCCTCAGCCCTGGGCTCAACAGTACAAACACATCCCACCATATATCTCTCAACTCAAACAGGCCCAGTACAAACACATCCCACCATATATCTCTCAACTCAAACAGGCCCAGTACAAACACATCCCACCATATATCTCTCAACTTCCTGAGCCCAGTACAAACACCACCTGGAAAATCCCCGATAAGGACACAGCCGTTTGTAGTTTTACTGAAAGCACGGGAACCAATAGAAAAACTACTAAATGTATAACTTAAAATGTAAACCAATTGTAATGCTGTAACCAAAAGAATTCCCTTGTTCCTCTGTAACTTTACTATCCTATTTACCTCGGGCTATAAAAGGCAAGCACTCGCATTGTTCGGGACCCTCTTGTATGCTGTGGAATGGAGGGACCAAGTTCGAACTTGCAGTAAAAGATCCTTGCCGCTTGGCTTTGACTCTGGACTCTGGTGGTCTTCTTTGGGGAACAAACGGTCTGGGCATAACATCTGGGGGCTCGTCTGGGATTCCCCAAGCGCACCAGACCCCTGGTCAACGGATCTACTAGGATCGATCTGCTGATAGGTGAGCCGGCTTGTCTCTGTTTGTCTGTGTCTGTTCTGAACCTGTATCTGTGACTCGTGAGGCCTGAAACTGAAGCTGACGCAGTCCTGGCGGACACGCTGTAGGACGGCCAGTGGAGACCGGTGGGAGATGTCCCCTGGCTCTCGTCTGATCTAGATTTTTATCTGAACTGATTCTGACCCGGGCTTCCGGAACGTGTTTGCGGCTAGATATTATTTATACGCCAGATTTCCTTTACAGGAATTCTAACCCATATTCTTTTACAGGAAGAGACTACAAATTATTACAGGATGGGTAATACCCAGAGCACTCCCCTGTCTCTCCTTACAAGTAATTTCAAGGATGTTAGAGCAAGGGGCCATGATCTTAGTATGGAAATCAGGAAGGGAAAGCTAATTACTCTGTGCCGCTCCGAATGGCCTGCCTTTGATGTGGGGTGGCCACCCGAAGGGATGTTCCCTTCCTGTCATCACTAAAGTCCAAGATTTTCCTACCTGGGCGTGTGGGCCACTCGGATCAAATCCCATATATCCTCATATAGCAGGACCTTGTTGAGAACCCACCTCCTTGGCTGTCCCCTTTCCAATTAGCCCCTGAACCCTGTAAGGCACTGGTTGCTCGGCCACTAAAATCCAAGCAACTGACTGCCCCCCCATCCTGTTCTACCTGATAGCGGGGACCCACTGTCCACAGAAACCCCCTCCGGGCCCCAGGCCCCAGCCCCCTGGGCAGAGCCGTGGGAGGGAGCAGGCGAACGGGAGGCGGCTGGCGCACCCGGACCCGCTGAAAGTGAAAGTAACTCTGAAGGGCTGGCGGGGCGGACGCGAGGGCGCACTTTGCGGGCTAGCCCCCCCCCCCCAGCCACCTGACTCCACAGTGGCTCTACCCCTTAGGGAAATAGGATTCCCAGATGACACGGGAATCCCCAGGCTCCAGTACTGGCCATTCTCCACCAGTGATCTGTATAACTGGAAGACTCAGAGTGCTCAGTTTTCAGACAACCCTAGAGATTTAATGGCTTTACTGGATAGTGTCATGTTCACCCACCAGCCCACTTGGGATGATTGTTAGCAGCTCCTCCGAATCTTGTTCACAACGGAGGAGCGAGAGAGAATACAGGTAGAAGCTAGAAAGCAGGTCCCGGGGGACGACGGTCAACCGACTGCCAACCCTGTCCTCATAAATGCGACTTTTCCTCTGACCAGGCCGGTGTGGGACTACAACACGGCAGAAGGTAGGGGACGGCTACACCTTTATCGCCAGACTCTAATGGTGGGTCTCCGGGCAGCTGCTCGCAAGCCCACTAATTTGGCTAAAGTATACTTTGTTCTGCAGGGAAAGACAGAAAGCCCAGCTACCTACTTAGAAAGATTAATGGAAGCTTTTAGACAGTACACCCCCATAGACCCAGAGGCTCCAGGAAGTCAGGCAGCTGTTGTAATGTCTTTTGTAAATCAGGCAGCCCCAGACATTAAAAGGAAACTCCAGAAATTAGAAGACTTAGAGGGAAAACAGATTCAGGACCTCCTTCAGATAGCCCAGCGGGTTTACAATAACAGAGATACTCCAGAAGAAAAGCAATTTAAGGCCACTGAAAAAATGACCAAGGTCCTGGCAGCAGTAGTACAGAAGGAGCATCTACAGCCAGAGAACACCCAACCTAGGCCGTCTCCCAGACATGATAATCTGAGCAAAGACCAATGTGCATACTGTAAGGAAGCTGGCCACTGGATAAGAGACTGCCCCAAAAAGAAACGACGAGGACAGGGACCCCCTAGGTCTACACCCGTACTGGTCACTCAAGACGAAGACTAGGGAAGACGGAGTTCGGACCCCCTCCCCGAACCTAGGGTAACTTTGCAAGTGGAGGGGTCCCCAGTTCAGTTCTTGGTCGATACGGGAGCACAGCACTCGGTCCTGGTTAAAACTAATGGAAAATTATCCTCCAAGTCCTCGTGGGTACAAGGGGCCACAGGAATTAAGAAATACCCCTGGACAACACAAAGAACAGTAAACCTCGGAGCCAGGAATGTAACCCATTCTTTCCTGGTCATCCCTGAGAGCCCCTGTCCCCTATTAGGGAGAGACCTGCTAACTAAAATGGGAGCACAGATCCATTTCCTCCCTGAGGGGCCCGTCGTGACCAACTCCCAAAATCAGCCCGTGTCCGTCCTGACTATAACCCTAGAAGATGAGTACTGGCTCCACCAGGAGCAAGCGGCCCCTGACCAGGACATGGCAACCTGGCTCCAGCAATATCCAGGAGCTTGGGCGGAAACGGGGGGCTTAGGACTAGCAAAACACCGTCCTGCCTTGTTTGTTGAACTCAAGCCTGGGACAGACCCCATTCGGGTACGCCAATACCCGATGCCCCTACAGGCCAAAGAAGGGATTGCACCACATATTCGCCGGCTTCTCGACCAAGGGGTCCTTCGCCCATGTCACTCGCCCTGGAATACTCCATTGTTGCCGGTACGAAAACCTAATAGCGGAGAATACAGACCTGTACAAGACTTGAGAGAAGTCAATAAGAGGGTTATGGACATACATCCAACTGTGCCTAACCTGTACACCCTCCTGAGTACCCTAAACCCTAAACATCAATGGTACACTGTTTTAGATTTGAAAGATGCTTTCTTCAGTTTGCCTTTAGCCCCTCAGAGCCAAAAGCTCTTCGCCTTCGAGTGGACTGACCCTGGGAGGGGCATAAGTGGCCAACTGACATGGACCAGACTGCCACAGGGATTCAAAAACTCTCCTACCCTGTTTGATGAGGCCCTCCATGAAGACCTGGGTGACTACCGACACAAACACCCTGAAATAACCTTACTACAGTATGTTGATGACCTCCTGATTGCTGCTGAAACCCAAGAAGCGTGTATTCAAGGGACCAAGGGTCTCTTACAAGCTCTAGGGAATCTAGGCTACCGAGCCTTGGCAAAGAAAGCTCAAATCTGTAAATCAGAAGTAACATCTGGGGTACCTGCTAAAAGGAGGGCAGCGCTGGTTAACAGACGCCCGGAAGCAGACTGTTCTGCAGATCCCCAGGCCACAATCCACCCGACAAGTAAGGGAATTCCTGGGGTCGGCAGGATTTTGTAGACTATGGATACCTGGGTTCGCAGAACTGGCTAAACCCTTATATCAGGCAACACGGGGGCAGCAGCCATTTAATTGGACAGAGGAAGCCGAATCGGCTTTCCAACAGATCAAAACCGCCCTACTCTCTGCGCCTGCACTGGGACTACCTGGTGTCACCAAGCCCTTCCACTTATACGTGGACGAGAGCAAGGGTGTCGCCAAGGCGGTAATAACTCAGAACTTAGGCCCCTGGTGGAGGCCGGTTGCCTACCTGTCAAAGAAATTAGACCCAGTGGCTGCCGGGTGGCCCCCTTGTCTCCGAATGATTGGGGCCACGGCCCTGATGGTACAAGATGCTGATAAACTTGTCATGGGTCAAGAATTACGGGTCGTTACCCCACATGCCATTGAGGGTGTACTCAAACAGCCACCTAATCGATGGATAAGTAACGCCCGGCTCACCCACTACCAAGGACTACTACTAAATCCCCTCAGGATAACTTTCCTGCCCCCAACAACCTTAAACCCTGCCTCACTGCTGCCCAACCTGGACCTGGACGCCCCGCTCCATGATTGCACCAAGATACTAGCTCAGGTGCACGGAGTTTGAGAGGACCTGCAGGACCGTCCACATCCTGACGCTGACCTAGTCTGGTTCACTGATGGGAGCAGCTTCGTACACCAAGGCCAGAGGTACGCTGGAGCGGCAGTGACTTCAGAGACCGAGGTAATCTGGGCGGAACCCCTGCCCCCGGGAACATCGGCCCAGAAGGCCGAACTGATAGCGCTCACCTAAGCTCTTACCTTAGGGGCAGGGAAGAAACTGACAGTATACACAGACAGCTGATATGCTTTTGCTATGGCACACATACACGGGGCCATTTACAGGGAGCGAGGGTTACTAATGGCTGAAGGAAAAGAGATAAAAAACAAGCAAGAGATCCTAGCCCTGTTAACAGCCCTATGGAGACCAGAAAAATTGGCTATTATACATTGCCCAGGGCATCAGAAACCAACCACTCCAATTGCTCAAGGCAACTTTCTGGCAGACCAAACTGCAAGGAGTGTGGCAAAGGCTCCCAGCCAACTCCTTGCACTCCAGCTCCCTGATCCGGGCCCCCGGGACTTGCCATATCTCCCTGATTATTCAGAACAAGATCTCCAGTGGATCGACAAACTTCCCCTGAAACAGATCCAGAATGGGTGGTGGACTGATACTAATGGCCAAACCATCCTACCAGAAAAATTAGGACAACAAGTGTTAGAACACATCCACCGAACCACCCACCTGGGTGCCCGGCAGATGATAGACCTGATCAGACGCTCCAAGCTCAAAATCAGACATATAGCCGAGACGGCCAGCAGCATCATGACAAGTTGCAAAGTCTGCCAGCTTAACAATGCCTACCCCCAATCCCAGGCTGCAACGGGAACAAGGCTCGGGAACCAGGCCCGGTATCTACTGGGAAGTAGATTTTACTGAGATAAAGCCAGGAAAATACGGGTATCGGTACTTACTTGTCTTTGTAGATACTTTTTCAGGATGGACTGAAGCATTCCCAACCAAAAGGGAAACTGCTCAGGTTGTAGCAAAGAAAATTCTGGAAGATATTCTCCCCAGGTATGGCTTCCCCATCCAGATAGGGTCAGATAATGGGCCGGCCTTCGTCGCTAAGGTAAGTCAGGATTTGGCTTCCATCCTTGGGGCAAATTGGAAACTACATTGTGCTTACAGGCCCCAGAGTTCAGGACAGGTAGAGAGGATGAATCGGACCTTAAAGGAGACCTTAACTAAATTGACTATGGAGACTGGCGCTAATTGGGTGGTCCTTCTCCCCTACGCTCTGTTCCGGGCCCGTAATACTCCTTACAGACTGGGCCTTACCCCTTATGAAATCATGTATGGCAGACCCCCACCCCTGATTCCCAGCCTAAAAGATGATCTGCTCAAGTCTGAAACAGAAAATGTCTCTGAACTCTTATTTTCCCTACAAGCCTTGCAGAAAATTCATCAAGAAATCTGGCCCAAGCTGAAGGAACTATATGAGACCGGTCCCCCACCTACACCCCATCCGTACCAGCCAGGAGACTGGGTCCTGGTCAAACGACACTGACAAGAGACCCTAGAACCCAGGTGGAAGGGACCACTCCAGGTACTCCTAACCACACCCACCGCCCTGAAGGTAGAAGGCATCGCGTCGTGGATCCACTACACCCACGTCAAGCCAGTGGACCCAACCTCCGACCTTCTGGGACCAATCACGGCGGTGGCTGAAGCACCAGCCACGTGGACTGTGGACAGAGCTAAGAACAACCCCTTAAAACTCACCCTGCGCCAGCAGCATAGCTCACCGCAAACATGCAGTTAGGTAGTCTAACCCTAACGTTAGTCGCCCTAGTGGCTGCTGGGGAAAACACAAAACCAGCTCTTAATCCCTTTGTCTGGAGATTCTGGCTTTATGAAAACCAAACCCACCCTGGGCAACCTCATAAGCCCGGGAAATTATTGGCCAGTGCTGATTGCCCATCCTCAGGGTGCAATAGCCCAATTTTACTAAATTTTACTGGTATTCAAATAGCCAAACCAATGGCACCAATGATATGCTTTGAGTATGATCAGACTAAATACAATTGTAAACACTACTGGTGGCACCAAAATGCCGGCTGCCCTTATAACTAATGTAACGTCCATAGATTCCATTATTGGGGAAAAGAAGAACAGTTAGATCCTAGGTGGCCCTTCCACCCTAGACGGGACGAGGACTTTTCATATACATGGATAGTCAGAGACCCCTGGAACTCCCGCTGGACCACGCCTCAACATGGGGCTGTATATTACTCCTCCGCCTCCACATGGCCTAGCAGTCACCTCTATCTGTGGCGGGGTCTAGTGCAGGTACAGCCCCTGGTCCATGGGAATACCCAACGACAAGAAAACAGACTAACACAAGACTTACCTCCTTTCTCCTGGTTAAAATTATTACAAGAAGGATTAGAACTTGCTAACCTTATAGGACTTCACAGCTTGTCTGGCTGCTTTCTGTGTGCCACTCTAGGGCGTCCACCGCTAACCGCTATCCCTCTGCCATGGGGATCCTCTACCTCTGCCCAAGCTAACAACCTCCGAAACCTCTCATATGCCCCTATCCCTAACGTGCCACTATACCTAAACCCCAGTCAGGAGAAGTTTCCCTACTGTTTCTCAGGAACTAATTCCAGCCTCTGCAACATCACTGCAACGCCCCCTAGTACCACCCTAAGGGCTCCGCCGGGCATATTCTTCTGGTGTAATGGAACATTATCTAAGAACCTATCTGGTCCCTCTGTTACCAACCTACTGTGTCTTCCTGTCACATTAGTTCCCCGGTTGACTCTACTAACTGCCGGCGAGTTCCTGGGGTACACCGGTAACTGGACTAGTACTGCTATTCACCCAGTCCTTAGACCGAGACCTGCACGAGCCATATTTCTCCCCCTCATTGTGGGAATCTCCCTCACCTCATCCCTCATTGTGGCCGGACTGGCGGGGGGAGCCTTAGGTCACACACTCATAGAAAGCAACAAGTTGTACCAACAATTTGCCGTTGCTATGGAGGAGTTGGCTGAGTCCCTTGCCTCCCTTCAGCGACAGCTCACGTCCCTAGCTCAGGTAACCTTGCAGAACCGGAGGGCCCTAGACCTACTCACTGCTGAAAAAGGTGGTACATGTATGTTTCTAAAAGAAGACTGTTGTTTCTACATAAATGAATCAGGGCTTGTAGAGGACCGGGTCCAACAGTTACGCAAATTAAGCACAGAAGTAAAAACACGGCAGTTTGCTTCAGCTGCAGACCAATGGTGGAATTCCTCTGTGTTTTCCGTGTTAGCCCCCTTCCTTAGACCCCTGCTAAGTCTATTATTGCTGTTTACCGTAGGACCTTGTGTTGTTAACAGAATTTTACAGTTTGTCAGAGAAAGGTTTGACACCGTACAGCTCATGGTCCTCAGAACCCAATACCAACCTGTAAACGCTGAAACAGAATCAGACTTATAAGACCCAAAATTGGCTCTAGAGGCACCTAAGAAAAGGGGGGAATGAAAGAAATCAGGCACATTCCTCAGCCCCGGGCTCAACAGTACAAACACATCCCACCATATATCTCTCAACACAAACAGGCCCAGTACAAACACATCCCACCATATATCTCTCAACTTAAACAGGCCCAATACAAACACATCCCACCATATATCTCTCAACTCAAACAGGCCCAATACAAACACATCCCACCATATATCTCTCAACTTCCTGAGCCCAGTACAAACACCACCTGGAAAATCCCCGATAAGGACACAGCCGTTTGTAGTTTTACTGAAAGCACGGGAACCAATAGAAAAACTACTAAATGTATAACTTAAAATGTAAACCAATTGTAATGCTGTAACCAAAAGAATTCCCTTGTTCCTCTGTAACTTTACTATCCTATTTACCTCGGGCTATAAAAGGCAAGCACTCGCATTGTTCGGGGCCCTCTTGTATGCTGTGGAATGGAGGGACCAAGTTCGAACTTGCAGTAAAAGATCCTTGCCGCTTGGCTTTGACTCTGGACTCTGGTGGTCTTCTTTGGGGAACAAACGGTCTCGGCATAACATGATCTATTAGTGTCTGTGGGTTACTATAGTCTCTCACTATTATTGTGTCAGAATCTGAGTCTCTTCATAGCTAAGAACTTGCTTTATTCATGTGCATCTATGGATTTTTTTTTAATAACAGCTTTCTGTTTTCTGCTTTTTTTTTCCCCAAAGTCTTGCTCTTGTCACCCAGGCTAGAGTGTAATGGCATGATCTTGGCTCACTGCAACCTCTGCCTTCCGGGTTCAAGCGATTCTCCTGCCTCAGCCTCCCAAGTAGCTGGGATTACAGGTGCCCACCACCATGCCCGGCTAATTTTTGTTATTTTTATTAGAGATGGGGTTTCACCATGTTGGCCAGGCTGGTCTCAAACTCCTGACCTCATGATCCACCTCGGCCTCCCAAAGTACTGGGATTACAGACATGAGCCATCGCACCCAGCCTGCTTTTTTCTTAGTAAATATTCTTTGAAGTGCACACAGGATGCGGAAGGCTACTACTTAGATGCCTGTATCCCGTGTCTACTGATACTCAGATGTCCAAGCATTCAAGAACATGTCAAGAGACTTGACTGTTGCAGGAGCAAATGTAAATTAAAAATAAGAAGCTTTATCATCTTACCTGAAAATAAGAAAGGACATTTTGTTCATCTCTTTCTTTTCTTAAAGCATTTAGATTATATGTAGATATTTTTCTCTGCTTAAAGCATTTAGATTATATGTAGATATTTTTCTCTGCTTTTTGGAAATATATGTGAATTATGGTAACAGCTAAATAAACTTTATTTCATTCTTTTTGACTCAGGATTGTCTTTCTCTAGGACCTCAGAACCATTGCTTTGTTTTTGCTTTGGCAAAGGTTTTTTTTTTTTTTCACTTTTAGTCTTTTAAAGTAGACGTAGATTTATTTACATTAAAGCTCCTTTTAAGAGCACATGAAAGTTGAGCACAAAGGTGGGATTAAATTTAGCAATACATAATAATAAAGATTAAAAGATACAGAGTAAGTTCCTTTGAAGAAAACTGAGTAATTATCTAATATTTGCAATCTGAAGTACTTAAACTGCAAAAAGAAAAATAGTTTAGTGTATAAAAGAACAGTGGAGTCTGTAGTTGTACTTTGGTTTCTGTTTATTTCACAGCAATTAGCATTGTTATGTATAGTGTTGTAAAGAACTTGCATTCATATACATTAAACGGCATTTCCTATAGTAGTATAAATATAAAGACACAATATTTACATTGAACGAATTAGTCATTTTAATTATTGTATTTTATACTTCAAAATATAAAGTGTTTTAACTGAATTATGGTTACAGACAATTTTAAATTATTTATACTTAGATATTTACATCTAGTATCCAAAGAAAATTTACTATAAAATTGTTACGGTAGATTAATATCTAAAAGCATGATTTTATTGACTGTCATTTGACTAAATGTGAATGCTACTATTTCAGGAAAAATAAACATGATGGGAGATGTGACCACCTGAAAACAATAATGGCTCTTAAGTTAGCTATGTTGCAAGCTCTAATATATTTCACTATATAAACAAAGGTTCCAATTCTTCATCAAAAAGTGCTGGTGGAAATTGTCAGATGTATTTCAATATGGATCCCTCATTTAATGGCTAGATGAGAGAAACCTTATAAAATTCTGCTGAGAATATGCCCCCCGTTTTCATAATGCTCATGTTTGTCATGCTGAGAGTAGCTGTGTACTTGGGTGTTTAGAGAGAAATTCCTTTTAGGGGAATATTTTCTGGCGAACTTGATAAATCTTTTATCTAATCTGAATTTTTTCTAAAGAAGCATTTATTTTTCTCTCAATGTCATCTTACTCAGATGGAGAGCTGTTTTCCTCTCCATTGCTTTGGGTGTCTATTTCAGAAGCCCGATTAGTATCCCATGGTGTGTGTGAATGAGGTGGGCTGTCACAGTGAGAACTCTTGAAGCTGTCACTGTCCAGACTCATGCTGGAAATCCAGCAGTGTTTTTTCCATGTCACCACTATAAATGGAAACTGAGGCTGAAACACTGCTCCCATTTCCATTATTGTGAAGGTGCAGTTCTACCCAGGAGGCCTGCAGGCTCTCCTCCTCAGCTCAGGCTTCACTCTGATGTGGCACCGGAGTGCTGCTGTGGCATTGGGGTTCACCTAAAATGTGAGCTGCCAGCTGTGAGCCCTGTGCTCTGCCTCAGTGGTAGATAGGAATCAAGGAAGGACATGAGCCATCAGGAGAGGGCAAGCAGGGTGCTGTAGCCCAGTGCTCAGGGAGTAGAGAGCCACTGCTTTAAAATGTAAATAACCAAAAGATAGCACAATATTCAACCATTTCTGCAGGAGAGTGAGAGCCTGCCTTCAGAGCCTGCCTTCAGCAGACACCTGGCTTCAAGTTGCAAAATTACCTTCTGTCATGAAGATGTAAAAAGTTTATTTTGTCATTAAATATAACCAATTAGCATACACGGATGGCCTTCCCAATCTCCAGGTGAATTTAGGATGAACTATGTGTGATATGGTGCTGGAAATTCCTCTACTTGTGAACTAATTATAGCGGCCTTCCTTTTGTCTTTGCAGTCTCTTAAGCAGATTGACTGTGATGCTTGTCACATTCTGGTTTAATTGTGTAATAAAACAGTTTTTTTCTGTTCTTTCATTGTGGAGTTTCTCTGGGGCTGGAGAAAATTTCTTTTTAATTATAGTTCTGAAACACTGTCTAGAATTAACAGACATAATATAAAAATATAAGGTGCCAACAAAGCTTTACTCTAGAGAAACCTTTTCCTCTCAGGCTCTCCCAATCAACGCCCAATTGTGCTGCAAAGTGCATGCTGTCCCCTAAATATGCAGGCAGAATTGTGTCTCTGCCTATTTGGTATCTAGAGTCCTCTACAGTTATTTCTAGAGAGCTACACTAGATTTCTAAGCCGGGCGCGGTGGCTCACGCCTGTAATCCCCGCACTTTGGGAGGCCGAGACGGGCGGATCACGAGGTCAGGCGATCGAGATCATCCTGGCTGACACGGTGAATACTAAACTAAAATTTAGTATTTTGTACTAAAAATACAAAAAATGAGCCGGGCGTGGTGGCGGCGCCTGTAGTCCCAGCTACTGGGGAGGCTGAGGCAGGAGAATGGCGTGAACCCGGGAGGCGGAGCTTGCAGTGAGCCCAGATCGCGCCACTGCACTCCAGCCTGGGCGACAGAGTGAGACTCCGTCTCAAAAAAAAAAAAAAAAAAGAGAGCTACACTAGATTTCTATAAACTTCACAGGGCACCAATCAACCACTTTACCTCTTTCAATGACTCTTGTATCTTCAGATCTGAAACCGATTCGTAGACCAGGGGCCTCAGACACCCAATGAAAGTAACACGTGTGCATTGAGTAGATGTGTAGACTTGAGAGTCTCCACTTTCCACTTTATTCTGTTGGTAAAATGCCCACAAATGTGCAGGTAACACCTTCTGCTACTCCACCCATCCAGGACCTAAATCTGCAGCTCCAAATTCTGAATCTAGGTCTTGAAATTTGGGAACAAAGGAAAACTTTTATCTGAGGAATGCAAGTCCTTCGGACTCAGAGAGAGACAGTAAAATGAGAACACAATTATGTCTTTCTCCCCTCTTTGAACTTTGTATTTATCTACTGAAACTGTTCACTATTGCCATCAGTAGCTATAGTAGTGCCTAACTGAACACTATAACCCATACTCTAAACCCTAATGATGTATATCCAATCAATAATCAATGCTATTTCTTTTTTTTTTTTTTTTTTTTTTGAGACGGAGTCTGGCTCTGTAGCCCAGGCTAGAGTGCAGTGGCCGGATCTCAGCTCACTGCAAGCTCCGCCTCCCGGGTTCCCGCCATTCTCCGGCCTCAGCCTCCCGAGTAGCTGGGGCTACAGGCGCCCGCCAGCTCGCCAGGCTAGTTTTTTGTATTTCTTAGTAGAGACGGGGTTTCACCGTGTTAGCCAGGATGGTCTCAATCTCCTGACCTCGTGATCCACCCGTCTCGGCCTCCCAAAGTGCTGGGATTACAGGCTTGAGCCACCGCGCCCGGCCAATCAATGCTATTTCTATAAATAAATAATTACCGACAAACAGCTTTGTATCAGCCCACTCTATCCCTCTCTTTTTGCCTTTACAAATCTACTTGTAAGTGCTGCTAATCAAAGTGTAGATTCCAGGCAACTTGAAAGTGTCCTTCCAAGTTATAATCCTCAAGCTTTGCCCAAATAAATTCTCT
This sequence comes from Theropithecus gelada, assembly GCF_003255815.1. NCBI lineage: Eukaryota > Metazoa > Chordata > Mammalia > Primates > Cercopithecidae > Theropithecus > Theropithecus gelada. The sequence continues at coordinate 20,775,700 of NC_037687.1, read as the reverse complement.
ACTTATATTCATGTTGCCTCAGCTTTTTCCTCTTAGGTAGACATATCATTTAGACTGTGCTAGAGCAGCCTCTGTGAGGGGATCTCTCCTTGTACTCTGCTTTCTGTAACACCCAAGGATGCCGAGCCGGGTTGATCCCACCTACAATTTGCAAGTAAGGTCTGGCCTCTGCCTGGGATTTACAAAAAAGGGACGGGCTTTAAATTGAGATTGTACAACAGGAGGCATTTTCTGCATGGTGAGATGTCAACATAGACATCTTGTAATCCCTCCGCCCTTTAAAAGTGTGGCTCTTTGAGCTTTTCAGATCCTGTCCAGTGACCTGCTGCTATTATGTGAGAGGCTTCTAGTGTAAATAGAATCTGATGGCAGAATCTATAAGTCTAAACAAGCATCTTAGGAGTGAGGGATCAAGGCCACAATGTATCCAGAGCCATAACCACAACTATACCTACCTATAAATGTGAAACTGGAGTATTCTTGTCTTTCTTCTTATCTAAGAGTTTGCTAATCACGACAGGTAATTCAGGTTCTGGAGCTCGTCCAGGGCAGTTTCATTTTCTATTTAGAATCAGCCTGAGTCTCTCTTTCCTGGCTCATCATTGGGCCATCAGCCCAGAGTCACTGGGAATCCTCTCGCAATCATGTAGGCATATTTGAGACATTTGAGGATGTTCAGAGCAGAACTGTGTTAGGCTGACAAGAGTGGTTGGTTAATTCTGCTTCTGTCTCAGTGTAAGAGAAATGAGTCATCCTGTGTTTGTTCCACCCCTCATACAAGAGATGTCTTTGGTTGGCACCCAGATGAGAGTTGCTGCAGTTTTCTAGTACTTGGGTGAAAAATGAGGAGGAGGTCTGGAACTCAAACAGACACACTAATTGCTTCCATTTCATATGGCCATTAGAAAAATAGATGAAGCAGTCATGGTCTCTACCATTTATGAACTTTTAGTCTAGACTAGCAACTGCATAAATGGTTGAATTAAGCATTATGTAATTGGTAGAATGAATAGATGTGTGAAGAAAGATTTTGGGCTTCTCTGGGGCCACGTTCTTCATATTGTGACTTCTGATGTCATCACCTGAAGGGATATTTATAGATGGAGACTTTTTATTGTTATTTCTATTTCTTTTACCTTGCTAAGAATACATATTTGTCTTCTAATAAAATTACCCTAGAAATCTGTAAGAAATTTGTTTAAATTGCTTATAATTTATGATGTTATAAAATTGAGGGTGCAGTTATGAAAATTATACAAACTCTGGGATTTAAGTTTCTCTTAGGTAAGCTTAGGAAAAACAGAACTGGAAGTACCTTCAATGGCGTAGAGAGCAGAATTCGATATAAGGTCCCCTCCCTGCCCTAATTCTGTTCAGATCACCCTTTTTGGAGGCCTTATTTAGATCTGTCCCCACTCTGGAGCCTTGCCTCATAGAACTGATTAGAAGAGATCAGAGGTTTGGCTGGTGAATTCTCTTTTTTTTTTTTTTTTCCTAGAGCTGGTGCTCATGCTTTCTTGAAACCCAAAAGCAGATAAATGAACAAAAGTATATTTTAGGGTCTTAATTTTTAAATTTTCCATTAAAACTGGTGCTTGCAGAGGCATTCCATTTAGTAACTTGTTTTCTATTCCTGCAGATCCAGTAGTTGCTAGACAGGTTACAAAAAATTAAACATAAAACAATAAAAATGTCTCAAAACTACACTAAATTCTTTCCTTATCCCTCTCATCAGTCTATATTTAGCTTTTATTCTATACAGTTTTTAAAGAAATTGATGACAAACAGAAGAAGAAATAAAAATGCCGGACCCTTTATCTAAATTTTGAGAATTATTAAATACTTAGTACCAGCTCCCTCGATGTTATGAGGATTAAATCCAATAGTGTGTTATTCCCAGCACAGTGCTCCGTAATTATTGCATTAGTACACGTTCACATGTTTATAAAATGCAGACTTCTGCAGATTTTACTGTTGTTTGTTCTGTAAACTTTAAAGAGCCAGTGAAGAATATGATCCTTCAGAATGGAGATGAGTTGTCTTCATTTGTCCTAGAAGTATTTGTGTTGTGAGAAGTGCTGAGTGTAAGCGACTCTGTCTTGTGCCTGCTTTCTCTAACTAATGCTAATCATGAACCCAGGGGAAGCAACATTATCACCGACAGGGAACTTGTTTAAAACACCCATTTTAAACCCCATCAAAACTATCAGAATTACAATACATAGAATGGGGCCAAAATTACCAAGTCATTTTTAAGCTCATTAAAGTTTGAGAGGCAATGCTTAGCTAAATGGTTATCAGCCCAGATTTCTTTCTTTCTTTTGTTTTCTGAAATGAAGTCTAGCTCTGTCTCCAGGCTGGAGTGCAGTGGCAAGATCTCGGCTCACTGCAATCTTCACCTCCCAAGTCGAAGCAATTCTCCTGCCTCGGCCTCCTGAGTAGCTGGGATTACAGGCACATGCTGCCATGCCCAGCTGATTTTTGTATTTTTAGTACAGACAGCGTTTCACCATGTTAACCAGGATGGTCTTGAAACTAGGCCTCACAAAACCTAAAAAGTTAGCACCAGGTGGCCCTAGATAGGGTCCCACCCTGCCTCGATAGGGTCCCACCCTGATAGGGTCCCACCCTGCCAATTCCGGGAAACAACCTCATGAGGTCCCACCCTGCCAATTCCAGGGGTCTCACCCTGCCTCAAAGTTCCCGGAATCAACAACTCCAGGAAAGAACCTCATAAGGTCCTGCTCTAACCAATTAAACCAAGACCCCTTGCTCAGGCTATAGCTAGACCCAATCATTTTACGCCTTAAGCTTTGTTTGAATTTCGCGCCATAAGCTGTGTTTGAACTTGTGTTTGCCTATATAAACAGCCTGTAACAAGCAGTCGGGGTCCCAGGGCCAACTTAGAGCTTGGGACCCTAGCGCGCTAGCAATAAATAACTCTCTGCTGTGAACCTCGTGTCGGTGATCCTTCACGGCGACCCCTGCCCAGGAGGGAATCGAGAGTTCGGTTCCAACAGTCTCGATCTCCTGACCTCGTGATCCGCCCACCTTGGCCTCCCAAAGTGCTGGGATTACAGACGTGAGCCACTGTGTCTGTCCTCAGCCCAGATTTCTAACTAGGATTACATGAAAAATTGGCAGAAATCTCTTTACTTGTGCCCTTTCCATGGATTTTGTTTATTCTGGGTGGAAGCATCCATGTCGTTTTAATGAAGTCCCTCATGTGACTCTAAGGTGAGGCCAGAATCAGGTATGATGGATTCAAGATACATTCATGAGAGTTAAGTTTCATCTTTGCACTAGAGGGTGGTTACAGGGCCTTTTTCTGTTTGGGTTTGGTAGGCACAGGGCAGTGTGGCCCATATTTCCATTACTGTAGCAGAAATTGTTGGTGTCTGTGGCAAGGGAGGGCACCTGAGGACAGAAAAAGAGAAATTTATTTATTAATTTAGAGATGGAGTCTCATTGTGTCGCCAGGCTAGAGTGTGGTGGCGCGATCTCAGCACACTGCAAACCTCTGCCTTCTGGGTTCAATCGTTTCTCCTGCCTCAGCCTCCTGAGTAGCTGGGACTACAGTTGTATGCCACCACACCCAGCTAATTTTTGTATTTTTAGTAGAGATGGAGTTTCACCATGTTGGCCAGGATGGTCTCGATCTCTTGACCTCGTGATCCACCCGCCTCGGCCTCCCGAAGTTCTGCGATTACATGTGTGAGCCACCATGCCTGGCTGGAAAGAGAAATTTTTATTTTTGCCCCCATGGAGCAGTTCATTGTTCCTGAATCCCTTCTGTTATAAAGGACCGAAATGGGTGGGATTTTTCTGCAGGTTTTGGTCCCTCTGCCTGTGGGTGTGGTACTAGCAGGTTAACAGGTGGTGCTGAAACCTTTAAAGGCATATTTTCAAGATGCAGGTGTAATTTGTCCAAAGAATCTCATCTGAGCAGGAATCCAGAGGAGGAAGATAAAGAGGAAAGAAAGGCTTTTCTTTTAGCTAAACGTGTCTCAGATCAAGAGCAGTGTCCACTTTGCCTCCTGGACTGCCATGCGCTTAGTACTTGCAAATCTTTACTTCTCTACTTTTGTGTTTTTCCTCCCTAATGAGTTTGTTTTAACTACTTTTAAAAATTCATATAATATCCAGGGATCTCTGCAAAATATTTCTTTCCTATATACCAAAGCCTTTTCTACATTCTCTATGTCTTGGTTTCGTATATGCCATGCAGAATTCTCCCCATGAATTTATAATCTGCAATATTAAAATTGTTCTCTTTGTGGTTGTGGACTGTGGGAAGGTGTGGATACTCAAGATTTCTCTTGAGAAAAATTGGGGGTTCTTGGTAAAAATGGAGAAGATGTAATGTTGAGATTCCATCTGTGCTCTCCATTAGCTCTATGCAAAACAAGATTTAAAAAAATGCTTATTTAAACAGGATGGCATTTATCACCCAGAAAGTTATAAAAAAAATTAGAAGATACATGCTGTATAGGGTACTAAAGAAAGACTACTTAATATCAGTATTAAAAGTTACAGAACATGGAAGATCTCTGTATCTTGAACTTTGCATAAAACTGATGTTTCTGTATGGTGACAATGTTTCAGTAGTGATGCTGTGTCCTGTGTGTATCAGCACATTATAAAAATTTATCCTTGTGCACTTTATATTAATGATTCACTTCATTAAAGAGCTCTCTGACAGATTTTTTTTTTTTTACTATAGAGTTAATTATTTTTCTCTTTATTATTAAGTATCTTTATGCAGCTGACATGCATAAATAATCATATTTAATCTGGAAGCTTCCCTTCTTTCTTAGGTTTTCTTTGCATATGTTTGTGTTTGGAAAATGAAAGCTCTCATCTTTGCTTACAGGCCAGAAAAACTGGGAAAAACACAGGCTCTTTTACTTGATGTTTGACAAAATCTTTTTGGGGCAAAAACATTGGCATTAATGATGAGCAACTCAGACTTTATTGCAGATCTTCTGAAAAAATATCTGCATTAAAAAGATATCAAGTGTACTGTATAACATTAAAATTTAAGAGGTACTTTCTAACTTAGCATGTCTTTTTGATCTGAAAAATACACACACCTCATTCTTTAGAATGTAAATGTAGCACTCAAAAATGTACGTTTGTGTTTATGCCCTTGATTTTATACTTTGTTATCCAGAAAAACAGCATCTATACGCTGATGTTGTGGATCCTATGCCACTCTATTTTCTCAGAATATTTCTGTGTTGAAATTCATTTTATTGGACAATTTTAGTCAGTCCTATAAGTCAGAACCAGTTCTCTTTACTCTCACATTTCACCTTGAGTCAAATTAAAAATTCTGCCCGTGGCCACTTGGTAAATACGTGTGTTTGTATGTTTTTCAGCCATCATTGACATTTATGGATGTGGCCATAGAATTCTCTCTGGAGGAGTGGCAATGCCTGGACACTGCACAGCAGAATTTATATAGAAATGTGATGTTAGAGAACTACAGAAACCTGGTCTTCCTGGGTGAGAATAACTTCAATACACCATTTCTAATATATCCTAAAGATTTTATTTCTGCCGGGCGCGGTGGCTCAAGCCTGTAATCCCAGCACTTTGGGAGGCTGAGACGGGCGGATCACAAGGTCAGGAGATCGAGACCATCCTGGCTAACACGGTGAAACCCCGTCTCTACTAAAAAATACAAAAAACTAGCCGGGCGCAGTGGCGGGCGCCTGTAGTCCCAGCTACTCGGGAGGCTGAGGCCGGAGAATGGCGTGAACCCGGGAGGCGGAGCTTGCAGTGAGCTGAGATCCGGCCACTGCACTCCAGCCTGGGCGGCGGAGCGAGACTCGGTCTCACAAAAAAAAAAAAAAAAAAAAAAAAAAAAAAAAAAGATTTTATTTCTGTTCTTTGTAGATTGTTTTTTGGTAAAGTATGCTTTGCATAAATGAGTTTCAGATCCTCATTTTCAAGAAAATATTGCTGATTTATCCATGTAGAAGACAATTTCTTCAGGATGTTTTATTTTGACATTAACTTTCCACATTCCTGAGCTAATCTGCATTCTTAGCTCTGGATTAGTGTTAATTCCAGAAATTCAGTGGCCTAAAATATTGTTTCCCACACTTTAAAATCTAATTGCCACCATCAATTTCTGATTCAGTAGTTCTGGGTAGTGAAATTAAGTACCTACAAATTAAAAATGTTTTCTAAATAGTTAGAAGTTTCTGTTATAAATTAGTATTTTGGGATTAATTTACTAGAATATTCTATTACATCCTCTTTATTGTACACATTACTAAGTTGGTAATTACAGAATATGGGCAAGATTAATATTATTTACTTTTAATAAAACAGGTATTGTTGCCTCTAAGCCAGACCTAATTACCTGTCTGGAAAAAGAAAAAGAGCCCTGGAATATGAAGCAACATGAGATAGTGGATGAACCCCCAGGTAGGTGAGAGTGAACACAACAAACAACACAGATGAGAGGTCCCAAGGTCAAAGAGAAAGCCAGTCTTTAAAACGTAATTTGGGGAAGCTGTGTTTCAAAACAAATAATTTCTATAAAGCTGGGTTGTTTTTAAAATTTTCCACTCATTTCGGGGCATCTTCCATCTTATGCTTTTGAATTCTCTATGGATTCTGCTTTCCCCTCATTGATCTTTTTTCAAGCTTACAGTGAGAGCCGAAGTCCTCTTCGTGGCATATAAGAGACTGCACAATCTGACTAGTTTTCCATTGTTTGGAAGATACACAAATATCTGCATAATTTTGAGGAACTCTATGTTAAACTACTTTTTAAGTTTTCTTTTTGCATTATATCTGAAAGGTGTGAGTCGTGGTATCTGTTCTTTTTTTGTTGTTCTTAATTTTTCTGCACATTCCATCCTGTTTTTAAAACTATAGTCTTGAAATATAGTTTGACATTTTAAAGTATGATGTTTCTCTGCTTTGTTCTTTTTCCTCAAGATTGCTTTGGCTATTCAAAGTTTATTGTAGTTTTATGTACATTTTAGAATCGTGTTTTTCATTACTGTGAAAAAACTACCACTTAAGTTTTGATTGGGAGTTTATTGAATCTATAGATCACTTTGAATAATATGGCATTTTAACAATATTCTTTCAATCCATAGATATAAAATGTTTTTAAATTTATTTGTCCTTTCTAATTTCTTTCATTGATGTATCTTTAATTGTAAAGATTTTTTACATCCTTGGATAAATTTGTTTTCAGAAATTTACTATCTTAATGCTATTGTAAATAAGATTGTTTTCTTTTTCTCTATTTTATCAGATAATTTGTTTTAATGTATGGAACCATAACTTGTATGTTAATTTTATATTTTGCTAATTTACTGAGTGCATTTATTAATTTAGACAGGTTTTTTTTTTTTTTTTTTTTTTTGAGACGGAGTCTCGCTGTGTCGCCCAGGCTGGAGTGCAGTGGCGCGATCTCGGCTCACTGCAAGCTCCGCCTCCCGGGTTCACGCCATTCTCCCGCCTCAGCCTCCGAGTAGCTGGGACTACAGGCGCCCGCCACCACGCCCGGCTAGTTTTTGTATTTTTAGTAGAGACGGGGTTTCACCATGTTAGCCAGGATGGTCTCGATCTCCTGACCTCGTGATCCACCCGCCTCGGCCTCCCAAAGTGCTGGGATTACAGGCTTGAGCCACCGCGCCCGGCCCTAGACAGGTTTTAATGTACTGTTTATGGTTTTTGTTTTTGAGAATAAGTCTCGCTGTGTCACCCAGGCTGGAGTACAGTGGTGTGATCTTGGCTTAGTGCAACCTCCACTTCCCGGGTTCAAGCAATTCTCCTGCCTCAGCCTCCTGAGTAGCTGGGATTACAGGCGTGTACCACCACGCCCAGCTAATTTTTGTATTTTTAGTAGAGACAGTGTTTCACCATGTTGGCCAGGCTGGTCTTAAACTCCTGACCTCAAATGATCCACCTGCCTCGGCATCCCAAAGTGCTGGGATTATAGGCATGAGCCATCGCACCCGGCCTTGTTTATGGTTTTTAAAATATGAGATCATATGATCTACAAACAGCAACTTTTTACTTTTTTTGTCTTCAATTTTAATGACTTCATCATTGAAATATTTATCATTTTTTTGACTTTCTTCTGCCATATACTTGCAGTGCAATGTTAAAATAGAAGCATTGACAAGGGGCACAATATAATGTTACATTGGTGTCTGTAAATTTGAAGAAGCAACCACCTCTTTGAGTTTTTATAAACTGGTTTCAGGAGGTAAAGATCTTTCGTTGGGTCCCAGGGTGATGGGATGTCTTCTGGGTTTGTAGTAGAGAGGGGTTTAGCTTCGTCACAAGGCTGCTGGGTCTGCACTTGGGTCCACCTTTAGTTGGTTTGTTATAGAGGCTTGTGTAGTTGTAATTCCCATTTTATTTTTGGACAGACTGAATATCCTTCAGGATTTTGCACTGCAGGGCAGACGGTAGGACAGATTTTTGCAGTTGGGTCTGCATATGGTAGGTCTTACATTGGGATGCAGATGAATATGGCTTTCACTGAGTACCAGAGAGCATTTCCTCAGGTCATTGTGTGAATATCTATCTAAGCAGAACTGGCCATGAACTGTGGCTCAGAGAGCTGGAACTGAGTCATTGAACTGCTTCAGGGACCACAACACAGTAAAGACCACCGTCTGCAGGCCTGTTGCGTGGTTGTAAATGAGTGTCTTCTTCCAGACCTCTGGAAGAAGAGGACCTCTCCCAGATTGTGGCTGGTAAAAGTTTGGGATGATTACAGAGTAAGTAGAATTCTCAGTGCGACCAAATTAGGTGAGCGATTTTCTGGTCCGTAGCCAAGAACGGGGGTCTTGTAGTTTGCCACCGGAATGAGGGTCTGCCTTCTGAAGAGAAACATTCCTCAATTTTGAGCTATAGCAGAGTTTCACAGCTCCCTCACTGGATGGTAAAGCTCTCTCAAAGGTATTCATTTTGGAGATGGGGTGTTGCTACATAACCCAGGCTTGTCTTGAAATCCTAGCCTGAAGCAATTCTCCAACCTTAATGTACCGTGTAGCTGTCATTACAGGTTCGAGCCATGAGGCCTGGTTCTCTCATAAAAGCTTTTTTGTCAGGGATGGTTGAGAAATTTTCTTGCTGTTGGAGGGATAAGAAAATAGGGCAACTGTTATTTCTCCATCTTACTGATTTCACTCTCCCTATATGTTTTTACTTTGTATTTTCTATTCCAAATTTGTCTGTGATTTTGGATTCAGACATTTAGGACAATATGCTAGAATGTATATGTTATGTTTGAAGTAAATTAGATAATTAGTAGGCACTCCATGTTTACTAAAATAGTTACCTATAAATTTAAGTTTCCTGAAGGCAAAAAAAGAATTATAGGATTCGTACCCACTTTCTTTAACCTATATCTAAATACTAATTTATTTCCAAATATTTATTATATATATCAGAGGCTCTAACCCTATTTTGCGTGTGTGTGTGTGCGTATATATATATAAAAATGTAAGACTATTTACTTTTAAAGTTGGATTACAACAGCTTCATTTTGTGTAAGAATAGCATATATTTAAAACATAAAAATCAACTCTAGTTTCTTTTAAATGCTTATTTATTAAAAAGTTTCTTGGCCAGGCGCAGTGGCTCACTCCTGTCATCCTACCACTTTGGGAGGCCAAGGCGGGTAGATCACGAGGTCAAGAGATTGAGACCATCCTGGCCAACATGGTGAAACCCTGTCTCTACTAAAAATACAAAAAGTAGCTGGACGTGGTGGTGCACACCTGTAGTCCTAGCTTCTTGGGAGGCTGAGGCAGGAGAATCACTTGAACCCGGGAGGCAAAAGTTGCAGTGAGCTGAGATCACAACACTACACTCCAGCCTGGTGACAGAGCGAGACTCTGTCTCAAAAAAAAAAAAAAAAAAAAAAAAAAA
>NC_037687.1:20738822-20765770 GCF_003255815.1 Theropithecus gelada | reverse complement strand
GCCTGTAATCCCAGCTACTTGGGAGGCTGAGGATGCAGTGAGATCACACCACTACACTCCAGCCTGGGTGACAGAGCGAGACTCTATCAAAAAAAAAAAAAAAAAAAAAAAAAAAGTTTCTCATTAGAATCTTCTATTTATGATTATTCTGCATTCTCTGAAATTTTGCTGTTATATAGTTTATGCCAATGACTCAAAATGCCTTCTCTGAGTACACAGTTACAGCCAAACATTATAGTTACCCAGACAAATTTTTTGAATTGTACATCAATGTTGCATTACAGATTTTATGAGTAAGCATTTCTGTTATAGTGTGTGTCTTCAGTGTAGGTTTTCTTTTTTTTTTTTTTTTTTGAGACGGAGTCTCGCTGTCGCCCAGGCTGGAGTGCAGTGGCGCGATCTCGGCTCACTGCAAGCTCTGCCTCCTGGGTTTACGCCATTCTCCTGCCTCAGCCTTCTGAGTAGCTGGGACTACAGGCGCCCGCCACCTCGCCCGGCTAGTTTTTTCTATTTTTTAGTAGAGAAGGGGTTTCACCGTGTTAGCCAGGATGGTCTCGATATCCTGACCTCGTGATCCGCCCGTCTCGGCCTCCCAAAGTGCTGGGATTACAGGCTTGAGCCACCGCGCCCGGCCCAGTGTAGGTTTCTTAACATTGGTTTATTGTTTTTTTTGTTTTACTTAGGTATTATAATTTTAGACAATGAGCAATTCTGTTTGTACATTTTAAGTCAATGTGGGGTTTAATTAGATAAATTAGCCATACATCTATCACAATCAGATTATATATCTGTGTATGTTTATCTATAAATATAACCCCAAATTTGGTTATAACTTATATATATTCTAGCTGATTTTCTGTTTTTTTTTTTTTTTTTTTTTTTTGAGACGGAGTCTCTCTCTGTCGCCCAGGCTGGAGTGCAGTGGCCGGATCTCAGCTCACTGCAAGCCCCGCCTCCCGGGTTCCCGCCATTCTCCTGCCTCAGCCTCCCGAGTAGCTGGGACTAGAGGCGCCCGCCACCTCGCCCGGCTAATTTTTTTTTTATTTTTTAGTAGAGACGGGGTTTCACCGTGTTAGCCAGGATGGTCTCGATCTCCTGACCTCGTGATCCGCCCGTCTCGGCCTCCCAAAGTGCTGGGATTACAGGCTTGAGCCACCGCGCCCGGCCTATTCTAGCTGATTTTCAATGGTTGTTTTATCTTGTCTCAGTGAGTAGTCATGGAAATAGTCTTATTTTCACCATGTGTTTAATGATGAACATTTGTTTCCTTTGTGTAAGAGAAGCAGTTTTGTGATTTGAAGGTAATTTTTGAAAAGATTTATAATTCTGTAGTTTTTCATTTTTCTTTTAAAAAATTTGTTGTAAAAACATGTAAAATTTACCATCTTAAATCTATTGAAGTGTACATTTCAGGCCTAGGCATAGTGGTGGCTCACATCTGTAATTCTCACATTTTGGGAGGCCAAGACAGGAGAATCTCTTGAGCCCAAAATGTTGAGACCAGCCTGGGAAAGATATAAAGATTTTCTCTCCACAAAAAAAATGTTAAAAATGGCCAGGCATGTTGGTATGCACCTGTGGTCCCAGCTACTTGGCAGATTGAGAAGCGAGGATTACTTGAGACTGAGAGTTTGAGACTAATGTGAACCATAATTGTGCCACTGCACTCCAGCTTGGGTGACAGAGTGAGACCCTGTCTGAAAAAAGTCTACATTTCAGGCATGTTAAGTCTATTCACATTGTTATGCAAAAGACTTCTAAAATTTTAACATCTTGTGAAATTAAAACTCAATACCCATTAAGTAGCAACAACCCATTTTACCCTCTGTGGAGCCCTTGACAAACACCTTTCTACTTTTTTTTTTAATAAGTGTGACTACTTAAAATATCTCATATAAGTGGAATCATAGTATTCATCATTTTGTTACTGGCTTATTTCAGGTGACACAGTATTTTCAAAGTTTATCTTAAAATGTAAGAAGTTTTTTTAAGGCTGAATAATATTTCATTGCGTGTATATGTTACATTTTTTGATGTGTTTATAAATCAAGGAGATATCTGGGTTGCTTCAGTTTTTTTGCTTTTGTGAATACTGGTACAATAAACATGGATGTTGACATATGTCTTCCAGGTTCTGTGTTGCATATTTTGGATATAGATTTATAAATGGGATTGCTGTATTTGATAATAATTTTATTTTTAATTATTTGAGAAATATTTATAACTTTTTTTTTTAATGAGACGGAGTGAGATCACCACAACCTCCCCCTCCCAGGTTCAAGCGATTCTCCTGCCTCAGCCTTCTGAGTAGCTGGGATTACAGGCATGTGCCACCATGCCCGGCTAATTTTGTACTTTTAGTAGAGATGGGGTTTCTCCATGTTGGTCAGGTTGGTCTTGAACTCCTGGCCTCATGTGATCTGCCCGCCTTGGGCTCCCAAAGTGCTGGGATTACAGGTATGAGGCACCGCGCCCGGCCAATGTAATATTTTTAAGTAATGACTTCATTCTTGTTTTTCACCAAAAATCAACATGGATTTCATTTTTATTGTGTCATCAGAAGATTTGGTGTTTTCAAAAAAAATGATAGTGCCCATTCTAATGGGTGTCAGGTAATTTTGTCATTCAATTTCTATGCATTTCTCTATAAATTAATAATTTTGTGTGTCTTCTTAAGTACTTCTTTTTTTTCCATTTATGTCTGTGTGTGTGTGTGTGTGTATATATATATATATATATATACTTTTTTTTTTTTTAAGAGGGGGTCTCGTTCTGTCACCGAGGCTGGAGTGCAGTGGCATGATCTTGGCTCACAGCAACCTCTGCCTCCCAGGTTCAAGTGTTTCTCCTGCCGCACCCTCCCAAGTAGCTGGGATTTCAGGTGCCCACGACCACGCCCAGCTAATTTTTGTATTTTTAGTGGAGATGGGGTTTCACCATGTTGTCCAGGTTGATCTTGAACTGCTGACATCAGGTGATCCGCCCGCCTTGGCCTCCCAAATTGCTGGAATTACAGGTGTGAGCCACCGTAATTCCGGCCTTTGTGTATCTTTTTTGATAAAAATTAGTTCAATTATTTTTCTATTTGTAAAACAAGTTATTCAACTTTATTTTTCAGTTTTAAGAGTTGTTTATATATTCTCATATTAATTCCTGTCACCTGTGATTTGCAAATATTTTTACCAATTTCCTAGGAGGCATTGTCACCTATTGAATATTTTCTTTGATGTGCAAAAATTTTGAAGTATACTGCAGTTAAGTTTTTCTGTTTTTTTAAAATTATTATTATTATTTTTGAAAGGGAGTCTTGCTCTGTCACCCAGTCTGAAGTGTAGTGGTGAGATCTCGGCTCATTGCGACCTTTGCCTCCCGGGTTCAAGCAATTCTCCTGTCAACCTCCTGAGTAGCTTGGACTATGAGTGCATGCAACCACACCTGGCTAATTTTTTTGTATTTTTAGTAGAGACGGGGTTTCACTATCTTGGCCAGGCTGGTCTTGAACTCCTGACCTCTGGTGTTCCGCCCTCCTCAGCCTCCCAAAGTGCTGGGGTTACAGGCGTGAGCCACAGCGCCTGGCTAGTTTTTTGGTTTTTGTTTTTTTCTCATGCGTTTAATGTTGTATCTAAGAAAATGGTACTGAGATGAATGCCATTTCTTTTCCCCATATTTTTTCTAAGAGATTTATTAGTTTCTTTTTATTTCTAAGCATTTTATTTAAAATATTTTTCATATATGGTTCAATGAAATGATCCAACTTTATTTTATCAGTGTTAATAGTCATTTTTCAACATATTATTTTTTGAGACAGAGTCTTGCTCTGTCACCTAGGCTGGAGTGCAGTGGCCTGATGTTGGCTCACTGCAACCTCCACCTCCCTGGCTCAAGCGATTCTCCTGCCTCAGCATCCCAAGTAGCTAGGATTACAGGTGCCCACCATCGTGCCCAGCTAATTTTTGTATTTTTAGTAGAGACAGGGTTTTGTCATATTAGCCAGGCTCAACATTATTTTTTGAAGAGTTTATATTTTTTCTACTGTGTGTTCATGGCAACTTTGTGGAAGATGATTTCACCATATACGGGAGAGTTCATTCGCAGGTTCTCTATTCTGTTATTTCATCTGTTTATCTGTCTTTGTGTCAATGCCACATTGTTTTTGTTATTGTAGCTTTTAATATGTTTTGAAATTAGAAACTATAATGCCTCTTCATTCCTTTTTTTTTTTTTTGGGAGATGGAATCTTGCTACTTCATCCAGGTTGGAGTGCAGTGGTACGATCTCAGCTCACTTAAACCTCTTCCTCCTGGAATCAAACTATTCTCCTGCCTCAGATTCCCAAGTAGCTGGGACTACACACACCCACCACCATGCCTGGCTAACTTTTGTATTTTTAGTAGAGTCGGGGTTCTCCTTGTTGGTCAGGCTGGTCTTGAGCTCCTGACTTAAAGTGATTCACCCGTCTCAGCTACAAGCATGTGCCACCACACCTGGCCCTCTTTGTTCTTCTTTATGGGTGTTTGGCTATAGTTTATAATCAAATTTTAAAATTCTAAACAGTATTTCTGTAAAAAAAAAAAACAAAAAAAAAACTATGCTATTGGATTATAGAGATTATATTGAATTTGTTCACCACTATAATTTGTATTGACATCCTTGAAAAATTAAATTTTTGACCCCTGAGCAAGAAAATGTTGAAGAATGTGTTTAATTTTCATTTACTTTTTGATCTGCTAGTTTTACTTTTGCTCATAATTTTTAGTTTCATTCAGTTTTTGTCAGAAAACTGAATAATTTTGATCTTATTTATTTGTTGTTGTTTTGAGATAGGATCTTACTCTGTCACCCAGATTGCAGTGCAATGGCATGATATTGCTTCAATGCATCCTCAACCTCCTTTGCTCAAGTGATCCTTCCACCTTATCCTCCTGAATAGCTGAAACGACATCATGCACTAACATGTCTGGCTAATTTTTTTGATTATTTGTAGACACAGGGTCTCACTATTTGCCCAGGTTGGTCTCAAACTTCTGTCCGCAAGTGATCCTCCCACCTTGGTCTCTCAAAATATTGGGATTATAGGCATGAGCCACTGCACCCAGCTAGTATTCTTAAATTTAATAACATTTGGTATATGTCCTAACGGAATATACCAGGTACAAATGGGAATATTGTGCTTTTTACTAGAGAGGATCTCTTGCTTTTGACTGGAAAGTTTTGTATGAGTCTGTTAAGCCTCTTTGGTCTATAACATGATTTGGATGTCCATGTTCTCAAAACCTGTGACTGGCTCATTTTATTTTGCATCGTGTCATTGAATTTTCACTTTATAGTTGTTAGAATATTTCCTGCGTTTTAAAATCTGGGTGATATTCCAATTTTTCTTTGTTTTATTTTGTTTGTTTGTTTTTGAGATGAGTCTCACTCTGTCGCCCAGGCTGGAGTTCAGTGGCTCAATCTTGGCACACTGCAACCTCCACCTCCTGGGTTCAAGCAATTCTCCTGCCTCAGCCTCCGGAGTAGCTGGCACTACAGGCACGTACCACCACGCCCAACTAATTTGTGTATTTTTAGTAGAGGAGGGGTTTCACCATATTGGCCAGGCTGGTCTCGAAATCCTGACCTCTTGATCTGTCCATCTCAGCCTCCCAAAGTGCTGGAATTACAGGCATGAGCCACCACACCCAGCTTTGACATTCCAATATTTTTATATTTCAAATTATGTATACTGAATGATTTGGTGACAGAAATTTGCTTGCATTTACCTGTTGGCTTCAGTAAAAATGTTGCAGTAATTATGGGTATGCAAATCACTCTTTACATTACCATATATGTGAAAGTTTATATATGTGCAGCATTCTATTTGATTAGTCTACTTTTTCACCTTGAGACTCCTACCAATTTGTTTTAATTCTGTAGCTTGTTTTTTTAATTGTTGTTGTTGTTTGGGGTTTTTTTTGGTTTGTTTTATTTTTGTTTTTTTTTGAGATGGAGTCTCACTCTGTCACCCAGGCCAGGCTGTAGTGTAATGGCATGGTCTCAGCTCACTGCAGCCTCCGCCTCCTGGGTTCAAGTGATGCTCCCACCTCAGCCTCTTGAGTAGCTGGGACTACAGGTGCATGCCACCACACCTGGCTAATTTTTGTATTTTTAGTGGAAACGGGGTTTCAGTATGATGGGCAGGCTGGTCTCAAACTCCTGACCTTGTGATTCGCCCACCATGGCCTCCCAAAGTGCTGTGATTACAGGTTTGAGTCACTGCACCTGGCCTAATTCTGTAGCTTTTTAATGTGTTTTGAAATCAGGAACTATAATGGCTCTAACGTTGTTCCTCTTTTTGAAGATTTTTCTGTACGTTGTTGTCTCTTGAAATTTGCTATACTTTTTGGGTTGCTGTTCATAGCTCTTCGAAAATGCAATGAGAATTTTGAAAAACATGCATTCAATGTGAAGATTACATAGAGCAGCATGAACAGTGTCACAGTAGTAATCATTTTAACCTTTGAACAAGAGCACACTCAAGAGTGTGTTACTTTCTTTTTTTTTTTTTGAGACAGAGTTTCCACTCTTGTCACCCAGGCTGGAGTGCAATGACAGGATCTTGGCTCACTGTAACCTCTGCTTCCCAGGTTCAAGCAATTCCCTTGCCTCAGCCTCCCGAGTACCTGGGATTACAAGCGCGTGCCGCCACACCCAGATAATTTTTTATATTTTAGTAGAGATGGGTTTCACCATGTTGGCCAGGATGGTCTCGATCTCCTGAACTCATGATCTGCCTGCCTTGACCTCCCAAAGTGCTGGGATTACATGCGTGAGCCACCGCACCAAGCCTGTTACTTTCCATATATCTGTAAATTTTTCAGCTGTTTCTATTATTGTTTTACGGTCTTATTCCATTTTGGTCATACAAAGTAATCCATAAAATTTCAGTTAAAAAAATTTTAAGCCTTTTTTTTTTTGGCCTAACAGGTGAACTATCAAGGAGAATGTTGTATGGGCTATTGAAAAGAGTGTATATCCTGATGCTGAGGAGTGTTCTCTATACCTCTGTTAAAAATATTTGTTTTATGTTGCCTTTAAGTCCTCTGTTCACTTACTAATATTCTGTCTTGTCTTATTATTACAAAAAGTGGAGTATTGAAATATCCTACTGTAATTATATTGCTCTCTATGTTGCTTTCTATGTGCTTCTTCAATTCTGTCAATATTTGCTTCATTTATTAGGAACTCTAACGTGAGATACAGACACACACACACACACACACACATTTGTTATAGGTTCCCAGTAAATTAATCTATTATTGTTTAATGTTCTTTTTCCCTTTGGAGTTTTGATTTCAAGTACATTTTATAAAGTATGACAGTTTTTGGCTTAAGATTTCGCTTGTATAATGTTATTTTGACCTCTTCTTTTATTTGGTTAATGTTTGCATGCAATGTCTACTTCCATCTTGCCACTTTCATTATTTTATTAGATCTCAACTGCCTCTTGTAGAAAGGCAAGTTGGATCTTGATTTTTAAATTTTCAAATAAATCCTTTTATTGAAAGTATGTCTCTTGATTGAAAAGTTAATTTTATATATATTTAAATACTTTTCTAAGGTATGTCTCTTGATTGGGAAGTTAATTTTATATTTATTTAAGTAATTTTCTAAAGGAGAAAGACTTACTAATGTTATTCTATTTATTGTTTTATTTTATTTTTGTCCCTAATTTTCTCTTTTTCTGTCTTTTTTGTGTCTTTTTGATTTTTGTATTCATATGCTTATACTTTCTTATTTTCTTTTGTGTATCTATACGGATATTTTCTTTCTGGTATCTTGGGGATTACATAAAACTTAAAAGGTACAGCAATATATTTTAATCTGGTAAAAAATTAACTTCAGTTGCATACAAAAATTCTTCCTCATTACATCTGCTCTCAACTTGGTTACTGATATAGCTAATTATATCTTTTTGTGTTGTATATTCATTAATAGATGATAATTTCTATGCTTTTATCTTTCAACTTTTAGAGAAAAATTAAAAGTGTTTTCTGCACCATTATGGTAATGCTGTGAAATTCTGTTTTGTGTATGTGCATATTTTTCCCAGAAAGTTAGTATTTACGTGTGATTATTTGTTGTTTTTTATTGCATCATGTTATTTTCAGTAGAAGGAACTGCTTTCAGCATTTTTGCTATATAGGACATATGTAGTGCCAATATACTTTCTCAGGATTTAATTATTTTAGAATGTCTTTTACTGCTTATTTGTTAGAACAGTTTGCTGATGATATTTTTCTCACTCGACAGAATTTTTTTTTCTAGGACTTTGACTATGTCACACAGTTGCCTTCTTGCCTGCAAAATTCTTGTTCACAGATTCACTGGTTATAAGACTATGCTAATAAATGACACATCACTTTTGTCTTGCCACTCCTAAGATTATCTTTTTGTCTGTGACTTTTGAAATTCTTCTAATATTTTTGTGTGTTATAAATATTTTGTGTGTGTGTATCCTAGTTGGTTTGTTCAGCTTCTTCATATTTATATCATTTTTTTTTTTTTTTTTTTTTTTTTTTTTTTTGTTTTTTATTTTTCTNTTTTTAGGTAAAAGATGATTCAAAGATTCTCTTTTTCTCTTCAGTGCCTTGTGTGTTATTATTATTATTATTATTATTTTATTTATTTATTTTTTTTGAGATGGAGTCTCGCTCTGTCGCCCAGACTGGAGTGCAGTGGCCGGATCTCAGCTCACTGCAAGCTCCGCCTTCCGGGTTTACGCCATTCTCTTGCCTCAGCCTCCCGAGTAGCTGGGACTACAGGCGCCCGCCACCTCGCCTGGCTAGTTTTTTGTATTTTTAGTAGAGACGGGGTTTCACCGTATTAGCCAGGATGGTCTCGATCTCCTGACCTCGTGATCCACCCGTCTCGGCCTCCCAAAGTGCTGGGATTACAGGCTTGAGCCACCGCGCCCGGCCTATTTATATCATTTTTATGGTTGTTTTCTGAAAGTTTAATAATGTTTTTGATGGGCCTGTGCTGCCCTAATATTTTGTATACATTATAATCTTTGATTGGGATTTGGACATTAAAAACAAGCTACCTCTCACAATCTTTATAATGTAGTAGCTTTCTCCTGGCATAGTCTGAAACAAATTGTCTTGGCTAGAGATTCTGTGAGTCTCTCATACATGTCCTTAGAATGTGTCTTGTCTGAAATTTTTTTTGTGTGTGTGTTTTTAGTTGAGTTTATTCATATTTCTTCTTAATAGTCAGTAATCACTTGATACACCTCTTCCCTGTCTGTAATACTGCAGTCTCTGTGGTGCTGCACCATTTATCTTTGGTCTCAGCACTCTCAAACTGTTATTCCAAAGTATATCCCCATTTATTTCAGCATTTTGTGTTACAGGAGACCGAAACCAGTGTCTGGTAAGACCCCTAGAAGCCAGAAATTTAGATGTATGTGCCAATATTTTTCTTGTATTTTAAAATAGAAACCAGGAGTTGGCAATTTGCTTCTGAAGGCACTGTGTTATATTAGGGGGCAGGAATAGCTGTATTGGTTAAATGTAATGTACTTTTCTTTTCCTTTTATATGATTCTGCATTGTGCTCACCTGTGGCACTGCACACATTTAACTCATTTATACATTTTCCACAAATGTATTTTGACCCTTAAGTTTTTGTTTCATTTATATATTTATGAAGAAATTAGACCCTGTGGTATTTTGATATGCTATTTTGCTTATGTCATTTGTATGCTTTTATAGGTTTGATTTGTATATTTATCTGAGCCTAGTAAGTGGAGTAATTTGTTGTTTTAATTTCTTTTAGTTATGCGTTCTCATTTTGTTGAAGAACTTTGGCCAGAGCAAAACATAAAAGATTCTTTCCAAAAAATGATACTGAGGAGATACAATAAATGTGGACATAAGAACTTACAATTAAATAAAGGCTGTAGAAGTGTGAATGAGTGTAAGCTGCACAAAGGAGGTTATAATGGACTTAATCAATGTTTCACAACTACCCAGAGCAAAATATTTCAATGTTATACATATATAAAAGTGTTTCATATATTTTCAAATTCAAATAGACCTAAAATAAGACATACTGGAAAGAAACCTTTCAAATGTAAAAAATGTGGCAAATCATTTTGCATGCTCTCTCAACTAACTCAAAATGAAAGAATTCATACTGGAAAGAAACTCTACAAATGTGAAGAATGTGGCAAAGCCTTTAACTGGCCCTCAATCCTTAGTCAACATGAGAGAATTCATACCAGAGAGAAACACTATAAATGTGAAGAATGTGGCAAAACATTTAAGCAGTCCTCAAGCCTTACTAGACAGAAGAGAATTCATACTGGAGAGAAGTACTACAAATGTGAAAAATGTGGCAAAGCCTTTAACCGTTTCTCAAACCTTACTATGCATAAGATAATTCATACTGGCGAGAAACCCTACAAATGTGAAGAATGTGGCAAAGCCTTCAACCAGTCTTCAAACCTTACTGTGCATAAGATAATTCATACTGGAGAGAAACCCTACAAATGTGAAGAATGTGGCAAAGCATTTAAGCAGTCTTCAAACCTTACTGTGCATAAGATAATTCATACTGGAGAGAAACCCTACAAATGTGAAGAATGTGGCAAAACATTTAAGCAGTCCTCAAGCCTTACTAGACATAAGAGAATTCATACTGGAGAGAAACCCTACAAATGTGAGGAATGTGGCAAAGCATTTGAGCAGTCCTCAAGCCTTACTACACATAAGATAATTCATACTGGAGAGAAACCCTACAAATGTGAAGAATGTGGCAAAGCATTTAAGCAGTCCTCAAACCTTACTAAACATAAGAGAATTCATACTAGAGAGAAACCCTGAAAGTGTGAAGAATATGGCAAAGCTTTTAACCAATTCTCAACCTTTACTAAACATAAGATAATTCATACTGGAGAGAAACCATACAAATGTGTTAAATGTGGCAAAGCCTTTAACCAGTCCTTGACTTTTACTAAAAATGAGAATTCATGTGAAAAATAAACCCTACTAGGCCGGGCGCGGTGGCTCAAGCCTGTAATCCCAGCACTTTGGGAGGCCGAGACGGGCAGATCACAAGGTCAGGAGATCGAGACCATCCTGGCGAACACCGTGAAACCCCGTCTCTACTAAAAAATACAAAAAACTAGCCGGGCGACGTGGCGGGCGCCTGTAGTCCCAGCTACTCGGGAGGCTGAGGCAGGAGAATGGCGTAAACCTGGGAGGCAGAGCTTGCAGTGAGCTGAGATCCGGCCACTGCACTCCAGCCCGGGCGACAGAGCGAGACTCCGTCTCAAAAAAAAAAAAAGAAAAAGAAACCCTACTAATGTGAAGAATGTGATGAAGCCTTTAACAAGTTCTCAAATCTTATTACACGTAATACTGGAGAGAAAACATAAAAGTGTGAAGAACTTTACAAAGCCTTTAACAAGTCCTCAGTTCTTAATAGACATAAGATAATTCATCCTAGAGAGATATTCTGCAAACCTGAAAGATGTGACAATGCTTTTAACAACACCTTAAACTTTTACAAACATAAAAGTAATCATACGGGTACAAAACCCTAGAAATGTGAAGAATGTGAAAAAGCCTTTAAATGGTTTTCACACTTGATTGTAGGTAATATAATTTATACTGGAGAATTCCAAGTGTGAATAATGTGGCAAAACCTTTTTTCTTTCTTTTTTTTTTTTTTTTTTTTTAGTTGGAGTGTCAGTCTGTTACCCAGGCCAGAGTGCAGTGGTGTGATCTTGGATCACTGCAATCTGTGCCTCCCAGGTTCAAGTGATTCTCCTGCCTCAGACTCCCAAGTAGCTGGGATTACAGGCACCTGCCACCATATCCAGGTAATTTTTATATTTTTAGTAGAGATGGGGTTTCACCATGTTGGCCAGGCTGGTCTTGAACTCCTGACCTCAAGTAATCTACCCACCTTGGCCTCCCAAAGTGCTGACATTACAGACATTAGCTACCACACCCCGCCAAAAAAAATTCTTCTTAGATTCTTACACAAAGTGTGGCAAATATAAAATGTAATAGAAACCGTATCTTAAGGCCAGGCACAGTGGCTCACACCTGTAATCCCAACACTTTGGGAGGCTGTGGCAGGTGGATCATGAAGTCAGGAGTTCGAGACCAGTCTCGCCAATGTAGTGAAACCCTGTCTCTACGAAAAATACAAAAATTAGCCCGGTATGGTGGCACATGCCTGTAATCCCAGCTACTCAGGAGGCTGAGGCAGGAGAATCACTTGAATCTGGGAGGCAGAGGTTGCAGTGAGCCAAGATTGTGCCATTGCACTTGAGCCTGGGTGACAGAGCGAGACTCAATCTCAACAACAACAACAACAAATCTTAAAATATTAAGAGAATTAGTGGCAAGTGAAGAATATTAAATGTGATTTTCTATGATATAGCACAGCTGACATTGGTATACAGAATCTTGTGGTTTTTTTTTTTTTTTTTTTGAGATGGAGTCTCGCTCTGTCACCCAGGCTGGAGTGCAGTGGCGTGATCTCGGCTCACTGCAGGCGCTGCCTCCCGGATTCATGCCATTCTCCTGCCTCAGCCTCCCGAGTAGCTGGGACTACAGGTGCCCGCCACCACGCCCAGCTAAGTTTTTGTATTTTTTGGTAGAGATGGGGTTTCACAGTGTTCGCCAGGATGGTCTTGACCTCCTGACCTCGTGATCCTCCCATCTCGGCCTCCCAAAGTGCTGGGATTACAGGTGTGAGCCACTGCGCCCGGCCTGAATCTTCTGTTTTTAAGTGTGACTGTTAAGTGTTGCAAAATAAAATGATTTCCTGTGCATTTGAAATTTGGAATAATATTTCTTTTACATATTGATGTAACAATTTGGAGAAATTTTTCTCATTTTATTTAATTTTTTTAGTCGGTGAAGTTAAGTCTACAGTTGTTATTATTGGTCACTTAACGACCCAATCCTTGGTCATTGGTAAGAGACTGATATGGTAATTTCAATCTATTTCATTTTAGTCCCTGAGAAAACTCAATATTCCCTAATTATTTGATAGGAAAAATATTCTTATTTTAGTGTTTCTAAAACTTTAAAAAACTGTAGACCACTGAATGTATGATGATGTACATATAGACCACAATTTTTTTTATATATAATTTTAGGCTTATCCTAGCTTTTAATATAAAAACTCACTACATTTCAAAAGTAAAATTAGTGACTGTTTTAAGTCATAAGAGGGATATTAGAATCCATTTAACAAAGTATTTGTGTTTGGCTTAATAATGACTACTTTAAACCAAAAATCAAGTTCTACACACTGTGATTAAAATAATTGTTTTCTAGATTTTTATTTCTACAAAATTAGAAAATTCAAAGCAAAATGTTAGGTCAGATATAAAAAGAATTGGCTATGAGGGTGTTGGGCATAAGTGGTTAAGATTGAAACTCAGAGGCCGGGCGCGGTGGCTCAAGCCTGTAATCCCAGCACTTTGGGAGGCCGAGGCGGGTGGATCACGAGGTCAGGAGATCGAGACCATCCTGGCTAACATGGTGAAACCCCGTCTCTACTAAAAATACAAAAAAAAAAACTAGCCGGGAGTGGTGGCGGGCGCCTGTAGTCCCAGCTACTCGGAGGCTGAGGCAGGAGAATGGCGTGAACCTGGGAGGCGGAGCTTGCAGTGAGCCGAGATCGCGCCACTGCACTCCAGCCTGGGTGATACAGCGCGAGACTCCGTCTCAAAAAAAAAAAAAAAAAAAAAAAAAAAATTGAAACTCAGTATCAGGTGGTTTCTGATTGCATCTGAGTTCTGCCATATATAGGCTGTATGACCTGAGTACAGCTGTACAGTGAGGATGACAGTGCATAAATTCTAGGGTTTTTGTCAGATTAAAGCAATTAATGCAAATAAAGGTACCAGAAGAGTGCCCAACAGTGAGTGTAAAGAAAATTTATTAGCTTTTATTTGTTAATTCTGTTACATTATAATCTATATTCACTTACAGCATAGATATAAATATCAATGAAAAGATTTCTTATTGAGTGCTGCTCTTTAATACTCCAGTAACACTAGATAAGTAAGCACTTAAACATCATGTGCGTGTCAGTTTTAAAATTAAATAAGGCAAATTGGTTCCTTATAATAATTTTCTTATTGTTGAGTAATTATGCTTATTGGATAAATTTAAATATAGTGTAAAATATATATTCAAATATTTTTTTTAAGAAAAAATCAGAATTTTACTCTAAACAGTTGTTTTAACATCTGTCTTTTAAAGTATTATTTTGAATAGGAAATGTCAACATATTTCTGAATGTTGAGTTCAGAATGCTTATAATATTAAACATTTACTTACCTACGTTACTAATTGAGGAAGCCATTTGAGATACCAAAAATATATGTATATGTTTTCTGAAATTTTTGTTTTGTTTTGCTTTGAGATGGAGTTTTGCTCTTGTTGCCCAGGCTAGAATGCAATGGCATAATCTCGGCTCACTGCAACCTCCGCCTTCCGGGTTCAAGTGATTCTCCTGCCTCAGCCTCCCGAGTAGCTGGGATTACAGGCATGCGCCACCACACCCAGCTAATTTTAGTAGAGACTGGGTTTCTCCATGTTGGTCAGG
Organism: Theropithecus gelada; assembly: GCF_003255815.1. NCBI lineage: Eukaryota > Metazoa > Chordata > Mammalia > Primates > Cercopithecidae > Theropithecus > Theropithecus gelada. The sequence goes on along the minus strand of NC_037687.1, from coordinate 20,751,152 downwards.
CTGTCTTGAACTCCCGACCTCAGGTGATCCATCCGCCTCGGCCTCTGAAATTGCTGGAATTACAGGTGTGAGCCACCGCACCAGATGTTTTCTGAAATGTTGAGATTGAAAAAACACTTTTTTTCTCTGGCCCGATTTCTTAAGGTTTATTTCTCTCTCTTTAAGAAAAAAGTTAATACTATTTTTGATTGACAAATCATAGTTGTATACATTTATGGGGTGCAATGTTATGTTTTAATATATGCATATAATATAGAACAATTAAGTTAAATAACATTAATTTTCTTACCTATCATTTTTTTGTGGGGAGACATTTGAAATTCGCTCAGTTGTTTTGAAATATACAATACTTTTTTTTTTTTTTTTTTTTTGAGACAGAGTCTCACTCTGTTGCCCAGGCTGGAGTGCAATGGCCCAATCTTGCCTCATTGCAACCTCCACCTCCCGGGTTCATGCAATTCTCCTGCCTCACCCTCCTGAGTAGCTGGGACTACAGGGGCACACCACCATGCCCGGCTAATTTTTGTATTTTTAGTAGAGATGGGGTTTCACCGTATTGGCCAGGCTGGTCTCAAACTCCTGACCTTGTGATCCACCCACCTTGGCTTCCCAAATTGTTGGGCTTACAGGCGTGAGCCACCACACCTGGCTAATACATTATTGTTTACTGTGGTCATCCTGGTGTGCAACAGATCTCAAAACCTCCTTACCCTATTTAAAACTTTGTACCCTTAGAGGAAAAGCTGTCTGTTCTCTTCTTATCACCCCTAGCGTCTGGTAACTGTTATTTCACTTTCTGCTTTTTTGAGTTGAACTTTATTATATTCTACATAAAAATAAGATCATTCAGTATTTGTCTTTCTGTGTCTGGCTTATTTAATCTAGTATACATAATGTCTTCTAAATGTACCTATCTGGTTTCAAATAATGGGACGTACCCCTTTTTAAAGCTAAATAGTGTTTTGTTTTGTATCTATACCACATTCTTAGAAGAATTAATTTCAATATATATTCAAAAAACTTGTTATGAAAAGATATTTCTTTTTTCAAATATGTATTAATGTCACTTAGCATATAAATATCCTATTAAAAGTAGCTAATTTATACTAGCACTAACCATAACACCATATATGCATCAATAAATTTATTTATTATTTATTTATTTATATTTTAAGATAGAGTTTCGCCCTTGTTGCCCAGGCTGGAGTGCAATGGTGTGATCTCGGCTTACTGTAACCTCTGCCTCCCACCTTCAAGTGATTCTCCTGCCTTAGCCTCCAAGTAGCTAGGATTACAGGCATGCATCACCATGCCCAGGTAATTTTGTATTTTTGGTAGAGACCAGTTTCTCCATATTGGTTAGGCTGGTGTTGAACTCCCGACCTCAGGTGATCCGACCACCTTGGCCTCCAAAGTGCTGGGATTAGAGGAGTGATCCACCGTGCCTGGCCTTTTTTTTTTTTTTTTTTTTGAGATGGAGTTTCACTCTTATTGTCCAGGCTGGAGTGCAATGGTGCAATCTCAGCTCACCACAACCTCCACCTCCCGGCAAGCAATTATCCTGCCTCAGTCCCCGAAGTAGCTGGGATTACAGGCATGCACCACCATGCCTGGCTAATTTTGTATTTTTTTTTTAGTAGAGAAGAGGTTTCTCCATGTTGGACAGGCTGGTCTCAAACTCCCAACCTCAGGTGATCCACCCACCTTAGCCCCCTAAAGTGCTGGGATTACAGGTGTGAGTCATCGCACCCGGCCAATACATTTATTTTTTTTTTACAGTAACTTAATAACAGCTCTGGCTGTGAGCGGTGGCTTACACCTGTAATCCCAGCACTTTGAGAGGCCATGACGGGTGGTTCACGAGGTCAGGAGTTCAAGACCAGCCTGGCCAAGGTGGTGAAACCCTGTCTCTACTAAAAATACAAAAATTAGCCAGGCATGGTGGTAGGCACCTGTAATCCCAGCTACTCGGGAGGTTGAGGCAGGAGAATCACTTAAACCCAGGCGGCAGAGGTTGCAGTGAGCTGAGATCACAGCACTGCACTCCAGCTTGGCCAACAGAGTGAGACTGTGTCTCAAAAATAATAAATAAATAATAGGTCTTACTATTATCTTCATTATACAGAGCTAGAAACAGAGCCACTGAGAGAAATGACTTGTTCACAATAGCAGAGGCAGTATTAAAAAGGCAACTTTTTCTCTACAGATAACACTCTTGAGTACGACAATAAAAACCATCTACAAACAAAAATAATTTTTAACATTCGATTTTAATAAAAATTTAACAAAAATTGAATAATTGGATACATTTTCATTGTTCTAGGTGTGTGTAAATGTATAAAATGATACACAAGGGAGAAATAAGCCAGAAAAAAAGATGTTAGTTAATATTTGTAATGAATAAATCTGGAGGCCAGGAGCAGTGCCTTACACCCGTAATCCCAACACTTTGGGAGGTTGAAGTGGGCAGATCACCTGAGGTCAGGAGTTCAAGACCAGCCTGGCCAACATGGCAAAACCCCGTCTGTACTAAAAAATACAAAAATTAGCCAGCCGTGGTGGTTGGCGCCTGTAATCCCAGTTACTTGAGAGGCTGATGTCGGGAGAATTGCTTGAACCCGGGAGGCAGAGGTTGTAGTGAGCTGAGATTGCTCCATTGCACTCCAGCCTGGGCAACAAAGCGAGACTCCATCTCAAAAAAAAAAAAAAAAACTGGAAAGGAGTTAATTATTATTGACAGATGATATCTTTGTTTACTTAGAGAATGAAATAACTAAGAGATTATTTTAAAACTCTATTCAGGTGGGTGGGCAAAATTTTAAGATCATCCCTCAGATTCCCAGTCTGTTGCACACCTGTAGTGTAATCCTTTCCTCTTGAGTATTTAAAAAAAAAATGACTGCAGTGAGAAATTACTCATAAAATTAGGTTACTAACGTGTTGACTTTGTGTTCCTCAAAAAAGGGAGATTATCGTGATTGGGCTCAACTTAATCAGAGGTGCTTTTAAGAGAAAGAGACATATCATGGAAAAACACATCTGATGGCGTGGAAGTAAGTGACTTCTAGAGGTGGGCCACATGGCAGGAAATATATTTGTATATTATTATCATTTCTCCCTCCCACATGTTGCTTCCAGTAAGGAGAATAGGAGAATCCCATGGAGAGAAAATTGATTAATATATGCATCTATAATAAATTGATATTAAAAATTAAGAAAAATTAAATCTTACCTTTTTGCTTAGCTGCCATCCCTCATTGAGGATGTAAACAAACCTATCCTAGATAAAGTGTAAAAGTAGACCCTCATGTAAAGTAAGCTTGTTTTTATATATATATATAAATTAATAAAATTAAAAATTCTTTAGGTGTATGCTGAGTTCAGGCTTATTCTTTTTTTGTCCTATTTCTTAATGGATTCCATCCTGAACTCAGTAATTACAGCTAAAAAACAGTATCTAAGTTAGAAGAACTACGTTTTGAATGAAATTACACCTTTCCGGAATTTAACTATCTTGAAATTTTTTAATAAAGTCAATTTACGTCTTTAAAGAAAATCTCTATTTGTAAAATGTCTGCCTTGCATTATAAACATTTACTATTGTTTTAAATTTTTGCAACTCATCTTTAAGGTGCTTTTCTGACCATCTTGTCTTAACTAATTTTGTTGACAAAGTCCACAATTAAACAATAGACTTAAATGATACTCTAGAACAACTGGACTTAACAGATGTTTACAAAACATTCTACCCAAAAACTGCAGAATATACATTCTTTTTATCAGCACACAGAACATTCTTCAAGATAGAGCATATGATAGACCACAAAACAAGTCTCAGGAAATGTTTAAAAATCAAGATTATATCGAGTACTCTCGCAGACCACAGTGAAATAAAATTGGAAATAAACTCCAAGATCAGCCTTCAAAACTATAAAAATACGTGAAAGTTAAATAATTTTCTTCTAAATGATTTTTAGGTCAACAAAAGGAAGATGAAAATTTAAAAATTCTTTGAATTGAATGACAGTAGTGACACAAATTCTCAAAACCTCTGGCATCCTGCAAAAGCTATGGTAAGAGGAAAGTTCATAGCATTAAATGCCTACATCTGAAAGGCTGAAGAAGTCCAAAGAGAAAACCTAGGCTCAAAGAACTAGGGAAACAAGAACAAACCAAACCCAAACCCAGCAGAAGGAAAGAAAAAAGATCAGAACAAAACTAAATGAAATTGAAATAAAAATACAAAGTATAAATGAGGCAAAAAACTGGTTCTTTCAAAAAACAAAATTGATAGGCCACTACCTAGATTAACCAAGAAAAGCTGATAGAAGATCCAGATAAGCTAAAGATATTACAACCAATGCCTCAGAAATACAAAAGATCATTCAAGGCTACTATGAACACCTTTACATGCACAAACTAGAAAACCTAGAGGAGCGAAATAAATTCTCTGAAATATGCAACCCTCCTAGATTAAAGCAGGAAAAAATAGAAACACTCAACCGACCAGTAACAAATAATGAAATTGAAACTGTAATAAAAAATTGCCAACAAAAGAGCCCAGGACCAGATGGATTTACCTCTGAGTTCTATCATACATTCAAAGAAGAATTTGTACCAATCCGACTGAAGTTGTTCCAACAGGTAGAGGAAATCCTTCCTAAATCATTCTATGAATCCAGTATCACCCTAATACCAAAAACAGAAAAGTAAATAATAAAAAAAAGAAAACCACACACCAACTTTTTTTTTTTTTTAAATGAACATAGATGCAAAAAAGGGTTGTAACTTTTTGACATATTTGACAGGCTTCCCAAAATCAAATTTCATCTTTTAAAAATTGTCTTTTTTTGCCAAGCATTTTGGCTAATGCCTGTAATCTCAGCACTTTGGGAGGCAGAGGCAGGTGGATCATCTGAGGTCAGGAGTTCGAGACCAGCCCGTCCAACGTGGTGAAACCTCGTTTCTACTCAAAATGTAAAAATATGCTGGGTGTCATGGTGGGTGCCTGTAATCCCAGCTACTCAGGGAACTGAGGCAGGAGAATCACTTGAACCTAGCAGGTGGAGGTTACAATGAGCTGAGATCATGACATTGCACTGCAGCCTGGGCAACAAGAGTGAAACTCCATTTAGAATAATAATAAGGATTTTTTACTCCTAACTTTTGGATACTAAAGAGGGTCAATGCAGCATTCAAAAGAGTGTTGAATGGGATTATTTAATATGTTAAATTATATGGGTATCATTGTCAGATTAAAAATGATGTTTGACTCACCCCGTCCTGCTGCCCTGTGAAGAAGGTGGCTGCTTCTACTTTGCTTTCTGTTATCATTCCAAAATGGAGTAAGATTCATCATCCCCCTTGAAATAATTAAAGGGGAAAAAATACAATCAACATGTATGAGACAGTGGTTTAAGATGCTAATTGTCACGCAGTGAAGAACAGTGATCCCCAAGACACTGGAAACAAATAGTTGAGCCCTATAGTTTCTCCAGTTGACAGTTTTGAGAGACTTTCCAATACTGAAGCACCAAAAGGAGGCAGAACCAAGGCAGAGTTTGGCAGTAAGAGGACCAGCTTGTTCCAATTTGCCTTGCTTTTTCCATCTTAAAAGTGAAACTTCTGAATTTCCCAAGCCCTTTCCACCGAAATCCCATGATAACAGGAGTAGTTGGTCACTTTACCCGAAGAACGAAATTAAAATGGAGCTGAGAATCAAGAAAACTAAATCAGCTGCAATTCACAGGGAAGATCACCGGAAAGGAGAGAGCAGTACAGAGAAAGAATGCAGACATCTGAAGGTCACCTTCAGTTTTTCGGCTGAGTATTGATTAGCATATTCACCTAAGGAAATTGCATCAGGCTGGGAAAGAACCAAGTGAAAATATTAAAGGCAACAGAATGTGGTTTTTCTAATCAGAAAAACCAAGAATAGTTCCTATTTCTGGAGCCACTCAGGAAAGTATCACATTTTATAGGACATCAGGTGAAGTAGTCAGAAGTATGTTCTAGACTAAACAATGCTGTGGTTTCAACCTAACAAGTCTTTAAGGCTGAAAAGGTCAGTGTTCACAAGTTACTTAAGTACATTCTAGAACAAAGCTCAAGAAGAGTTATAGGAACACAGTAACATGCAATATTCAAAGAAGTAAAATTTACAATAAATGTCATAAAAATTATCAAAGATGAAGGACATCAGCAAAATGGAGAAACAGGAGGTTCCTGAATATCCCTCTTCCCAAGAATACACCAAGTAAACACCTACACACTGATCAGTTCTCCCCTAGAGAAAGCCAGAATCCAGTTGAAAGATTCTCAAACAGTGGGCAACTGAAAAATTATCTAAATTAAAACACTTAGGAAAAGTGGAGATACACTCACTCCACACTGAGCACAAAATCTTATACTTGGGAAGGAAACACCAGTTTCTTCCCAAGGAGAGGTTTGTACTACATATACAATGCACAAATTATACAGTGCCTGCTGGAGCACTGGCTCTTAATCTCTGTGCTTCAGGAGAAAACTGGAAAAAAATAAAAAGAAATAAAAACGCCAACAGTCTAAGAAACTTACGGAACACCATCAAGCAGAATGTTATCACATTATTACGCTAGCAGAAGGAAAAGAGAAAAAAGAACAGAAAACATATTCAAAAACATAATGAGCAGAAAACTTTCTAAATTAGGAGAAGGAAATAGAAATCCCAATCCAGGCTGGGCACGGTGGCTGATGCTTATAATCCCAGCACTTTGGGAGGCCAAGGTGGGCAGATCACTTGAGAGGTCAAGGAGTTTGAGACCAACCTGGCCAACATGGTGAAATCCCTTCTCTACTAAAAATACAAAAATTATCCAGGTGTGGTGGCAGGCACCTGCAGTTTCAGCTACTCTGGAAGCTGAGGCAGGAGAATCACTTAAACTTGGGAGGCAGAGATTGCAGTGAGCTGAGATCACACCACTGCCACAGCCTGGGAGACAGATTGAGACTCTACCTCAATTAAGGGAAAAAAAAAAAAAAAATCCCAATCCAGGAAGTGTATTAGTTAGAAGTAATATGTGAATTCAGTAAAAATTCAGGATGCCAAATTAACGTACAAAATCAGTAGCATTTCTATAATAGCAAACTATCTAGAAAAGAAATCAAGAAAACAATTCGATTTACAATAGTACCAAAAAATAAAAATACTTGGAGATAAAATTAACCAGGACATGAAAGACCTCTATATTCAAACTGTAAAACATTGTTGAAAGAAACTGAAGAAGACACAAGCAAATGCAGGGATATCCTGTGTTTATGAACTGGAAGCATTAATTCTGTTAAAATGCCCATACTACACAAAACAATCTACAGATTCAGTGCAATCTCCATCAAAATTCCAACGTCATTTTTCACAAAAAAAAAAATTCTAAAATTCATATGGAACCACAAGACACCAAATAGGCAATCTTAAGCAAAAACAACAAGGCTGGAGACCTCATACTCCCTGGTTTCAAAATATATTATAAAACTATTGCAATCAAAAGAGCATGGTACTGCCAAAACAACAACAACAACAACAAACAAAAATATATCAGCCAATGCCACAGGATAGAAAGCCCAGAAATAAACTCAAGTATTTATGGTGAGTTGATTTTCAACAAAGGTGCCAAGAGCAATTGGGAAAGGACAGTCTTTAATAAATGGTGTTGGGTAAACTGAATATCCACATGTGGAAGAATGAAATTAAACTTCAATCTTATGCCATATACAAAAATTACCTGACTATAAATCGGTGTTTTAAACATAAGACCTGAAACTGTAATGTTGTCAGAAGAACAGGTAGGGGGAAAGTTCCATGGCATTGGTCTGGGCAATGATTTTTTCAGATAAGACCCCAAAAGCACAGACAAAAAAATGCAAAAAGTAGACAAATGAGATTGCATCAAACTAGAAACAATTAAACAGAGTGTGAAAATAATGAACTGATTAGGAGGACATATTTGCAAACCGTGCTTCTAAAACGGGGGTAATATCCAGAATATACAAGGAACTCAATAGCGAGAAAAATAACTTCGTTAAAATATGAGCAATGTGTCTGAGCAAACATTTCTCAAAAGAAGCTATATAGCCAACATATATATGAAAAAAAAATGCTTAATATCTCCTGTCAGGAAAATGCACATTAAAACCACAATGAAATATTGTGTCACACTTGTTAGAATGGCTCGTATCAAAAAGACAAGTGATAACAAGCGGATGTGGATAAAAAGGAACCCTTGTGCACTGTTGGTGGGAATGTAAATTAGTATAGCCATTTTGGAGAATAGTATTTTTTTTTTTTTTTTTTTTTTTTTTGAGGCAGAGTCTCGCTCTGTCACCCAGGCTGGAGTGCAGTGGCCAGATCTCGGCTCACTGCAAGCTCCGCCTCCCGGGTTCACGCCATTCTCCTGCCTCAGCCTCCCGAGTAGCTGGGACTACAGGCGCCCGCCACCTCGCCCAGCTAGTTTTTTGTAATTTTTAGTAGAGACGGGGTTTCACCGTGTTAGCCAGGATGGTCTCGATCTCCTGACCTCGTGATCCGCCCGTCTCGGCCTCCCAAAGTGCTGGGATTACAGGCTTGAGCCACCGCGCCCGGCCTGGAGAATAGTATTAAATGTCCTCAATAAACTCAATATAGAACTACAAAACAATTCTGGTGATCAAACAAACACTAAGTGTCATTTTACTCTACTGTGTACATAATTGTTATTGAACCAGTCAGTAACTTCATTGGCTTCTTGAGGCAAATGTGGCTTTAATTTATTAAAAGTTCCTGGAATGTCATTAGCCGGAAGAAATGCCAATGCAGGCAAATAACACATTTTAAAACGGAAGTTTTCATTGTTGCCATATTGTATAACAAATTCACTCATCTGAATTTTCCATAAAAGGCATTGGTCTGAATGGAAAAACCAAACTTCATTTGTAACATTTTGAAATTCACTTTTAGAAGACTTGATTACACCTAATTCTAAATCTGTCATGGTTTTGGGATTCAACTGAAATCTATTTTCCTCTGCAAAGGCCACCAGATCTTCAAATAAGGATTTATAAGGTACATTACCTTTTCCAATCATTAATACATAAATAAGTAGATTATTTTAGAATCTTCAGGTCCAACAGGGGCATGAATCATATATAATTAATTTAAAAATGAAGACAGTTTTGAAAGTGTCATCCAGTTTAGCCAAAATGAAGCATGTGATAGTTTTTCTGTTAGATTTAGTGGTATATATAAGAACTATATCTTCTTCAATAGTAAAATCTGTAATCAAAAATAGTTTATCATTTAATGTGTTTTGTAATGCTGGAGGAACATCAATATCAGCGAGTGTTAAGAAGGTCAAAAAAATGATGTTTGACCTTTGCCAACTTGTATTTTAATAATCCAAAATTGTATGAAATTTTCAAAAATCTAATATATGCTATAGTTATAATTATGGTTGTTATGATACATTATTGTAGACCACAGATATAATCAATTTTTTATTTGTTATAACCATTTTAAGTAATCTCCACAATTAGTGGTTTAATTCTGATAGTTTTTTTTTTTTTTTTTTTAACTTCAAAAGCATACAAAATCTTAAAGTATTGTGTCTTTAAGAAGGTTCACAGAAAGGACCGGGCATGGTGGCTCACAACTCTAATCCCAGCACTTTGGGAGACCAGCCTGGCCAGCATGGTGAAAGCCTGTCTCTACTAGAAATACAAAAATTAGCCAGGTGTGGTGGCATGTGCCTGTAATCCCAGCTCCTCTGGAGGCTAGGCAGGAGAATCACTTGAACCCAGGAGGCAGAGGTTGCAATGAGCCGAGATCATGCCGTTGCATTCCAGTCTGGGTGACAGACTGAGACTCCGTCTCAAAGAAAAGAAAGAAGAAGAAAGTTCACAAAAAGATGGAAAGGGCCCAGACAAGTTGAGTACAGGTTTCTGATAATTTTAGGACTGTATTTTTTGGATTGGGAAAGAACTGTGAGAATTCAAATGAAGAAACTGACTCTTATTAAACTGCTAACCCAGGCAAGATGAAAATTAGTTGAATATCAGAAAAATACTTTGCCACATTTTTATGCTGAACCAGCCAGTACTAATTTTTTTTAGATATGCCATTTAAATAAACTGTGGTCCACATCAAGTTAACTATGATAACCTCTGTTGCCAGTGCTATGCATCTAAGTTGGAGAAACAAACCTTGTATTTAAGAGGACATAAATTTAGGGCCGGGCGCGGTGGCTCAAGCCTGTAATCCCAGCACTTTGGGAGGCCGAGATGGGCGGATCACGAGGTCAGGAGATCGAGACCATCCTGGCTAACACGGTGAAACCCCGTCTCTACTAAGAAATACAAAAAATAGCCGGGCGAGGTGGCAGCGCCTGTAGTCCCAGCTACTCGGGAGGCTGAGGCCGGAGAATGGCGTGAACCCGGGAGGCGGAGCTTGCAGTGAGCTGAGATCCGGCCACTGCACTCCAGCCTGGGTGACAGCGCGAGACTCCATCTCCAAAAAAAAAAAAAAAGAGGACATAAATTTAATGTTATGTGTGGATTCATGGAGAACATAGCCACTTGTTCATTCCTGAGTTCTTAAAGTGTCCATTATTAAAAGTTGTGCATTTTGTTACTCATCACAGAAAGGATAAAATAATTTAAATATAAATTAAATGTGTGTGTGGTGGGATGACTTCTAAATTACTAAAATAGGTTATAATTCTGAGAAGACAATTAAAACTTCATGTACATTTCTGCTATCTGATGAGCCATTTAAACATTTATACAGAAATTTTGTTCAAATGCCTTTTTTTTTTTTTTTGAGACGGAGTCTCACCCTGTCACATAGACTGGAGTGCAGTGGTGCAATCTTGCCTCGCTGCAACCTGCACCTCCTAGGTTCAAGCGATTCTCCTGCAACAGCCTCCTGAGTAGCTGGGACTACCGGCACACGCCACCATGCCCGGCTAATTTTTGTATTTTTAGTAGAGATGAGGTTTTGCCATGTTGGCTAGGCTGCTCTCAAACTCCTGACCTCAAGTAATTTGCCTGCCTCGACCTCCCAGTTAATTGTCATTTTTAATGCACACTTTTGTAGTATAAAAGCTTTCTTATGCAAGAAGCCTGATGTTATAACCACAGCTAAAATAGTATTAAGATATATATTTTTCTCATGGGACGTTTCTGAAAAAGTCTTTATCATTTATTTCACTAGACAAGTTGTAAAGCTGTTAAATACGGTATTACAGATACAATAGTATTGAGCAAAGCTAACTAAATTGACTGAATTTCTTTTGTAATTTCAGGTGACAGTCAGATCCACTTAGGGTGAAAAAATGTGTTGACCCTTATAAAATAGTCATTGGATGGCTTATGCACCTGATAATAGAATCCCAGGTGTCTTCTGCTACTGAAGTCTAATATGACTAAATGTAGCAAGGCTTTAATGCTTTATGGCAGAGCATGTTTTCACCAGGTAAGGAAAGCTTTTAATAATCTACGGACTGAGAAGAGCAAAACTCTGTATAATCTAGAGCCCAAGGATTGAGTCTGTGCCATTTACACTGCAGCAAGACTTCAGGGCCTTGGACACTGGGTTTATAATCTCAACACTCGGAAGTGTTCCTTCAAACTCTTGCAATTATATACCCATTGGAGATCTTACGGTAAAGCTAACTAAGGAAGTTTCTCCTCAAAAGCAGTTACAGAAAATTCTCTTCCTCTTTAGTTCATCTGCATCTCCTTATTGGACCACGAGAAATAGCAGCCCAACCCTCAGTTTGGTCCAGGAACACATGCAGAATCTGGGAGAAGTGAGGCGCTATGGGTGCAGAGCTGCTCAGAGAGGGCTCCAGGCCAGGGCACAGTCACTGCACAGGGAGGAGACAGGACGCCTGGGGTCCCAGTTGTCAGTCCCAGTCATCTTATGGCTGAAGGGGACTGATAGCCGAGCTAGGCAAGGAGAACTTGGGGCCACAGATTGTGGCACTCACTGCGGGGAGGACTGAGTCCCGCCATAGCAACTTGTGAGCACTTCCAACCAGCCTCTCCCCTCTCAGTTGTCTGACCTGGCACTCTCACCATATCTAGGCTTCCAGGGAATCTTGGCATCTTAGCTGTGGATCTCTCGATCCCTGCAGGTCACAGAGGAACAGAGGCTGGGCCACTAGGAGAAGAGGACACAGGGCAGCGAAGACAAGACCTGGAGCTCCGACTGCAGCAAGAGACAAACCTGGAAGCCATCCTGTGGGCGCCAGCTGCATGCATATAGGACAGTTCCCAGCCCAGCATCTCTGATTAGATAATGTTTTTTTTGTTCTTTTT